>NW_027187372.1:2249468-2363583 GCF_028583685.1 Petaurus breviceps papuanus
ATTTCTATCATAAATGACTCAAATATGTAAGAAAACTGGTCCCTATTGCCAAGAAGGTACTGAGCACGTGAGACACCAGAAAGACTGAGGAAATACACATTCACTATCCTGCTAATCTAGCCACTTGCCATTGGTTAACAAATTGAAGCACTAAAAGATGTACTAATATTGGGGAAGTTTCCTGGATAGCCCAGATAATCTTACCTTCCTGAACCCCGGAGGCTAACCTGATTTTATATCCCACTCCACAAATAATCAAATTTGCCAAGGAATACAGTTAAATCTAGTCTCATTATCTATAAACAGCAGTCACCATCCTTCCCTCACCTTAAATATCCCAGGAAAATGGTAGCATAATATAGTTCAGCTACAACAACCTTGCCTTACCTAGCTATAGTGCTGACAGAGCTCAGTTGCTGCTGGTTCTTCTACTCTCCCTACACTTGGTACTGCCTGTTTTCTTCCCTATATTCTCCTTCCCTCACATATAACAAAACTAAGTATATAGACCAAGATCTCACACTCTACATCAATATAAGTTCAAAATAGGTGCATGATTTATGCATAAAAGATGATACCATAAGTAAATTAGGAGAGTGTGGAATAGTTTACCTGTCAGGTAAATGGCTAAAGGAAGAATTTAGGACTGAACAAGATATAGAGAATACTACTAGATGTAAAATGGATAATTTTGATCACATTAAATTTTAATAATATTTAACTTTTTTCCAATTGCATACAAAGACAATTTTAACATTTATTTCTTTTTAAATTTGAGTTTCAGATTTTCCCTCTCTACCCCTCCCCCTTCCTAAAAAGGTAAGAATTTTAAATAATTTATATATGTGCATTGATTATATTGCACAAACAAAACCAATGCAACCAAAATTAAAAGGAAAACAAAAAACTGAGGGGGGGTGTGGAATCTAGAGGAAGCTTCTGATAGAGGCTTCATTTTTAAAATATAGAGAGAACTGAGTCAAATTTATAAGAATTTAAGTTTTCATTCACTGATTGATAAATGGTCAAAGTCATGTAAAAACGATGTAAATCACTATTGATTATAGAAATGCAAATTAAAATAACTCTGAGGTACCGCCTCACATCTAGAAGATTGTCTAATATGACAAAAAAGGAAAATGATAAATGTTGAAGGGGAAGTAGGGAAACTGGGACACTAATACACTCTTGGTGGAGTTATAAACTAATCCAACCATCCTGGAGAGCAATTTGGAACCATGCCCAAAGTCTATAAAACTGTGCATACCCTTTGATCCAACAATACCACTACTAGGTCAGCATTGCAAAAAGATGAAAAAGGGGGGGGGGATGGACAACCTATTTGAACAAAAATATTTATAGCAGCACTTTTTGTGGTGGCTAAGAATTGGAAATAGAGGGGATGCCCATCAATTAAGGAATAGCTGAACAATCTGTGGTATATCATTGTGAATATTATTGTACTATAAGAAATGATGAAAAGGATGATTTCAAAAAGACCAGGAAAGACTTACATGAACTAATGCAAAGTAAAGTAAGCAGAATCAGGAGAACATTGTACACACTAAGAACAATATTGTGAAATGAAGAACTATAAATAACTCTGCTATTCTCAGCAATATAATGACCCAAAACAATCCCAGAAGACTCATGATGAATAATGCTATCTACCTCCAGAAAAATAACTGATGTTGTCTGACTACAGACTGAAGCATACTATTTTTTCCTTCCTTCTTTCCTTCCTTCCTTCCTTCCTTCTTCCCTTCCTTCCTTCCTTCCTTCCTTCCTTCCTTCCTTCCTTCCTTCCTTCCTTTCTTCCTTCCTTCCTCCTTTTCTTCCTTCCTCCCAGCTTTCTTTTTCATGTTTTCTTTAACAAAATGACTAAGACGGAAATGTTTTACATCATTGTATACATATAATCTATATCAGATTGCTTATCATCTCAGGGAGGGGGATAGCAGGAAAGGAAAACTAGAATTTGAAACTCAAAACTTTTTTAAAATGCTAAAAAATTGTTTTTACACGTTATTGGGAAAAATAAAATATTATTTAAAAGAAAGCAAGAGAAAAGAAGAGTACCCCCTATCAGGGACAAGAGTGAAAACAAGAATAGGTAGAGATTTTTGTGATGTGATGACTAATGGATCTTCCAGATTTAAAATATCCCCCATCAAGTTCTCATATTGCCTTTTTAATTAATTAATTTGATTATTGTTTTTCCAAAAAGCTGGGACAATTTACTTTTTGTTGTGTGCAATTTTCATTTGTGGTTTCTTGAAATATAGCTCAGAAAAACAGGTTTAAAAAAAAAACCCGTTGTGTTTCAAATGGAGCTACCTGGCTGTGCCTTTAAAACCAAATCACTCTGGCTTTCATTAAATGGTCAATTAATAGCCCCCAGCCCAAACCTCGGTGGCCCATTGTTTAGCTTTGGATGGCTTCAAATAAGTATAAATAGTAGTTGTTTTCAGTTTTAGCCCCAAACTCTGAGGGTCTTCCCTTCCTTCCTGGGCCACTGTCAGTAGTCTTGATATTTTTCTTGCCACTGAGCTTTGATGATTCTAGAAGAGAGAGTGAGGCAGATAACTTTACACAGCTCTGTCTCACTTAAATCCTATTCACATTCAAGTCAAAATATAACCTTTATGGTGTCATTGGTCCTCTTCTAGAATGGACAACAACAGCAACAAATACTAAGTGATGAGGTATGGGTTCTGGGAGCCCCCTCGAGCTCTTCTTGAATCTTTGAGGTACAGGCTCTGGGAACCCCCCTTGAACTCTGATTAAATTGTCCCATTTGGTGAGGCATTTGCATGAGCCTTACATTGTGGCTGGGCCCAGACTTCTGTTACTAGCCTATCCCTCCAATGTCCATGTACTTCCCACCCTTGAGCCTTTCAAAATATCAATCCCCCCTTGAACTGGCCTAGCCCACCATTGTCTGTAGTCTCCAGGTAACCTCCAGCAACTTCCCACCCTTAATCACTCACTGACCTCATTGACTCCTCCTGAAGACCCTCCCAAAACTCCTCCTCTAGACCACCCCTAGATTCTTCCCACAACTTTCTGTACATAAGATCCCATCTTCCCTCCATGTGTGTGAGAGCGCCATAGAATGACCTAGCACAAACTTACTCTGTCCAATACAAGTGGACTTTTAATAAACTTTACTTTCCTTTGGCTGAGAAAACTTGAGTGGAATTCAATTCAGCAGGACCCAGCATGTTGGTATTTTGGGGTCTCCAGAACAACCTTAACCCACTATGGGTAAACTCTTCACTAAGTAGTTAGCCACTTATTTGCAATTAAGAGGGAGTTAGATCCATTAGGAGATAACATATGTCTCTGAATTGAAGGAATGTTAAGAACAGAAAGGATATGTTTATCTAGTCAGACTGGTCGGAAGAAGACAGAAAAAAAGAAAAGACATATGGTTCAAAAAAGATAGATTTCCTGAAGAAACAAGAGAGAGAAATTTAGCCCACATTGAAAGGTGGGTGAATACAGATGTGTCAGGAAGTCATAAAGGGATACTGGATTGTGAATTGGCTTACCTTATGTGACTAAATGGCAGAAGATTAGTCAAAGAGATCTCAGTCAGACTAATTTGCTTAGCTAGACAAAACTATGTCCTCATTACCAACCTTAGCATACCCTCATACCTTGAGTAAAGCCATTTCAAGTTAAAAAGACTTGAGGAGAGAACATGTGGAGTAATAGAAGAGTCCAGGTGTCAGAGAGCTGTGATATTTAGGTGTGGGAGATATAATTTCTGGGTAGTCATTTCATTAATAATGCTAGAATTTTATTAATAAAAGGAATTGTCATTTGGCTGTCTCTGTTGAACCAAAGATGACTCATGGCAGTGGCTCACAGTTGATATGCCCTTAGAAGAGTAGGTGTACATGAGGGTACGATCAACAAGAAATGAGAGAAAGAATATTACAATGAAAAGTGGACCCATTTCAATAAGGGACTAGGGCAATGTAACTTTGTTACTTACTTCAAAATTGCCCAGCAACCTATTCAGAAAATCTTTATCCCCCACCCAAGCCTTATCAGAACACAAGGGGCTGGGATTTTCACCTTTAATTAAATTCCCGTAAGGTTGGGTGGGATCTGAACAAGACTGAGAGAGTTAATTCAATCTCATTGTCTGTAATGTCCTTCAGAGACTGAATTTTGAAATGAAAACTTTAGAAAAAAAAGGGGAGAACTATGGAACTCCCCAAATCATTAGTTATTAATACTCATTTCTCTCAGAGACCTAGAGTCAAGTCCTACCTTGGACACATACTATTTGACATTAAGCAAGTTGCTTAACTTTTCAGTGTCCCGAGCACGTAAGATACTCTAAGTCATAGATGAGTTTCTGATCTCCATCGGTAGAGAGCTTTTCCAGACTGGCATTTCCTTACATTGAGGAAATCACAGGCCCTGACCCTGCCATACTTTTCCCTACCTCAAAAAAAAAAAAAAGTTAAAGTGAATGCTAAGGGGATTCATAGAAAAGGAATAATTGGAAGTATCATATAATTGGAATAATCAGGTGGAAGTAAAGGTTAGGAAGGTCGAAGGTCAAGGGAAGACATCTCATATGAAAAGCAAACCATGACTAACTGTGAGAACATGGTGTTTCCTGATTTCCTCCTTCTCTTCCTTTGTTTTTAACAGAGGATATACTACAGTGTGCTTTTCCTATCTTCAAAGAAATTTCTTACATGCGTCGAGTTCCTTTAGCAATGTTGATCCAGGCCCAGAACCAAGTCTTGAGATTCCTAGAAGAAAAATGGTAAGTAGCATGGGCTGAAGGAATGCATTCATATAACATGCATGGGCTTCATTAAGTCACAAGAATAAAGCCCAGGTTCCATTACAATTCTTCCAGGGCAGACTCCTTGCTCTGCTCCTTCTCCCTTACTTCAATGGCAATGCCTTCTCTGCTGTGCTAGTACCTTTATTCTCAAATCACAGGGGGATATTGTACCATCGCAAGATGAATAAGAACTTAAATAAACAAGACTGTTCTCTTCGTTAAGGCAGATCTAGGATCTCTCCCCTCAATGCCTTCTACTTTCCTCATCTCAAAGGCCCAGTCCATGTTATGGTCGGGTTAGGAAGGCTCAAAACTATGGGAATATAATAATACATATATGGGAATATAGTATTAATATAATATAATATGTTATAATATAACATAATATACATAATATAGTGTAATGTAATATAATAACATGCCCAGAATGACCTCATTCCGATGCATCAGACCACGTGGAATATCTCTCAGTAAAACACTACCAGAGGTAAGGAATTGACATTTATCCCAGAATTGAGCTTATCTTTATATTACATCCTAAACATCCATCATGGGACTTTTTGACCAAAGATGACTCACCTGACCCCAGGGACTTGCCAATCTCAATTTTTTATTCTCCAGTTTAAAAAGAATCTGATTACTTATCACATATGAACTAAATAGTCAGTGGCATTTAATCACATGAAATTTCTGGTTATGTGACTGAACTCTAGACAACGTGCAGGTGAAAGTATATTCACTTTCATGAAACTGCTAAAATGAAAGTCATTCACCTTGAATATATATGGATTACTGATAATAGAGTCAACTATTTTTTTTTTAAAGAAAACAACCACGAACAGTCCAGTATTATATCATTGTAGATTTAGCTCCATCAACCAATCAAAAAACTTTTATTCTATTCCTACACCTGCCAGGTGTGACAGTGCTATATGCTGGGGACACAGAGATAAGAATGAAACCATCCCCTGCCCTCAAACCTACAGACCAGCTGGGAGAGACAGCTTAGAGATATCGGGATATCGATAAAACTGGACTATATGATGGGGAAGGGAAACTATAGAGGGCAAGTAGGGATCAGGAAAAACTTCATGTAGAACATAGTCCTTGAACAGATCCTTGAAGGTAGCTAGAAATGCTAAGAGGCAAAGGGGAGGAAGGAGTGCATTCCAGGCATGGGGGACAGCCTATTCAAAGGCACTGAAGAGAAAGCTGAAGTTGTAGGCGTAAGGAACTGTAAGGAGGCCAGGTAACTGGGACTGCAGTGCGCACGGAGAGGGAATAGTGTGTAATGAGTTTGGCAATGTAGGTTAGGACCAAGTCGTGAAGGGCTTGAAATGCCAAAAAGAGGATTTTGTATTACAAACAAGCAAGCTCTCCTGATTATTCCTCTCTTGCATCTATATCAGCTGCGCAAGAATTAACAGCTCTCCAAACTTCAGGTACAGCCCATCAGCTCATGAAAGCTGGCTCTTCTCCTATGCCATTCTCCCAGATACCCTTCAATTAAGACTCAATGTAAGAGTAAAATAAGGAAGCAGAGATGGAGAAAAGCAAGGCTTAAAGGGACAAGATAACTATTAAATACACCTAAAGCCACAGCTGCCTCAATATTCAGGAGTTACTTTGACATCTTGTTTGGATCCCAATTGGTGTCTGACAAATGTGTTTTTTCCAAATACATTTAATACTTTCTGTCTTGCTGGCAGGTTCAAAGTTTACCAAGACATGTTCCCACCTCGCCTTCAAATTCAAAGTATGGAACCTGAGGTAGAAGAAAGGCAACTGAAAAAGGAAACAAAAGCACTTCACTTATATCTCAGGAAGGTCAGTGAGCAAGATACAAAACTAGGCCCTGTCTCAACTTTGGTGTGTCCCGCTGTTGTCTAGAATCCCATAGGTAAGGCATCTATGAAGATAAAAATTGGGCTCGAAAGACACAAGATCTGCTCAAAGGAATAGTCTGCCTTGATTATGCCAAATGCAGGGTGGTGGATCCTCCAAGCGAACACTGAGATTTTGAAGGACAGTCCATGCCAGCATGGGTTGTTATATGTGTTCATTTATTAGGGTTTGGTTGGCTAATTGGGTTGTAGAGGCCAGTTATCCTAGGTGTGAGAGGTCGAGTAATGGATCCCTGCACCACTCTTAGGTCAGGTCAGGTGCATAGTGCCAGGAATGGCCCAGGGTCATGTGCAAGCATTCTCAGAAATAGCTGAGATCTTCTTTCTGTATTTACATTTGTTCAAGGTAGTTTACACTAACTGTAAGACTTGAGGTCACATTTTCAGGCTCTGGCTCCCACCATCCATGGGCCCATGGATCCCAAGCCCAAAGAAATCAGTGAGTCCAATGAGAGGCTGTTCCTTTCCCCTTCCCTTCTCCTCCTTTCCCCACTGCCTAGCTGTGTAATCTTGCACAAGTTGCTTTATTTCCACAGGACCCCAGTTTTTACCACCATAAAATGGAGGTAGGAAGTGGGAGGGGCGAGAAAAGAGACGACCACTAATGTCCAGCTCAGATATTCTGTGCTGTTTCTCTGCTGCCTTATCAATGACTTTCTATCCTCATTTCCTTTCCAGTTTCTTTTTGTTGTTGTTGTTGTTTTTTGCCTTTTGTTTTTTGAGGAGGGAAGGCAGGGCAATTGGGGTTAAGTGACTTGCCCAAGGTCACATGGCTAAGCTTTTGTGTTCCATGTCTGAGGTCGGATTTGAACTCAGGTCCTCCTGACTCCAGGGCCAGTGCTCTATTCACTGCGCCACCTAGCTGCCTCTCCTTCCTACTTTCTAGCAGGCTCTGCAGCAGGTCACTAGCACTCACAACCCTTCTGTATCTCTCTCTCCACAGAAAAGGGCATGGCTCTGCCTGCGTGCCATTATAAGGAGTATCTGCAAATTTCGAAGGGAAATGAAGAAACCAGAAAGCCGCCACCAATTTGAGGAATTTCTACGTAAGGAAATGCATAGTAAGGACAGTAAGTATCACTGCCCTTCAGAAACCCTTCTCTTGTTGCCATGGTGACCACTGTGCTCCTCTGAGAGGACCCCAGAGAGGTTTATCCACAGAGCATAGCATCAGCCTTCTTTTACGTATCATAGAATTTGGAGGTGAAAGGGACCTTAGAGATTACCTGGTTTAAACCCTCCATTTTACAGGTGAGTAAACTGAGGCCCAGAGCTATCCAGTGCCTTGCCCAGGGTCAAACGGGAAATAAGAAGCAGAGTTAGGATTCAAGTTTGGGTCTCCAGAGTCAGTGAGTGCTCTCATAACACCCCAAGCTGGTGACTTCCTAGGAAACAAGAGGTTTCCTAGTCCTGCTAGGGGAGAAGGCTGTAGAACAATACCAGGTGCGCCTAAAATTTTCACCTATGTCACTCTGCAAGTATGGTTTGGGACATGTGGCAAGAAGGTTCTTAGCATCGTTCTCCAAATTAAAAAGTCAAGGCAGAAGAAAGAATAAATTAGGGAGCTCTAGGAGCATTTCCTTTTCTTCTCCAGTGTCCCCTAGGAGCCAGGTCTGTGTTTCTACTGTAGAAGTCAGAATTCTGGAGCAAGGCTCAGCCTTCCCCCGTGGCTTCCGGAAAGGAGCAAAAGCATAAACCTCCAGAGCCATGAACATCTGTCTCTTCAGGTGCCCGTAGCCTACCATGTAATTGCTACTTCTTAATCTGTAAAACTTTACTCATTTCTTCCAGATTATATTCATTCATTCATTCATTCATCAAGTGCATGGACTCTTATGTGCAATGCACAAAGGACAAAATTTCTAGGTAAAACGAAACAGCCCCTCCCCTCAAGGAGCTCATATTCTCCTGGGAGCAAACACAACATACAGAGTAAATACATGTTGTTCTGAAGCAGAAAGGGCTCTGAACTGGAAACACATTAAGCTACAAATTCAAATCTTGCCTTCTTGTTACTACAAGAAAGTCAGGTGAAAGTCTCTGAGTCTGTTTTCTCAGACCATTGTGGGAACAGTGGGAGGCTGTGTGGAAAGTACTTTGCAAATCTTGTAGCACTATAAAAATGTCAGCTCTTATCGAGGAGAGGATGAGGCTTGGAATAACCTTTTGGGGTAAAATATATCCAAAATAAACATCTCTGCCCTCCCTTAATCATACCTTTCTCCTTTCTTGTTATCTAATTTCCTACTTGCATTTTCTGCTAAACTCTATTCAGTAATAATAATAATACTATTTATAGCATTTTAAGCTTTACAAAGCACATTACAAATATAAGCACACTCACAACAACCCTAGGAGGTAGATGCTACTATCATTCCCCATTTTACAAATGAGGAAACTGAATCAGACAAAGATCAAGATGTTGTCCAAGAGGGGCGGCCAGGTGGTACAGTGAATAGAGCACTGGCCCTGGAGTCAGGAGGACTTGAGTTCAAATCCGGTCTCAGACCCATAACACAAAAACTAGCTGTGTGACCTTGGGCAAGTCACTTAACCCCACCTGCCCTCCAAAAAGCAAAAATTAAAAAATTAAAATGTTGTGCAAGGTCACACAGCTAGTGAATGTCTTGAGACAGGATTCAAACTCTGGTCTTCCTGATTACAAGGCCAGCATTCTATCCACTGCACCACCTAGCTGCCAGAAAGTCACATGTCTCATGCCCAGGATGGATTGTCTTCTAGTAACTTTAATAGAAGAATTAGCTTTTTATTGACACTTTGTGTGTGTGTGTGTGTTTTTAAATTAGACTTTTTCTAGTGTTTCCCTAGGAATCCTCTCTTGTAACAAAGAAAACAATAAAACAAAATCAACACACACCACCCCCATAATCTCCTATTTTAGTCTCTACTGAGAGGAGGGATTTTGTATTTTCCTCATCTATCCTCCAGATTCTTATCATGATCATTGTCTGTAATCTGTGTTTAGCTACCTCTAAGGAGGCATATATATACACAATATAATATATGTAATTTTTATTAAGTATTATTGCATATAAAACAGATATTATTAATTATGTATTATATGTGTATAATTATTAATAATTGTTATTATTCTTTTTGTAATTGTTATTATTCTTATTGTAGTCATAATATCAGAGGCAGTGTGGTTTAGTGAGCAAGAATGTTGGACTTTAAATCAGGAGGATCTGGGTCCAAATCCTGACTGTTGCTTATTGGCAATATGATCATGGGTAAATCACGTAACCTTCAAAACCTTAGTTTTCTCATCTGCAAAATGGAAATAACAATACCTCTAGTACTCACCTCATGAGGTTGTGGAAGGAACCAATGAGATAATGTATGTAAAATACTCTGAGAACTTTAAATCCATATCGGTCATTCTTCTTCTCAATTACATATGTGCTCATGGCTCCAGCTTCAACTAAAATATTCATGACTCATATACAGTCTGAGGAGAGAGAAATAGTGGGGTAGGGTGTAATTGTGCTATTAATCTGAAGCTTTACCCTGGGCTAACTTGTCAGCTCTTTGTGTGTGAAGGGTTAAATCCTGAGCCTAAGAGAGTAGCTACCCAATAGACCCAAGTTCTGGTTCCTCTAGAGCAGTGGTATAAAACTCAGGCAGAAATGGGGACCAGTAAATCATTCATAAGGATCCCTGCTGGCCATATATTGACTGAGAAAACCACAGTCTATCTACATTTTATGGTATTTTTATTTATTTTGTTAAATATTTCCCAATTACATTCGAACTGGTTCAGTCCTGACTCAGGAATGCTGTGGGCCACATAATGTTTGCCATCTTCACTCTAGAGTTTCTCCCTTGATTTTAGATACTTACTATGGCTCCAGGCTCATGAAAGCCTTGGGCAAAGGGATGTTAATTCCTCCCTCTCTCTTTTTCTTTCAGATACAATTTTACCAGGGCCACCCAAAAACACAACTACACCTAGCACTTCTATCCCCCAAAAGATGGGCTTAGAAATTGACATGGATGATTTCGTATTTGTAAAACGGCGTATATTTGGCCATAAGATGATCGTCATCAACTTTCTAGTCAATGACTTAAGTTATTTTACCGAAATACAGAAGTAAGTTGACATTACTCCCCTCTTTCTTCTTGCGCTCCTTCATTACTGTCCACCTTTCCTATGGTCAGGGTTTTCCTAGACCTAGGCAAAATGGTTTGACTTTCTATATGGTAGAATTTGAGGGATTGCCAGATTGGTTCCCTGCACAAAAAACATCTCCCTCAGTGCCCATCATAACTCCTGACATTTTCACTATTAGAGATTCATTCTTTGGGTCTGGAAGGCTTTTCAACCTTTAAGAATATTCTTCTGTTATTAGGCCGTTTCATTTGTGTCTGACTCTCTATGACCCCATAGGACTTTTTTGGCAGAAATACTGGAGTGGTTTGCCCATTTCCTCCTCCAGTTCATTTTATAGATCGGAAAACTCTTGGAAAATTTTCTGGGGATATAATATACTAAGGAAGAATATTTAGGGAATACTCCTGTCAAGGGTGACAATATACAACTATTGTTAGCCAGAGGGCATAGTGCAGAAACTGAACTTGAAGTCAGAAAGTCCTAAGTTTGTATCCTACTTCAGACATATATTAAGTGGTGTGATTTTTTGAACTTATCTCAGCCTCAGTTTCCACATCTATAAAATGGGAATAATAATAGCACCTATCTTTCAGCGCCATTGTGAAGATCAAATGAGATAATATATTAAAGCACTCTTCAAACCTTAAAGTGAAATGTTTATTATTATTATTGTTATTCTGCTATGAGTCATAGGTTATTATAGTGAGAATTAGAGGACATCCAATCCAGCCTTCTAGGGCAGCTAGGTGGTTCAGTGGATAGAGCACTGAGCCTGGAGTCAAGAAGACCTGAATTTAAATCTGGCCTCAGATACTTACAACTTGTGTGACTGTGTGCCTCCATTTCCTCATCTATAAAATGAGCTGGAGAAGGAAATGGTAAATCACTTGTGTGTTTTTGTCTAGAAAACCACAGATGGGATCACAAAGAAGCAGACATGATTGAAAACAACTGAACAACATGAAATCCAGTCTTCTTATGTTATAGTTGAAGAGACTGAAGTCCAGTGAGAGAAATTTCTTGGTCAAGGTCCTACAGCTAATAAGTGGGAAAACTTGAACTTAAGCATAGATATTCTAATTCCAAGTTCAGTTTTCTTTCCACCATACCTTAATGCAAGAGACCACCTGTACAGACCTTGAAAAAGTCAATAAAAACTTCAAGCCACGACTATCTTTACATCATAGAACATAATAGCTATAATTGATCTTCTGGTCTAAACCTTTCACCCAAGAGGAATGCTGGGAAGCCTCTCCTAAATGCCAAAAGTGCCCCTTCCAGCTGTTCATTGTTGCATGACATTCATTGAACAGGGTACACCACCTTCCACTCCACTATTATAAAGTAAAGAATGCAAATAGGAGAGGTAGCACTTTGACTTAAAGTTAATTCACGACAAGTTAGAAGTGATATCTGATGAATGGTAGATCCCTTTAGGGGAAGAGATTTTGGTATGGGAGAGAAGAAGAAAGCCAAAGGATGTGGAGCTTCTTGAGGTGGTGAGTGAGAATAAAACTGAGGGTGGACAGAAGGACACAGAAAAAGAGTAGACATACTCCTGACTTCCCAGTTTTGCTAGCAGTTAATCCAAAGGGGAGGGTCCATCTTTAGGCCAAAGGAGAATGCTTGGACCTGGTGTCTTCTGCCTCCAATGACCCAACTTTCTCTTTCTTGGTATCCCACTCAACACTCTTATTGCAGATTCAATGACCTGGTTGCTTCAGCCTTAGTTCTGCAAGTTAACAGGGTCTTCAACGAAAATGATGTTGCTCTGATGAAAGCCAAAGGAAATATTATCTACAAGCTCTTCCTCGCATCTGAAATTCCTCCCAGACTACGGGTAAGAGGGAAACTAAGCTCAACTCTGGGCTAATTTCCAGGAACCAGTCCTGCCAGTGTGCCCTCAGCAAGGACAAAGGATGACTTCTTTCAGATGGCAATTTCCCTAGGCTCTTTAGCTTCCAGTCTTAGAACTTTCTCTGATGGCAGAAAAGAAGGAGACCCTGGAGGAAGGAGAATAGCACTTTCATCCTTAGGAGTGGGCATCAGACTATGACTCACCTAGCAGTGGAATAAATTTCCTTTTCATTGGGCAGGTGAATATTTCTGAAAACATGAAGGACAACATCCACAATGCAATTACAGACGGGCTCCTGAATCGCGCTATCTTCCACAGTTCTATCATGGCAATTTTCCCTATTATTATGCACTTCTGGAAAAAGTAAGTATCCCCTTTAGTGCCATAAAGATAAAATGAAACTGAATTTAACTCCCTTGTTTTAGAGATGGGAAAAGTGAGGACAAGGGGGGGAAGAGGGGCACCTAGGTGGCACAGTGAATAGAGCACCAGCCCTGGATTCAGGAGGACCTGAGGTCAAATCTGGCCTCAGACACTTGACATACTTACTAGATATGTGACCTTGGGCAAGTCATTTAACCCCAATTGCCTTGTGTTCCCCCCTCCAAAAAAACAAGAAAGGAAAAGACTTGTCTAAGGTAACAAGGCAAGTTAGAGACAGAATCTAGACTGAAATTAATCTCCTGATGCTTAGTTTTATGGGTTTTTTTTTTCTTTTCTGTCTCTTAGGATGACTATAAAGTCAGGGAATCTTAATTGTTGTTTTTTGGATAACTGATTTATCTCTTTTTAGGCCTCCTTGTTAGATGTTCCTATCTTATACCTGGGGCAGCTAGGTGGCACAGTGGATAGAGTGCTGGGCCTGGAGTCAGGAAGCCTCATTTTCCTGAGTTCAAATTCGGCCTCAGACACTTACTAGCTGTGTGACCTTGGGTAAGTCACTTAACCCTGTTTGCCTCAGTTTCCTCATCTGTAAATTGAGCTGGAGAAGAAAATGGCAAACCCCTCCAATATCTCTGCCAAGAAACCTTCAAATAGGGTCACAGAGTCAGACACAATTGAAATGACTGATCAACAACAAAAACAAAATCTTAATATTTGAAGAAATTTCTTTACCTTTCATCCAATTCTCTTTATGCTTGTCATTGCTCTATTCTAAACACTGACAAATAAATGAGGGAGGAAGACAGAGAGAGAGAGAGAGAGAGAGAGAGAGAGAGAGAGAGAGAGAGAGAGCACATGTGCCAGTGATCATGATCATGAGTGAGGAGATGTGATTTTTTGCTTCAGTTTGAATGAATGAAAAAGCTTTCTTAAGCACTTGTGATGTGTCAAGTGCTATGCTAAGTGCTGAAGATATAAAAGGGAAAACTGAGGCAGTTTCTCTTTCAAGGAATTCAGACTCTACTTGGGGAAGACAACACATAAAAGAAAATTCAGCTGCAGGGCAGATGGCAAGGCAAGCTTAAGCTTCAACAGTAGATTAAATGACAAGTGACAGGACATAGAGGCAAGTCAGATATTAAGGTCTGAAGAAAGGGAGGAAATAAGCATTAATTAAGCTACTACTATATGTAACACACTGTACTAAGCATTTTACCACTATTATCTCACTTGATCCTCAAAATAACCATAGAAGGTAGGTGCTATTATTATCATGTCCATTTTGCAGTTGAGGAAACTGAGGTAGATAGAAGTTAAATGATTTACCCAGAGTCACACAGTTAGTGTCAGGTTGGGTTTCAACTCAAGTCTTCCCAACCCCAAACCCAATGTCTTATCCACTGCACCATCTACTAGCTTAAAAAACTTAGGACACAGTGGCCAGTCAAAGAGTAAGGCTTGGAAGTCCTCCATCTCACTGGAAGAAATAGAATCGGTGACTTGCTCTTATGCAAGCCTGTGAACAGTCAAACAGTACATATGGTTTCTCAAGCAGCCTAGGGTGAGGGGGAAAGGGGCGACATATTTGTTGGAACAAACTTATTAACATCTCTAGATGTCATTGTCTTCTACTCTAGGATAAGTGAGGATAGCAATATTTTCTCAGAACAGAAATGGTATCAAGTACTTTTAAAAATATGCTTGTTTATAGTTTGCCTTTCTTCCTGTTTTTGTTTTTGCTTTTTGGAGGGGGGAAGGCAGGGCAATTGGGGTTAAATGACTTGCCTAAGGACACACCACTAGTAAGTGTTAAGTGTCTGAGGCCAGATTTGAACTCAGGTCTTCCTGACTCTGGGGCTGGTGCTCTATTCACCACACCATCTAGCTGCCCCTTGCCTTTCTTCTTTTGAGAAATACTCACCTATTTCCGTCTTGTCTGAGATATTTGCACTCTTTTAAAAATTTACCCAAAGCAAAATAAATTCTTCTCCAGTCCCTCATTTTAATCCTCCAAATCTTTGTTTTCAAGTATGCATTCCTTTCTAATACACTTTTACTACCCTCCTTTGTTTTATGGGTGGATTCATACCATTAACATTCACTATTATGATTGTTAATTATGTGTTTACCTGAATCAGAACCTCTTACACTTTATTCTACTTTGTCTTCCACCCCTCTTCTTTACAAAGAAGAAGAAGATGGAGAAAGAAACTTTTTCATCACTACTAGTAATTTGTCACTGAAAAGGTCTATGCCTACTCTTTTGCCTCCTCTCTCTTCAATGTCAGACCTTGATCTCTGGTTCTTACATATTTTAATCTCCTTTTATGACCAGTCCTCAAAGTTGAAATTTTTTTTTGTTTGTGACTACTTCTTGCTTGAATCTGCTCTTCTTCTTAATGTTCCTTTTCATCTTGCTGTGCCCATCTCTATTTCTATTTAGTTAAATTGATATTTCTATACCAAACTCTGTTAGTCTGGTTCAGATAATAATGAAGAATGGATGCCTACTCCCCCTTTTGGAATATCATATCCAAGATTTTCTCTATTTTCTTATAGTTGCTTGTGTAATCCTGACTTGTAACTCCTTGATACTTGAACTTTTTCTTTTTGGATGTTTCTAGTACTTTTTCTTTGATGTGGAAGTTCTGGGTTTTGACTGTGACATTTCTGTATACTTTCAGTTTGGGGTTTCTTTCAGGAGGTGAACAAAGAATTCTCTTGATTTTTCACTTCTTGGAATATGTTTCTCAAGAGGTTTTGCTTCTTTGTTTGATCGCATGTCAATATCTGTAAAGTTATCTTAGAAAACTTGAAGGGCTATTTAAATTCCATCCATCTATATATTATTATCTATTATTAGCCATTATTATCATGGTTTGTAGTGAGTCTAATGATTCTTAAATTCTCTTTTCTTGATTTCTTTTCCAGGTCAGTTATTTTTTACAGTAAATATATTTTCTTTTGTTTTTTCATTATCTTGAAAAATATGATAATTATATAACATAATAATAATAATAATAGCTATACATTATGTATTTCCTTAAGGTTCACAGAATAATTCAAACATTTTCTCTTGCTTTGTGGAGTAATTGAGTTCTTTTTGCTCCGTTTTATTATTTTTTTATGTCTCTACTACTTCAGTAAGGTTTCACCTTCTTTTCTAAACTATTTAGTCTACTTTTACTTTTTTTTCTTCTGAGCTTTCACACTTCATGTCTAATTTAATCTTTTATTTCTTGCTTCATTTTCCAGCTACTTTTGTAGACCAGGTACCCAAATCATTTTTCCCCTCTGAGGTTTACCTGATAGTTGTGGAATTATTCTTTTCTAGGTTTATCTCTTAGCCTTGTCTTAAACCATAGTATTTCTTCATCATGTTTTGTATTTTCCTCTTTTTAATGATATTTTCAAGCTCAGTTCTTGGTTTGGGATTTTGTACTAAATGTAAAGAGTAAAAAAACCTGAAAAATGTAATAAAACTTGTACTGATTAACAAAGTAATTTTTTTAGCATTAATGTGATTTCATCATAAATCTTAGTAAGTATAATTAATTAATGTTAATGGACATTTCCCTTTTTACAAATATTTTTATTTGCAAAATAGTTTAATCATTAGTTATACCTTTACTGGGAAAGTGAGTTGCTACAAACCTATCTGCAGCCTGAAGAAGTTTAGGCCTACTTTAATTTTGGCCCCTACCTAACTGCCAAGTTGCTCAGGTTTGGTCTAAGGTCTTGAAGAACTTCTCTTTCTTCAAGGAAATCTCTCAGTTCTTATAAGCCAGGAGAAATCAGGGGGAAAAGACAAACTATATAAAGTTACAGAATCAGCTTGACAAGTGAGTGACCTTTTAATACACGTTAATTTCTTAGGAGCCTCATGACTGTGAAGTCTATCTTAGCATGGTCTCTGGAGACATCTAGGGACTAAAGTAAAAACAGCAATAACACACTTAATTGTGAAGCTTTTATTTTCTAGTTTCAATACCAGTGTTTAGTATTTGTTACAATCTCTCGTTTTTTTAGTCACTGTAAGTATAAAGAGATGGTCTCCATCTTCTGTCCTAAATACTATCCCTTCATTTAGCTCATAAACTGGGTCTCTAATAAAAGAATTGAACCTATTGGTAGTTGCACCTAGCTGGAGAAATATGGCCCTGTGAACCCAGACAGGGAAATCAAGAGTCACTGAAGGACACCTTAGTCCTCCCAGAAGGAATATATTTGTAACAGAAGCACCAATGAGCCATTACTTAGCCATTAACTGACTACCTGTTCTGCCACTATGGTTGATACCTTGATTGTAAGGTCTACCAACTGGGGTGCCACAAACTGTTAGAGGGACCCCTTTTACGGAATCCTGGGCCTTTCTTAAATCTACAAGCCAAGGACCAAACCTGTGACTAGGCTACAGTCTTGGGGAGGAACTCCTAGGAAAAGCATTAAATTCTTAGGGAGGAAACCATTCTAGTAGTCATTCAAAAAGCCTGATTTGTTTTAAAAATTGACCAGCAAGGGACAGGTAGGTGGCACAGTGAATAGAGTACCAGCCCTGGAGTCAGGAAGGCCTGAGTTCAAATCTAGTCTCAGACTCTTGACACTTAGCTGTGTGACCTTGGACAAGTCACTTAACCCCCAATTGCCTTGCTTCTAAAAAAATTTTTTTTTGACCAGTAAAAGATCTTTTTAACCTCTCCAGACTGGTACCTTACCTGACAAGAAAAGATAAAACTCAGCCATTAAAGGAGAAGCAGAGACTTCTACTGAAGCCTCAAACTAACAATGAGAAGTCTTCATATTCATTGTCTTAATTGAGCCTCATGGGGGATACTCCACAAAAGTCTATTAGCCCCAAGTCTATTTATCTGTATTTCTATGTGTGTGATTGTGTCTTACAAATTTTGCTTTGGTCACTTCTGAAAAATCATTTAGGGTAATGGGAGCAAAAAATTCTAAAGCTAGCATGAAAAAAAAGGACTCCCTTGGAAAAAATTCTCATAGCATGGGAACAGGGGAGCACTCCCAGTAGAACAGGAATGACCAAAACAAAAACAAAAATCTGGGGAATTAGATTAGGTAACATTTGGTTTAAAACAGCAAGAAAATCAGCTAATGAACTATTTTGGTCTCAATTCAGTTAAAAGATTTAAGGCTAGCCAGAGCAGATAAACAAAGTCAGATGGAAGACTGGTGCGTTTTGGGGCAAATTAAATGATCCTTTACCTAATGACAAACCTAGGCCATCAGAGTATAGCAGTCTGATGTCTTTGGAGGTACCTTCCTTCTACCCTGCCCTGCCTTTGCCTTCCCCTTCTCCTCTTCCCTTCCTGATCCTTTGCTTTCTCCTGTTCTTTACAACAATCTATTACTCTCTCCATGCCTTCCATGTCTACCAAGACTCCCCTTTCTCTTCTTTTTTTGGGGGGAGGAGGGCAATTGGGGTTAAGTGACTTGCCCAAAGTCACAAGGCTAGTAAGTGTGTCAAGTGTTTGAGGCCGGATTTGAACTCAGGTCCTCCTGACTCCTGGGCCAGTGCTCTATTCACTGTACCACCTAGCCACCCCTTTTTAAAATTTTTTTTTTTAATTTTTATTATTTTGCTTTTTGGAGGGCAAATGGGCTTAAGTGATTTGCCCAAGGTCACACAGCTACTTTTTATGTTAAGTGTCTGAGGCTGGATTTGAACTCAGATTCTCCTGACTCCAGGGCCAGTGCTTTATTCACTCTGCCACCTAGCTGCCCAACCTCCCCTTTCTCTTCCTCCTGCTCTCCCTTATCCCATTTCTTCTTCCTCCCCTGCCCCTACTCCACTGCTTTCTGCATTTCCATCTTATTTTCCTTCCAAACTGGTGGGAGATTTAATCACTTCTGGTACTGAGGAAAAGCCTACTGGTGTTTTACTTCTTCAGGAAAGACTTCTCCACAACCATCTGTGTCACTTAGTTGTTCGGAGAGGCCATGAGCCTTTCAGTCCTACTGACCTCTCCACTCGGAGAAGGGACATCCATGAATTTAATGAGGACACTGCAGCCATTATCATCCAATTTAAAACCATTTTTAGAGGATACAGTCCTCTTTGGGGAAATGTTACTGATTTGATGATGACTTTACTTTCTGTTGGGGAAAGACAGGCTATTACAGAAACAACAAATAGGTCGGTTCCTAGAGGTAGCACTGTGGGTCTTCCCAGTCGACCTTTACAGGACCCACTTTGGAACCCCACTGTTCCTGAGGATTATACCAGATCACAGGAAGCTAAGGAGTTCCTAGTTCTGGGTGTGGAGGCCTGAACAATTAGATCAGAAAGCTGGAATAATTCTAGGATACATTACAAGAAGAGAAAGAGACCCTAACTGTTTTTTTCTAATAGACTTTGCAAAAGTGCAAAGCAGTACACTGGATTAGACCCACATATCATTTGCACACACTTTGTTAATCAATCACTGCCTGAGATATGATAGCATTTCCATAAGAGATATCCTGAATGGCATGGAATGGCCTTGTCTTATATGTTTATGGGGGGAAAAAAAGAGGAAAATGAGAAATAGGAAAAAGAAAAGCAGGAAAAGGAAAGACAGGAAAAAGAAAAAACTGCAAAAGAAGAACAGACTGTTCTTTCCTGCTCCAGTCCAACCCATTCTTGTTCCTTGAGAGGCTATCTTTGAGGCCTCTGTATACAAATGTACAGGCCAGTAAGGGCACTGCTATACAAGGTGTTTCAGAAGCTCTATCTAAACCTCTCAAATTGATTGATAAATTGTGTCCTGAGACTCATCCAAAACAGCCTGATGTTCTCCCCCCACATTGTTCTGTCTATCCAGAACACCAAGGGTGGGGAATTACATATATATCCTCTTAGAATTACTTTTTGACACCCCTCTATCCAAGCAAAACCTTTTCTCCCAATGCAGACATGCTTATTAGGAGGAAATATTTCCATTGCTTCCTGTATATAGGAATTGCAGACCAGATTGTGGGTACTTCACAACACAGGAGTAGCAGTACAGACTGGGCCACAATCTATATCCAGGAGACAAAGTCCACATCAGGAACTTCTAATGAACAAGTGGGGCCCAGCCTGCTTGGGAAGGACCATTCTAGTTGTGCTGACCACTCCAATAGCAATCAAGATCAGAGGAAATGATTTGTGGATACATCATTCACATGTGAAATCTGACCTTTGTGCCAATAGAAAACCTGTCCCTTGCACCAATAGAAAACCTGTCCCTTGCTCCAATACAAAACCTGCCCTTGGTGCCGATACAAAACCTGCCCTTTGTGCCAGTATCACTTATGTTGATACGTAATGTTAGTTTCAATACTAATATCAACCATTTTTCCCTTTCTAAGAAGTAAAAATAATGATACTAACAGGGAAATATATGAATCCATAAGGGAATAGATCAGTTGTTATTGGGTTGTTTTTAAAATTTCCTTATCGTTTGTATGAAATCTTATAATTTCTTGAATAATATAATGTGAAGGGTAGCTAAGACAGGGCCACACATCTGACTCTCCTCTCTACACATCCTTTTAATATTACTACTGCTTCCTATTGCCTTTTCTCAACTTGTATATAGCCCAATGAATGGAGCAGGCCTCAGCTGTTATGATAATAGCAGCTACCACTTCCCTAAGTTCCTTCAAAGTCCCTCCAAACCTAGACCTTCCTTACTATCTTCCAGAGTTATAACTACAACCCCAACTCCACCCCACTCCCCACCACCCACTAATAACAGGGGAGAACTTTCTGATGGCAGAAAAGTATTTGTCAACCCAATGAAGGAATATTTTCATGGGAAAACTACACAAGTTTACAGCCCATGACAATTCTTCTGTTTCAGGTTTTTGCACTGCTACTATCCCTGCAACATCTGGGGCAGAGAGTTTCTCTCTCTCTCTCTCTCTGTCTCTCTCTCTCTCTGTCTCTCTCTGTCTCTGTCTCTCTCTCTCTCTCTCTCTCTCTCTCTCTCTCTCTCTCTCTCTCTGTCTCTCTCTCTCTCTCTCTCTCTCTCTCTCTCTCTCCCTCTCTCTCTCTCTCTCTCTCTCTCTCTCTCTCTCTCTCTCTCTCTCTCTCTCTCTCTGTCTCTGTCTCTCTCTATCTCAATACTTGGTTAAAATTGAAAAGTTGGGTGCCTTTTTCCCTAATAGTTGTTTTGATTATTGCATTTTTTGTCATTTTATACTTGCAATCAAACTTCCCCCTATTGCCTAGTTGTGATTTGAGCAGTGTTACACATAGCCTTCTCTCCAGGTCACTCTTCTCATGAGAAATGGGTAACAAATAATGCTGTTATTGACATCCACAATCAGGCATGGTGTGGTCTGTACCACATTAAAGCTATTGAATCACATGGTTGTGGGGTTTGTCACCATGTCCACCAATACAATTCTGACCCACGGATAGTTGTTCCTATCCAACTTAATGACATGCCACAGTTAATCATAAAAGAGAATAGTAACTTTACATCATCTTTTGTAGAATCATTCACACCTTTTGACTTTGCAAGCTGCAAAGTTAACCATAATGATTGGAATATGTGTTTGGGACTTTCCAGTGCAGATTACATATAAATCTCTTAATTATCCCCAGACCCAAGCAATATTTCATACAACCTTAAGCCATCAGGCCACTACCAGTGTTAAGACCAAGACATCATCACTCCCCATCAAACAGCCATTACCAACTTTTCCTCTTTGTATTAAGACATACAAGACCCACCCAATAGACACTGATGTAGGAGATAAGGTGAACTACATTCTTACTATCCCTAAGTATGATAAAGCCCATTCATTAATTTGTACTAAAATCTGCCTCTTTAAAAGTAAAGATGACTCCCAGCCTAGAGATCTTTTTTTAAAATAACCTGTCAGTAATAAGACAGCCTTTGAGGGAAAATCAGAAGTAATTCCAGAGTTGCCATGGGGATTAGTAACCCCATTTTTTGAAAATTTGCTCTGGCCTTACTTTTTCTTCTCTTCCCCAAGGATAGTACAGGACATACAAAATTACCTACCTGGCCTCACCAGTCTTAGTTTTTAACTACTCCATAGGTTTAATAGAGACAGAAACCCCCAGAAACTTAGGAACATGCTGGCATACACATTAAAAAAGGAAAGTAGGTACAGGAGAACATCCCAATTATGCAGTAGAATTTAGTCATATTCAGAGTTTTTGGCCTATCTTTGCTTCTTATGGGATGACTAGAGTAATACATTCAACTAGAAACCTTTCTGCAAAGGTTGAGAAACTAGCCCAAGAAACAACCTCAACCATTGCTAACACCACTAGTACCATCCTCTCTCTCAGATGAAATCAATTCCCTAGCAAAGGTCGTCATGCAAAACCATCTGGTATTATACATTCTCACTGCTTTCCCGGGGGAAGGCTGTGCTGTTACTAATCAGTCATGCTGCTCCTTTATCAATAAGACAGGAGAAATTGTCATAAACATTCATGATCTTGAATGGATCGTGTCCAAGACTTGGTGAATTGCAAGTGAAACCCATGTGAAAAATAATGGTGATGGTAATTGGTAGAATTCTTCCTGGTTTACTTGGATCCGGGTAAATGGCCTGTTAGCCACCCTTGGGACCTTGGTCTTATTATTCTTTCTAAGCTTTGCCCTGGTATTTGTATTTGAGCGTGTTCCAGGCTTTCATCAAAAGGGAAACTCATCATAATGATGCCTATATTAAAAATCTTATAGAATTATTTTATAGATAGGTGATCCATGGAAATCCTGGATCCCATTGATCAAAGGGGGAAATTGAGGAAATTAAATTGATTCTGTATCATTTTGTAATCAATTATATTCTGTAGTGGAGCCATTTCTGTTTTACTGTCCCCATTTTGAATGCTTGTACAAGCTACATGTCTTTGTCTGTGTCTATGAGCTCAGTTTAAAAGTTTAGCCCTCTCCTCTTAGTTTAAAGCTCTGATTAAAGACAAATACTGTGATCCACCATTCCTGTAGTTCTTATGAAAATTCCAGGACATGTTTGTTGATCTAGTATATTTCCGCATAATATATTGTACATCCTTCCATGTCCTTGTACAATTAAAGAGGGTCTTATCTCCTTGGAAGCCAGGCATCCTGCTATCCTTGGTCCACTAGCAACATCCTCAGGGTGCTGATAGGTCTCAAAAATCAATTAAACATTCTTTAATGACAGAGAGGGGTGGTTGCTAGCCCCATATGGATGCTAACCCATTCTCTTTGATCTTACCAATCATATTGTCCTCACCCCCATGATCCTAACATCCCTATAACCTTTCACTTTATTTTACCCACCTACCCAGTTCTGTTCTTTGTTCTATGTTTTTTTTAAAGCAGTTGGGGTTAAGTAACTTGCTCAAGGTTACACAGCCAGTTATTTTGTGTGGATGCTAGGAATCTGAGGCCGGAACCGATCCCGGGTTTCCCGACTCCAGGGCCGGCACTCTTACTCACTGCGCCACCTGGCCGCCCCTGTTCTATGTTTATAAAAAGGAGGTGTGCTTTCTCTTCTGAGTCACTGGCTTGAGGTATCCACTTGGCCCACTTTGTTAAAAGGTTCATGCTCTGCTATTAAAATGATAAAGTTTGGAATGCTGTACCTCAATTTACCTTTACTAAATCCTATTAAGACAGGCTTCAGCTCTATTCTCCTTCTTCTCAATTATTAGTTAGCTGTTGGTTCCATCATGTGCTGTGTGGCCTTGCCAGACTCCAGTTGGATTCTAGCGATGATGATGATGTCATGCCTCCTATACAGCCTCCCAGGAGATCGTGACCAGGTGCTAGATTGGTTCTATTCCGCTACTGCTCCCAGGGCTCCTATGACGGCAGTCTTTCTGCACAGTGATCTATAGGGACTAATTCTGTCCCTTATTATGTTCTGACAGATGAGAGTAGAGACCTGATGCCTCTCCTCTCCTCAGTTCAGTCAGCTTCTGATCAGGACTTGAGTCTGGTTTTCCTGATACACCCCCTCATTCCACCATCACTGGCTTCCCTGGTGAGGTCCCTCTATCTCCTCCTATCAATGTCTTGCCATCTTTTTGTGTAATTTGGGCCTGGATGGAGGAGCTTATTTCTCATCCTTTTCAGTTTTATCATGTATCTTTCTTGGGTCTTTTTTGGATATGATTTAGGGTTTATGTGGGAGAGCTGGGCTTTTCAATGTCCTTTCCTATTGTAATCTTACTTGAAAGTCGTTGTGTTCCTTTGAAAAACAAATGGACCAGTTCTTTGAATATATACATATATACACACATATATATGTATAGACTTTATATATTTTTATTATTATTAACATATTTGAGCTTGCCAAGTGTTTGTCTCCTCAAAAAAATGCAGAATTGAAATGGAATAGAAAAATGCAATCTTTTACAAAATTTCCTCAGCTTGCCATAGCTTTAGGGGGAAAGGTTAGTGGCTACATGTGATAGTAACAGTAATTGTGTATATTTGTGGCCTGCACTTTGCAGCACCAACCGAAACATGAGAGCGTAAATAATGAGTCTGTGGGCCAGGCAAAGATTGTCGCATTCATATATTTATTACATGTGTGCTAAGCAAATCTCAAATAAACATCTAAGGGTTAGGGTTTATATACTGAAGCACTTACATCATACTTTCTCATGGGAAACTTCATGTAGTTTGTTACATGAGGCACCTAGCATGCAGTCTTCAGGAGGACATTCCTGTGGGACATTCCCTTGTTTTCTTGTCTCATGCATCACTTCTTTATCTGTATTGCTCAAGCGGCCATGGCTTCAGGGACAGCCAGAAGTTTCAAGCCTCTCTTGCACAGGGGATGAGTAATGGGGAGTGATGAGTCAACATCCTGAGATAATGGGCCCAGGTGGGTGGAAACTGGCTCAAGGGGGTCCTTGGCCTGGATTTGGGACCATGGCAGACCCCTCAGAGCTAACCCTCAACACCTCCCCCTGCATATTTTTACTTTTCATTTTCTCCCTTGTCTTGTACTGTTCAGACTCCTAGTATCTTTGTAGCATTTCTGCTACACTACAGAGTTGACAGATCACTTTCTTTATCACAACCCTGAGAAGTACAGAGCCCAAATACTAGGATACCAACTTTATAGGTGAGGAAACTAAATTAGGGTCACAGCTTCCAAGAGAAAGAGATAGAAGTTAAAAGTCTTCTGAGCTTAAGATTAAAACAATCCATATGCAAAGGAATTCACAATCTAAAATTCCCAAACAAGCAGTCATTGAGGCTTTATTTGAAACCTTCCAATGAGGGGAGAACCATTAGCTCTCCAGGGAGCCCATTCTATTTTGGGACAACTCTGGTTGTTAGGAAGGGTTTTGTCTGGTTTTTGCTGACATCAAGTCTACCTTCAGCTCTTTGAAAATTTCAGACAGTATAAGGCTTTGGAGATACTAAATCTACTTCCATTTTTAGCTTTTTTTTTTACAGGAACAAAAGAGAAAGAAGTTTCTTTTGTGAATGCTCATTTGAAAATTAATTCACTATTAATGAATAACAAAAAGAGCAATGGTATAATAGACACATTGCAGATCCAAAATAAATTGAAATGAGCTGAGAAAGGAGAAAAAAAAGAAACTTGGGGATATATAGATATCTAGAAAATTAGCTGAAAAAATGGTCAGCTTTCAAAACTTAACCTAGTCTGAAGCATAGGAGACAGATTTGGGAACAGAGAGTAGCTCTAGATTCATGGTCCCATCAGTGTAGGAATGACTATACATCAGCAAATCTTCCTTAGCAACTCTTCTATAGCTTAGTTGAACCGAATTAACTAAAACAATTTAAGATTAAATGACTTGCCCATGACCACATAGCTGTCAATTATCAAAGGAACATCTTTGAATATAGACCTTTTTAATCACAGGAGTATTCCATATTTCCAGATCTACACTTAAAGATTCCATCAGTATGTTTTAAGCCCCACAATATTCTGTGGCAAATTAGTTTGGAAATGCTTGGTTAGAGATTACAAGGCTAGTTCCATGAAAACTGGTTATTTACACCTAAATTATATTCCTTTTCCTATGATTTGTTCTTTGACACATGCATTCATTAGGCTTTAATTATTAAATTACTGTTTAGGTCTATCTTTTGTTTGTGTTCCCTGAATTGGTTTCTATTTTTATTGAGTATAGTCTGTAAAGGATATGCTTTAAAATTTCTATGTTTTTGGTCCAGAATATCAAGGGAATTAAGGGGGAAAATGCTAGGGAAGGTAACCTAGCCACACCAAATTTTAAACTGTATTATAAAGCAGCAGTTATCAAAACCACTTGGTACTGGTTGAGAAATAGAGTGGTGGATCCGTGGAATAGATTAGGTACACAAGACACAGTAGTCAATGATTCTAGTAATCTACTGTTTGAGAAACCCAAAGACTCTAGCTTCTGGGTTAAGAACTCACTATTTGACAAAAATTGCTGGGAAAACTGGAAAGTAGTATGGCAGAAACTGGGCATAGACCAATATCTTACACCATATACCAAAAATAAAGTCAAAATGGGTACAAAATTTAGATATAAAGGCTGATACTATAAGCAATCTGGGGGATCAAGGAATAGATTACCTGTCAGATTTATGGAGAAGGGGAGAATTAATGATCAAACAAGAGAAACATTGCAAAATAAAAAATGGATAATTTTGATTACATTAAATTGATAAGTTTTTGTACAAACAAAGCCAATGTAACCAACATTAGGAGGAAAACAGAAAATTGGGAAAGAATTTTTACAACCAGTGTCTCTGATAAAGGCCTTGTTTCTAAAATATAAAGAGAACTGACTCAAATTTGTAAGAACACAAGTCATTCCCCAATTGATAAATGGTCAAAGGATATGAACAGGCAGTTTTCAGAGGAAGAAATTAAAGATATCTATAATCATAAGGAAAAATGCTCGAATTTATTGATTATAGAAATGCAAATCAAACCAACTCTTAGGTACCCCCATCTCACCAGTCAGATTGGTTAACATGACAAAACAGGAAAATGATAAATGCTGGAGATGTGGGAAAAGTGGAACTCTAATGCATTGTTGGTGGAGTTGTGAACTGATCCAACCATTCTGAAGAGCAATTTGGAAATATGCCCAAAGTGCATACCCTTTGACCCAGCAATACCACTTCTAGGGCTGTATCCCAAAGAGATCATACAAGTGGGAGGAGGATCCATATGTACAAAAATATTTATAGTAGCTCTTTTTGTGGTGGCAACGAATTGGAAATCAAGGGGATGTCCTTCAATTGGGGAATAGCTAAAAAAAAGTTGTGGTATATGAATGTAATGGAATACTATTGTGTTATAAGAAATGAGAAACAGACAGACTTTGTAATAACCTGGAGAGATTTATATAAACTGATGCTGAATGAGGGGAGCAAAACCAGGGAATATTGTACACAGTTACAGACACATTTTATCTGTGATGACTAACTTCACTAGACTGGGCTCTTCTCAGTAATACAAGGTTATAAAACAACTCCAAAAGACTCATGATGGAAAAGGCTATCCACATGTGGAGAAAGAATTATGGAGTCTGAATGCAGATTGAAGTAAACTACTTGCTCTCTTTCCTTTTCATTTTGTTTTGTTTCTTCTTTCTTGTTCATTCCACAGGTTATAATTCTTCTTTACAACTCGACTAATGTTTAATGTGAATGTATATGTAGAACCTGTATCAGATTGTGTGCCACCATGGAGGGGAAAGGGGGAGGAGAGTGAGAGGGAGAAAATTTGGAAATCAAAAACTTGTGGAACTGAATATTTTAAACTAAAAGTGAATAAATTTTTAAAAATTCTACCTTTTTATGTTTATTTCTAATTTCTTTACTCCTCAATACATAGTCAATCTTTAATTATGATGACAAGTAATAAATGCCATGTGGTGGCAAACAACATGTATATTCTTTAGTGATTCCATTCAGAAGGTATCATAAGTCTTTTAGCTCTAAATTTCTCCAATATTTTGTTCAATTCTGTTTTCCCTTTGTTTTTTTCTTACTCTTAGATTTTTCTGACTTGAAAAACATTACAATTTCCTACTTATTGTGTAACTATGACTATGATCTCTGTACATAAACATGGCTCAATTTAAAAAAAAATTTGATTGTCACATTAATGACTATCAAAATGATTAGCAAAAAAAATTAAGACTGAATTTTTAAGAAATTATGTAATTTGAAGATACAAAGAAATTTAATACATCAACTCACTAAATTTTAGCTCTTATCTCATTGCTTAACTATGGTTCAATTGATCAGAGCAAAACAGAAACTCTAAGTCTTTTGAGGAACATACATTGCTCAAGCATACATTGGTTCACTGCATCTCTCAGTCTGCTTTACACAAGTCTTTTGGTGGTCCTTGGGGCCATAGAGCGATCCTAAACTAAAAATTCCCTTCAGATAAACTTTTACTTAGTTGCTTACTATTTATTAGAGAGAGGTTTCCGTTCCTATTACCAGCACGTCTTTTTCTGTGAGCACTCCTGGCTGATTATTTCCATTCTGTAACCAGAAGCAATTTTTCCCGCAGGTACTGTAAATGGAAAGCAAGCCATGTCTACTTTTGTTACTCAGGAATGAAAAGCAAGGAAAGCTCCCCTGTTGCTATCATATCTCCTAAACAGCCTCAGTGGAGTGGGGGTAAGCTTGGCCCATGGTTCCCTGTTCCTGATCCTTCAACAGCATTCAGCACAGGATCTACAACAGAAGAAACTGTGGACCAATTGAGATGGTTCAGTGGAAAGGAATTAGTCATTTGGTGTTAGATTACTATATCTAAATAACCTAGATAGAATGTATTTGGGATATCAGGGAATTCTGGGAGATATTTGACTTTTTTTTCCTCACATGGCCATTAGAGGCAAGGTATCAGACTTCAGTCACCATTACACCTCTGTCTTATAAGATGTAAATACATAAGGTGGTCTTCTCTAGCTTAGGAGTATTTTGTCAAAAAAAAAGGGGGGCCCTCAGATAAAGTGCTTCTATTGTCAATTCATTCCTTTGTGCTAGTGAATTCCTTTTTTTCCTTTTTTAATGTTTAGGAACTGTTGTTCATGGCAGTATATATTACTAGTAATTTTTTGTCCTCTTGCCATTTAAATATGCAACTAAAAGTTTATGGCATTAAAAAAAACTGCAGATACCCCTGCAAAGGTTAGCATTCACTTGGCTATTCATCATTCCTACTTCAGAATAAGCTAGCTTAATCAGATACTTCCCTCTTAGCAACTAGCCGAAATCAGTTCACTGAGGAAAGCTTTTTTTTTTTAAGCAATCGGGGTTAAATAACTTGCTCAAGGTTACACGGCCAGTTATTTCTGGGTGTGGTGCTACGTATCTGAGCCCAGATTTGATCCCCAGGTCATCCTGACACTGGAGCCGGTGTCTATTCACTGTGCTAACTGGCCGCCCCAGGAAATTGATAGTATTCTTTTTTTCTTACCAATTGGGGTTAAGTAACTTGCTCAAGGTTACACGGCCAGTTATTTCTGGGTGTGATGCTGAGTATCTGAGCCCAGATTCAATCCCCAGGTCATCCTGACACTGGAGCTGGTACTCTTACTCGCTGAGCCACCTGGCCGCTCCTGGCTTTTGATTTTTTGAGAACAGAAAGACCTGAGTTCAAATCCTAACACTGACATACTAATTCTATGGCAGGGAAGTCATTTAACCAAGTCCCCAGGCAACTTGGATACAGAATGATTTCTGAATAGCATTGATAAAGGAAGCTTCCTAAACAGAAAGTTTCTGTACTTCAATGAAATCACAGGTCTAAACCATTTTTTAAAAAAAAGAAAGAAAGTTGTGAGGAGTGGAGTGAGATTAATGCTTGGCTTTTTGTTTTGTTTTTGTTTCTCTCCCTGATTCTCCATTTGTAGGGGACCATGTCATCCTGAGATTTTCTCTGTTCAAGGGTGTTGAGTGGCTGCTGCCTCAGCCCCGGGAAGATGCGGGGAGTCCAGCTATGTTATGTAAGTCTGTTGATGTCAAGTGAACATACCCAGATGAGCTACTATAGCCTTGACAGGAGAGCAGATGGACTGTCACACAGAAGACAGATCAGATTTGTTCTACCTGGCCCAGAAAGCAGACCTGGAAGAAATGGAGAAAAGATGCACAGAGGCAAATTTTGACTCAATATAAGGAAAAGTTCTGGCCTTCCTCCCTACACTGGACTCTGGTCCCAGTCCCCTTTCTCTGTATCCCTCTCCTACCTTCCTCACCTTATTCTTATTCACATACCCTCCACATACTAGCCTTTTCCTCTAGCTTTCAAACTCCTGTGCCTCCAGCTACCCTTCCCTCTTCTCCACATCCTGTTGTCTTAGGATCCTCCCTATCCAGAACTTTGTATGTTCAGTCATTTTCTAAAAGCAGCCCTACCTTTCCATGTGGCTTTTTTTTTCCATCAGCCCCTTTCTATTTTTCTCCACTGTCAATTCTTTTCTCAAACCTCTTGCCATTTGACAATTCTGCCTCTTTAAAGAGCAGAAAGGGCCACAGTCCACCAGTGTTTGGAGATGAACTTTATGACCTTAAAGCCAGTCTTCAAGGCCTGACATGAGACTCAGTACAAAGTCAGCCATTGAACCAACATATGGTACCTCAAACACCCCCAGCAAGATGAATCATCATTAGATTCAATGAATGATATTCTTTAACTGGGTCAGTTTTAAGATGTCACAGCTCCCTAGGTGTGAGAGCCAGTGAACTGATGCATTGTCCAAGAAACCTTAGAACAGAGAAGCAGCCAAGGGGCCGCACCTGAAAGTGTTCCTAAGAACCAAGAAATTCTCAAGATATGGCCCCAGATGGACATAACCATCCAGTTCCATAAGCACTGAGATTTCATGTCCAAGTATAATCAAGAACCCTGGAATAAGTCTTTCCTTTGGCTTTAAAAAGACATTGGATTCTTGTTGGCACGGGCAGAAGCACTATAACTAATCCATGATGGGCCAGCTGTTTACAATTTCCTGTGACTTTAATGACATTAACTGTGACATACAGAATGTGAGACTTCTGCCTGTTCATGGACTCGCCTTCATCCCTGGGACAAGGTCCCATCTTGGTGTAGTAGATATGCTCTTAAAAAGTGTCCCATCTTCTGCTCTGGACCATTTCCACCTACCCAAGGTTGCCAAAACAGCCTACCCATTTCTTTTTTTTGACCATCCAATAATGAGTCCAGTGGGATCTTATGTTCTCTGCATCTTCCAGTAAGTTGAGGGACTCTAAAGTTACAATTTTCTATTATTGCTATAGTTCACTCTTTGTTTTTGAAGAGGACCAATAACATCATGGGTGATCTCTTGACTTAGTTATGAACTACTTGTAACAACTTGCCTCTTCCAGGCTCATCTTTTTTTTTTCCAATCAAGAATACCCTTGAAACAGGTTGTAGCAGCAAGCACACAACACTTTTCAAAGTAAGCCCCAAAGCAAAGTCTCACATCAGGGATTATATAGCCTTCTCCAGGCTCAGAGAATGTAACAACCCTCTTGACCCACTGCCCAATCACAAAGTGTCTCTTGAAAAACAAGCCTCCCACCACAGGTTCCAGGTCCACTTAAGCCTAGGGGCAGGGAAGATCTTAAAAATTTACATTCCCATTACACAGGAATAAATCATTCTCAAAGATTTTGTAGAGATGATAAAGTAGGTATAGATTTTTATGGTAATTGATGTACTCATGGTCACCATTTTTCAATAAGAATAATATTTCAATCTCCCCTCCCAATTATTAGTTTTTCTTTCAGATATCACAAAATTTTATCCTCACCTTCAATGAGCCCTTCCTCTGTTTCTGTACTAGCGTAGATGGAGAAAATTGTTTCTCATCAAAAGACTAATGTTTTTATTCTATTTTCACTCATTTTATCTTCCTTTAATACCCTTGAGATTCTCAAGTAGGCAAATTAATTGATCCCATCAATTTGGGAACTTCCTCCACAATCACAGAGTGTAACCCCATCCATCTATGCCTGCCATCTATAATGATTCTTGCCCATTTCCTTCCCTGTTTCCCAGACAATATCCTTTATTTCAGTCTGCTGGAGGCCTTACTATTTTCTCCTAATATTGCAAAGGCACCAGTGAAGTAGTACAGCTCTCTATCTGAAATCCTGATATGGGACTAATTGTATAACCCTTGATGACTCCTTTTGTTTGAATTCTCCTTTAAAGTTCCTCATTGGCTCTCTGTTGCTGCCTGCTCTTGGGATAATCTAACTTAATTTGCTATCAAACCTTTCTACAATCTCATTTTTTCCCTTCCCAGTTTCTCACTGTTTTCTGAGGATTTGTCTTTGTTTCATAGGTTTAGTTGATGTTTCCATAGCTCTTTAAAGTTTGAAAGTTGCTTCATGCAGATGACCTTATTTTGACTCTCACAACAAAAGTATGAGATGTAGGTGCTATTTTCCTTATTAGATCTATGAGATCACTGAGGCCAAGTAAGGCTAAATGACTTGCAAAACTATAACAGCTGGGGTAAGAATAGAACCCTGGTTTTCCTGCCTCTGGGTCTACCACTGCCATCTATGATGCCAAGGTTGTGATGGTCAAATAGTGGCTAATCTACTGGTAATGAACCTGGTGATGGTGCCTGGATGGGTTGGACCCAAATGGGCTTGTTCTTATCTATATTTGAATATAATACTACATCTTGTATAGGCAGTCAAAGCCCTTAGGGAAGGTCAACAAATATTAGATAAATGAATGTGCAGTGGAGATAGAGTCCCAGGTCTGGAATCATGAAGACTCATCTCCTGAGTTCAAATATGGCCTCAGACACATACTAGCTATGATACCCTGGGCAAGTCACTTCTTTCAAATATGGCCTGAGACACATACTAGCTATGGTACCCTGGGCAAGTCACTTCATCCTGTTTGCCTCAGTTTCCTCCTCAGCAAAATGAGCTAGAAAAGGAAATGGCAAACCACTCTAGTATCTTTGCCAAGAGAAGCTCAAATGGGGTCATGGAGAGTCAGGAATGACTGAACAACAAAATCTGTAAAATTGGGATAATAATACAGTATTTGTACTACCTAGTGTACAAGATTGTTGTAAGAAAAGTACTTTTCAAATATCAAAGTGATTATTATTAGTAGTATTCCTTTAATCTGGCATTGGATGGGGGGGGGGGGAAGAGAAGAATGAACTAAGATAAACCTTAGTAAAGGCTAGTCTGAGGAAGTAATACCTGATGGGAAGGAAGAAGCCTGAAAGATTCCAAGCTATCTTATTCCAGCTCCTTACTTTGGTCAACAGGATGCCACTGCTCAAGTCTTCCCTCTCCCAGTGCAAAGTACTTTCTGGAGAAAAGCTAATTCTTTGGTGTTCCAATGGAAGATATTTGACTCTATAAAGGAAGACATAGAAGTTCAGCCTTGACAATAGTCTGAATTTTAGAGCAGAAGGGTTTTTAGAGACCAACTAATCCAATTCCCTCATTTTATACTGAGGGAGACTAAGATAGATCAAGTGACTTGTCCAAGGTCACACACTTACCTGCAAAACTGGAGCTGGAACCCAAGGTTCCTGTCTCCAAGTTCAATACTCTTTGCATGTTGCCATGTTGTTGCAAGAATAGCCGAGTTCTCAGTAATCCCATCCCTTGTTAGCAAACCTTCATGACTGGGAAAAGATGCTGCCACCCTGGGAGGAGAGACACCTAGTCATTTCCCCAGATTTGTTCTGGTTTGTTGATATGACATCTGGGTACTGAGGAAAGCTCACTTGAACTGAAAATGACCCATGAGGTGAACTGGATCTTCCACCACCACCTTCCAACTGCCTTGCTCTACCTCTGTGTTCCTAGAGCCTAGTCACTGCTGCTTGGCCCCCCATTCACACCCAAGCTTCCCCTTGCAACTCACAGGGAAGATCTGACATCTGTGCTGACTACTTCTCCTGACTGATTGTGTTGACAAAAGCCCTTCCCAAACCTGATACCCTCATAATCACTACCATCTCTCCATGTGCTCTGACAGGAACTTCTCTTTATATTTGTCTTTAGCTTCATCCAGCAGCATGTCCCAGAAGAAAAAAGGGACAGGCATCTTCCAAGCAGCAGGGTAGGCAAAACTGGGGGGACCCCTTTTGATTCTGAGTTGCCTTATCTCTGAACAGAAGAGCATGGCTGGGACTAGGGAAGCCTTCTCATCCAAGGAAGGGGCCTTGTTTCCCAGGGACCTTAATTGCACAGCTGAAATCCAGTTTTTCACATAGCAAATAGAAGATAAAATCTACTCCCCAACCACCCTCACCCCATTCTGCCTTGTGAATGAGATGGGATACCCAGGGGAGCTGGGAGCTACTTCCAGACATGGGTCAATTATAGAAGGAAAGGAGCCCCTCTAGGGCTTGATTACCAACACTGAGTAGCTCCCATCAGGACTACTTCAACCAGGTTCTGAAAAACCAGGCCAAGAGCCAGAGCCCTTCTGTGGGTGGAGAACCCCAAATGTCCTCAATTATATATGATCCTAATATTCCTCATCCTCTCACTTTACACATCGCTCAGAGATTTGGGAAAGGAAGAAGAGACCATTATCACCAAGTCTGAAAGAGAAGATAAGAACAAGAAGCTGTTTTATACCTTTGGAATTTCAGGTCAGTCTCTGCTGACCCAGAGGACAAAACCCAGTTCAGCACTGCCAGTCTCAAGTCTAAGACATGGCTAGGTTTGGGGGAGAAGTTGGGCCCTCCCATCCTTTGAGAACTGCTGCGGTGTGCAGAGGAGGCTTGGAGTTACTGGGCTCTCAGTAGTTATTAGCTGGTCCTAGCATCTGAGAAACAGACCAACACCTTTGGGACTCTGCTCCCTGGAGGGGCAAGGTAGGGCTTGAACCTCCTGGAGGAGAGTGGTCTAGAGATTTAGTACTACAGTCACCAAATGTTGAGTACTTCCAGGCTGGGTGCCTCACTGCTGCTATTAACTGACTGTTCTGTCTCCCTTCAGCCAGAGACTCTCTGACATCTCTAAGGTCAATCCACTAGACACATCATACATCTGACTGAGTCAGACCAGTGCTCAGGAGGCACCTAACATGGATGGAATTTTATAGGTGAGAACTGGGATGCTTTGGCATCAGCAAGAAGGGACATTGGGCACCAGCCTGGAAATGGCAGGGGTGGGCTACTCTGAGTACAAATGGAGAGACATTCCTACACACAGAACCATGGGCAGCAGATCTGCTGCTGTGTTCGAGCCTGGGATTACTACCAGACTGTGCCATTTCCACACGGAGTAATGTTTCTAAAAGAGTATTTATTCCACTTGAATCAGGAGGCATGGGTTCTAATCTTGGCTCAGCCACTATAAATAACTGTATGATTTATATCAAAATGACTTAATCTTTCTAAGCCTATTTCTGCATCTGTGAAATGGAAATAATGTCTGGATCAGAGTACTTATATCAAATGAGATAATATTTGGAAAAGTGTTTTGAAAAATACAAAGGGTTTCCACTTCACAGTTGATTCAAATATAAGGCATTATTATTACTATGAATGCCATTGAGACAGGTTATCATTCATAAATGGTAATCCTATCTAGACAAGATAATCCTGCCCTCCCCCCAGAAAAAGAATCCCTCCTTCCTCATAGGTCTATTTTTATTTTTATAAATTTGTTTTAGTTTAAAAAAAAGTGACAGGATCAGTTTTGAAATTTTTACCTCAAGGACTAGATTTTAAACTTAGTTCATTACTATTGGTTGTCAGGAACACCCTCAAAGCAAAGAATCCCACTGTTTCCCCCTTGATTTTTCAGTAAAATAAAGGGCAGATGAGCTCAGATTGGTTTCATTCTTGACCCCAGAGAAATAAGAAGGAAATTTATTTCTCTCCTTTCAGTAGACTTGAGGGGAACTACAGGTATGGAATGTTGCATATACTACCAGACATGGTCACTTTGTCATTTCAATTGTTAAAATTTTGCTTTGTTATAAGAGAGAAATCACTGGATAGGGGTGGAAGAGGGAAAGGATGTCATACAGGGGGAAAAATTATTCTGATGTTAATAAGGCAAAAATGCAAGTATTAAGAAAAATAACCAAAATGAAGGGCAGAACTTAAGAGATGAGTAGGATGGCTTATTTTCTCCTTGGGATCTAAAATAAGAGGGAAGAAAGAAAACATGGGAAGGCAAGTTAGGGGTTTCATTGGCGGCAGCCATTAATTGTGTTACAGATTTTCAAAAGGGTTTATACTCAGAGAATCTGGGTAAAAATCCTGACTGCCAGTTCCTACCTGTGTGACCTTGGGCTTGATTTTCCTTCTCTGTCAAGAAAAGAGGTTGGACCAGACAAACTGTAGATTCCAGTGCTAAATTGATAACATTTTTTGGTTTTGATTTTTTGCTAGCATTTTCTTTCTACCTAATGTATCCCATTAGGATACACAGAGGTGTGCATTTTCATAAGAATGGAGGAAATTATAGAAAGAAGGCCTGGTTGATGATGGTGGGATGGATCAGGTAAAGGATGGCCAGATTCTGCAGACTAGAAAGGACCAAAGGGGTAGGGATAGGTGCTTAAGAGAAAGCTATGCAGTGGTAAAAGGGTGACATCTAGATAGGGAAGCACTTAAAAGAATAAGCAGAAGGTAGTATAGACCCAGACATGGAGGCTGGAGCTCAGATATTTTATTTCCTTTGTGATCCTGTATATTTCATTTTGTGCATTTAAAAATATTCTGAGAAGGGGTAAATAGGCTTTACCAGACTGCCAAGGGCGACCTTGACATTACAAATAAGTTTTCATTCCTGGAAGAACTAGAGGAGTAGAAGACAGAACCAAGTCCTAGAGAAACTATAGTACATGCAATATATTTCAGAGAATGGATAAAACAAGTTACTGGGACTGGGGCATTTAAGGAAGGGCCATCAGCAAGGCTGATTTGAGGTTGCATTCAGGAACATCACATTCTCCTTACCTAGGTCTGGAGTTAGGGTTAAAACGACAGGCAAGGTCAAGTTTCTCATCCCACCTACCCCTCCATCCATTGACCAGTGCTAGAGAAGTAGGGAGGGTCCCATCCTCACTATGAGGAGGAAAAGGTTTTCTCCATTATCTCTATTCTTAAAGGACTTTTTCTTAACAAAATTAATCCCAAGATCCTGAGACCTTTGATATGAATAAGGAAAATGGACCTCCCCAGGAATCCCACTCTGGATCATGACATAGAGGTGAACCCTGGGTTTTCAAAGGCTTTATCTGTGAAAGACAAGCTCTATTCAGCTTCAACCATGTGCCCAACAACAAATTATATATTTGTTGTCCAAGGACTAACCTCACTAAAAACAGAAAGACTCATCAACAGTCTGGCCTCTAGACGATTTTTTTTGCCCAAGGTGTCCCATGAAATGGACACAAATTCACAATCATTTCATTTCCATGTAGCTTCTGTTATTCTTCCTCCTGGAGAAATTACTTTACACATATATTTGTGTTTTTGCTATAAATGAACCTTAAAGACTTAAATGTAATGATAGCTAGCCCACAGCTTTTCCTTGGAATTGATGGAAATGGTTTCATTTTATGCTATAAGACAAGAAACATCATTATCAGAGACACTTGACCATCTTGCCTGACAAGCCTATGATAAGCATGAGCAAAGAAGTCGATATAAAGAATAATTTATATACCAACATTCATTGCAAAAGATGATGTGGGAAAGTCTATGAAGATTTGACAAGATACTCCTAAGTAAGTCAACAATGTGCCTTGATACACTCATTAATTTCGATGAGAATATGAGCCTAGGGTTAGAAAACATAGTTCTTCATCAAGAAGTGAAAGAAGGCATGTGCACAATTATAGCCCACTCTGGAATGATACTTGAATTTTAGCAAAAGAATTATGTCACTTAAAGAACTAAGAAAAAAATTAGTGAAATTGGTCCTTTTGGGGGGCAAGAAGTAATTTCATTGGTGAGTTCCTCCCAGAGCCTTCATTTTGTAGCAGTGCCCAGGCCAGCTTTCATTCTTCTCTGAGCTTTGCTCCTGGCTTTGGGATATGCCCCAAAATCATACCCCTGCATCTCCTTTCAATTCCCTTTTTAGAGTTGTCTTCCCCTATTATAAAGTGAGCTCCTTGAGGGCAGGGTCTATGTATTCCCAGCACTTAGTACAATTTCTGGAACATAATAAATGCTTGCTTCCATTTCAGAAATTCCTTCCATTGATAGACTGGCAACTGCCAATATAATGCCATTAAAACATTAGAGAGTTCCTGAGGCCCTGAAAGGTTGAGTGGCTTGGCCAAAGTCCCATAGCTATTTTATGCCAAAGATCTTGACCTCAGTGGAAAAGGGACTTATGGAGTCAGAGGACCTGGGTTCAAATTCCAACTCTGATACTTCCTACCTATGTGACCTTGGGTAAATTATCTCTTGCCTCTGTTTCCTCATCTGTAAGATGATGAGGTTGGACTAAAAGTCACTAGTCAACCTCTGAGATCACTTATGCTTCTAAATCTGTGATTCTATAATCCTGTAACTTAAAGGTTGACTCTCCAATATCCTTTTTGCTTGCTCTTAACTACATTTGAGCAGACAGATAAGTAATGGTCTTAGATCAATTCAGAGTCAGCTATAAAGGTGGCAAGATTCCAAAGTCATTGAAGGTGATAAGATTCTAAAACAAAGAAAAAATTTACAGGGCTGCCCAAAAAGGTGACCAGGAAGAAAACAACATTCAAATTCTATACTATAAAATTGTGTATAATTTAAGGAATTATGTTGTATAATTCTATAAAATCTTTATGAGGAACTATACATTCATCAAATGTATTCTTGATTTAAAAAAAATTAGAAATGAAAAGGAAGAGGAGGCTAGGTGGCACAGTGAATAGAGCATCGGCCCTGGAGTCAGGAGAACCTGAGTTCAAATCTGGCCTCAGACACTTAACACTTACTAGCCATGTGACGTTGGGCAAGTCACTTAACCCCAATTGCCCTGCCTTCCAAAATAAAAAGAAGTGAAAAGGAAGAGGTTTGCAGATGATTTTCTACAGTTTCCACATATCTTATAATCACACATCATTAAAGCATATATGATCCCTCTTTGTCTATATTTTAAAAATTATTTAACTGTAAAACACAAGCCATGAAGCTTCACGTTAAGCAAGATGTCTCCTATGCATACAAGAAAATTATGTATGACAATGGATGAAACTCTGAAGATAAATTTGTTCATTGACAACAGTGGAGGAAGTACTGAACTGGTGCCAGTTTCATGAAAAATGTTACATGTAAAATCTGAACAAAGTAGGATTTTTTATTAATGGTGAATGTCAACAAATGCTGTTTTCAGACAACATCATCACACTTATTATATTAAGCTATTTGTAAAAGGCCCAGAAATGTGAAATGAATTGACCTATTTATTTACAGTGAAAAAAGTGGAAAAAAACACATTGCTGAGTTTATAACACACCAGAAAGAGTCCATCGAGTTAGTCCGTTAATAAAAATCTAAACATGTGGCTATGTACATATGTATGCATGGGCCTTATCTTGGACCAGCACTGCTAGTGGACACTCAACTGATTCCAGAATTATGTAATAAGAAATCAGAATCCATCACATTTGGGAAACTGGGCAATGCTTTCAGTGACTTCAGATTGTTTTTCTTATCTCAACCAAACTTCTGGAGGGTCTCAGTGACATAGGTTGGGAGGCAGAGACTGTCACAGAATCGTGGACTCCATAGAAGTGGAGGGGACCTCAGAAGTCATCTACTCTGACTCACATTTGAACCAGAACTTCCTCTTAAAACAAGCCCAACAAATGGTCATCCAGCAAATCTCATCTGAAGATCCCCAGGGAGGGAGAATTCATCTCAGGAAATAGTTCAAGCCTGAATCTGTCTCTTTTCCCCTTTTATTCACTTCTCTTATTTCTATTCACTGAGGCTAATCAGAAAAAATCTAAACCCTCTTCTACCTGATAACCCTTCAAATACTTGAATACAACACTCATTTCTCCCTTGAGCATTATCCAGGCTAAACATCCCCATTTCCTTTATTTTGTCTTCATCTGGAATGAACTAAAGTCCCATCATCCAAGTTGTCCTTTTCTGAACAGCTTTATCCTCGTTCTCCCTAAAATGTGGGCCTCAATACTTCACATGCCAATTTGCAGATGGTCTCTGACAAGTCAAGAGTACAATGGTACCATCTCCCCAATTCTGAGTACTATACCTTTCAAGTCAGCCTAACACTGCATTAATTTTCTCAGCTGCCATAACATACTAATTACTCCTACTGGGCTCCAAGTCCACTAAAATCCCCAGTGCTTTCTTCTCCCATCTTATACTTTCAGAGTTGATTTTTTGAACTCAGGTGTAAAACTTTACAAATGTAAAATGTAAAAATTAAACTTTAAGTTAACTTTATTCAATTTGGCTTCAGATTCTAACTCATCAAAATCTTTTTGAATCCTGACTCTGATGCCTAAGGTGTGAGCTATCCCTCCTAATTCTGTTCTCTAGAAAAATCAATGACAAAATTGTTAAATAGAACAAATTCTGAGAGAATGCTACTAAAGACCTCCTTCCAAAGTGAACCATAAATTACTGTCACATAAGGCCATTCAACCAGTTCTCAACCTACTTAGTTAACATCTCTCCTTTTTTCCTACAAAAATCCTATGAGAAGTTTTAGCAAATGCTTTGCTAAAATCTACATAAACTTTATATAATAGCATTCTCCTGCTGTGTCAATCTAGTGATCCTGCTCCCCCCCCCCAAAAAAAAAACTGAACTTATTCTGGTGTGATTTGTGTTGATGAAGTCGTGCTTGCTCTTTTGAGTACGACTCCATTTCTAGATGTTTACCAACTATTCCATTAGTAATACACTCTCAGGGCAGCTAGGTGGCTCAGTGAATAGAGTACTGGCCCTGGAGTCAGGAGGATCTGAGTTCAAATCTGACCTCAGACACTTAACACAAAAACTAGCCATGTGACCTTGGGCAAGTCACTTAACCCCAATTGCCCTCCAAATATATATATATACTCTCTAGTTTTTCCATGACTTGAAGTTAAATTCAGTTGGTATTAGTTCACAGCTTCCATTCTCTTCTCTTTTTTTTTTAAATTGGTACATTGATCCTTCCCCAACCCAAAAGTGCCTCTTTGCTTCTTGGAACCTATCAAAGATGACTGCAAATGACTTACCATTCCTGTTTGGTAGCTCTATCAATATTTAAGGTGTTATTTACTTATCCCAGATCATTTTCATATATCAAGGGCAGCTTCATGCTGTCCTCACTTTTCTTGGGCATCAACTCCCATTCCCCCTTTTTGTTCTGTCCTTTCTGGTCCAAATACAACTCTCCTTGGAATAGAAAACAAAAGCAAAATAGAATCGAGCCTCTCTACCTATTCTGCCATTAGCTATTATCTCATTCATGCCAAGATGCCATGCTATCTCTTCTTCCAGTCTCCTGTTTTCCTGAGAATAGCTTTTTTAAAGATCATCCTTTCTGTCCTTAGATTTTCCTGACCATCTCAGCTTATTTTGGGTTTTAGTGCTGCTGGAACTATTTTTGTATTCATGTTCTGTTACCTGCCCTTACTTCCATCTTCTGTACATCTTTTAAAAATTCTAAAGTTGGTGGATGAGCTGTATATGCATCCACATGAGTTTCTTTAAACAATTCTCATTTTATTCCTCAATCTTCATAATTTCATTCTTAAGAGTTTTTTCATAACTCCTTACTGTTTTCCTCCATGGAATTTTGGTCCATAGAACCCTGCTTAAGCTGCTTCTGAAATCTGCTCTCTGAAAATCTAATGTGCACATCAACCAATGTTTGACCTGCCTTTATTTTTCTGTCACAAATTTAAAGATGGAATGGTCATTTCTCCCCATCATTTCTACAATATCAATAATTTCCTCCTTGTTGGAGAGAACCATATCTTGAATAGAATTTTCACTTATTGATTCCTCCTTTTTGGAAGGAAGAAATTGTCATTAAGGCAAGTCAAGAAATTGTTGGCAAGTGTCTAGATAATAGATAATCTATCATTACTTTATCATACCTCTGTAGCAAGCTTTTTAAATCTTTTTTTCCTGAACCTCTCTAGTTCATATTTATGTCCAAGGGGTCTGTAATGTACTCTGATAATGATATCACCTGTATTTCAACACCTCTTCATCTTCACCCAAATGGCTTTTTACCATGTTTCCCTGACAGTCCCCACTTTTCCTACATGGGTCTATCTTCTTCATATGCACTCCTACTCACACCACTTCCATATTTTTTCTTTCTTGTTTCTTTTAATAAGAAATATACTTCCAAACACTGTCATAAATTTCCACCCACCAAATTGCAGTGACAGCCATAATATCAAATTTTCTTCTTTTAGGGTCATTTTGCTTGTTACTCCTTTTATGTACATAAACATCTAATGCCATGGATGTTATTACTGATTCTTGGATTCTTTTTTCTCCCATGAACTTTTTATTTGCTGCTATTCTTTCTAGATTGTAATTACAGTCTATGGCATCTAGCTTATACATAGGAAATTTGTCTTGATGAAAGTCATTCATGCTTGCTCTTTTGAGCTCTGCTTGCTTTTATGGATGTTTACCTAATGTGAACTGGTAAGAAAGTATTTGTCTGCAGTCTTGAAAATCTAATCAGAAGGATATTATTAATGGAATGGTTGGTATACTCCATCCCTGGCCAGGAGTCTGACATCCCTATATTGTAATCTTTGATCCAAAAAATACAAATCCCAAACTGCTAACTGCCGCAAAAAAGTTTTTTTCTTCTTCTAGCTATATTATATCATCATGAGTTATGAGACACCACAAGAACCCCAAACGTGATACAAAGATGAATGGTGGATATGATTAAGGTGTGGCATATTACCAATGATGACTTACATGTAGAATATGGCACTCAAAAATCAATAAGGATATGTATAATGAGAAAAAAATTGATAGATAAATCATACATTAAGAAGGAAAAATAAGAGACATCCTGTGTGCTATTTTGGTATTCCCAACATGTTAAAAGAAGCGAAAAAGGCATCTAGTGCCTTTGTGTGAATCCCTTATAAAAATATTTGTGGAAAAGATTTGCACAGGAGGAGAAGTTTTATGGATTTCCTCAGTGGAAGAAGTACTTACCTTGTCAAAATCCCCAATCTATCAAAGTACCAAAATATTTGAACAGAAATTAAATCAGGAGAACTCTTACAATTCATATTCCCCCTGTCTTTTTCCTGCCACCATCTTTCCCTAAAAAGTCCCAAAATCAAGATTTATATGTTCTACTGCTACTTTGGTTTCTGATTTGGTTCTTGGATCCAAGAAAGCACAATATCATTCTAGTGTATCTTCCCTAGGCCCATTTTCATGAAATGAATGTTCAACGTTGGGATCTGCATCTTTAATGAAACTTTAAGAGCCCTGAGACCATTCGATTCAACTCCACAAACATTAAGCATTCAACTATGCTTAAGGCATATTGTTAGGCAAGTTACTTAGAAAACTAACTCTACCCTGAAAGAGTGTACAATCTGGAAGAGGGATATAGCACATACACAAATAAGTTACAAAAAGTAGAACATAAATATAGCAGAGAAATATAAATGCTAAATGAAAACTAAGGAGAGTCTGATTAGACTAATCATTGAAGGTTTCATGGGTAAAGTAGCATTTAAGACTTGAAAGGTTTTGAAGGATAAATGGGATGTTAATAACTAGAAATGGGGGAAGGGAAAAAAGTATTCCCAACACAGAGTGTGGCATGAGCTAGAACACAGAGGTGGAAAAGCTCAGGGTCTGTTTAGAGGATAATGCATCATCCAAGTCAGCTAGTATTCCACATGGGTGATTAAGAAATTGGGCTAAATCAGGTTGGAAAGGTGGAGAGGTACCAGATTGTAGAAGATCATCTTAGAATCTCAGAGTCTCTGAATTGAAAAGGGGCTCCTTATAGAGAAAAGGTTTTAAATCTCACATACTTTACTTGTACTTGGGCCTAAAGAGAAGCAGAGAAGTGAGAGAGGATAATAATCTTTTATTCTCTAGGGCTATTTTCCCACAATGCCTTATAGTAACATGAAGAATCTCCTCTCTCCACAGATTTCAATGATGATGATAATGATAATTTTTTTTATTCAAAATAAGCATCCCCTTCTGGAAACAGAGGAGGAAGAGGATGGAGCTTCCAACATGCAGGATCCCCAATTTCCCTTTTCTCCTTCCCTGCACTGAAAAAAAATTAGCATGAATATTAGGAAAAATGAAAATAAAGAGTTTTATATGGAAAGCTGCTGGATCTTGTATCTTTAAAAGGAAGGACTAAAAAAAACCTTTTGTAGTGCTCACTTGGGATTCTCCTAATAGCATTTCTCTTCCAAAGGGAAGAGATTCATAAAACAAAGTAGAAATGCCACTCATGGTCAGGCTCATAAACCAGAAAGTAAAATACCAGATAGTTCCCATTGTATGAACTCTGAACTTATAAACAACCCAGGGGAACCTGAAAACAGGGTCTCTGGAGGCATTCCAAACACCTACTCCCAATGATAACTATTGTCCATTCCCCAACCTGTTCAGAATCCCAATGAATCAACTTACCCAACAGAGTGCTTTCTTTTATGAAGATATGTGTAAATCCATGGTACCCAGAGCTACTTACTCTCTCTATGCCAATACCTGTAATGATACCACTGTCAGGAAAATTTCTGTCACCAAGCAATGGGGATACATGGAAGACCTAGGATGTGTTCTTGGAAACCCTAGTTAAAACTTGAAATGTGTTTTCCCCCAACAAAAACAATGTAAGAAATGGCATCAAAGTTGAAGTTGGACATAGTGACATAATAGAGGACTGACTTGGAGCCAGGAAGCACTGAGTTCAAACTCTATCTCTACCATTTACTACCAGTGTGCCTATGGGCAAATGAAACTCTCAGTTCCCCCAGAAAACTAAGATTCAGCAAAGAGTTGTCTCTACCAGCTACAGAGATCTGTATGGGGGTTTGGGGGAGGGAGCTTTTACAGAAGGAGTTCTCTTGTTGAAATAGGATACAAGGGGAAATGTTCATCCCTTCTTCCAAACAATTCGTCAATGTTTGGGTTAACCCCTTGGAACTGGGTAAATTCTGTTTTAGGTACAAAGGGATTAGTTTGCAAGACAATTTGTCCTTCTTGAGAATGAACTCTAAAGGTTAAGGATGTAACCCTTGTGTCAGACATTCATGCAAGACAGCCTGAAGAATTTTCTATCTCACTTGTCTCCTTTCCCCCCTAGTGGGAAGATATATGTGTGGTACTGAAATGGATTTTTGACTTGCAATCATGGAATCAGTAAGCATTAGGCACTACAATGTGCCAGGCACCATGCCTGAGGATACAAAGTCCCTGCCCTAGAGTAACTCACAGTCTAATGGGAAAACAACTATGTACAAACAAAATGTGTACATAGGAAAGCATTTTTATTGGAAGACTAAATAAAACCGCTGTCAAAAGAACCCTTGAAAAAGTAATAGAAACCCTCCAGTGAATTGCCATCTAACAAAGATCTACACAAATTCCTACTGAATATATGGACTTCTGGCTTTCTGTTGTAGTTCCTATTGTTCCCACCAGGTGTCCCCAAATATTACTCTCTATGGCAGCACCAAATGGGAGTGCTTGAGGTATGAATGTTTCTGGACCAGACCAAGAGACAAAACTTCCTCTTTTTTAGATATAAACATCTCTACCACCAGGGGAAACCTGAAATTTTTTCCTTGGCTGACAAAAGGCACAGGTCAAAATCACAAAACTTGTGATGTTATACTCAACTAGAAATTTCCTCACATGTTGGGGATCCCCCTTAAAAATTCATAATTGAAAGAAATGCTAAATTAAATCTTTATTAAGCACCTACTAGGTAGCAGGCACTGTGCTAAGCACTGGAGATACAAAAAAAGACAAAGGACAACCCCATTTCTGCAAACCTCAGGACACACAAAAGTTTACCTACCCAGGGAAACAGGATTCCACTCATTTCTCTTTCCTGTCACCAATTCCAGGTTTGGGAGTGAACCCTACAGATACTTTTACATAATTTGATACCCAGGAGAGGTATCTTCCACCAAAGGAAATATTCCCCACTTGTTCAAAAACTAACAAAGTACTCCAATTCCTTCCTAATTCTCAAACAATTGACTGGCTGGGTTGGCAACCCACAGCTCTCAACAATCCCTGACAGTAATGGGTCTTGCCTAAGATGGAAGTTGTGTTTCTTCTGGTCCTTTGGTGGGACAGATGCTCTTAGGGGTCCACAGATAAATTTCAGGGATCTGTGAACTTGGGTGGGGGAAAAGTTACATCTTTTATTTTCCCTATTCACATTTTTATTCAAACTTGTGTTTAAATAAAATTTAGCATTCCTTCAATTATAAATTTTTAAGAAATATTATTCTGCAAAGGCTTTATAAGATTGCCAAATGAGTCCATGACATAAAAAAGATTAAGAAACCCTTAATACTCACAAGGGAATGCTCTATCTTAGGAAGAAAAGTGAAGGAAAAGATAATAACACCCCCTTTATCCATCCCTAGATTCCCCCACCAATTGTATCATTCATTAATTTATCTAAAGTCTTGAGTCTTTTGATATTTTCAGTACATACCACTCCTTAAAGGCAATAAGTTCCATAAGCTATTACCCACTATATGAAATAATATTCCCTTTTGTTGTCCTACCTCCCAGAAGCATTTTCCTTTGTTCAATATTCTAGGATTTCATAAATTACTTGAAACTATATTTTTCTGTTTTATGTAGGGAATACACATGACCAGGGAATATATGTGAGAAGTGTCATATATGTAAGGAACATGTAGTTAAAGCAACACAATCCTATAGCAACCTCTAAGCAAGAACTCATCTCTGTCTCTGACTACATTGCTACTTTCTGCTTTCCCTCAGTGAGGTCCCATCATGTTGGGAGCTACACTACAAAATACCATTGTCTTCTACTGGACTATATTCCACTGTGCTGCCCTCTGCTGGTTGTCTTTGCATAACCAGTAATGAAATCTATATCTGGGTCTAAAACCCATCCTCTTACCACTATAACCACCAAAAAGAGGCAGTGTTACAAACAGAGAATATTAGGATTTAATCATCATTTAACAAGGTCCTTCATGATGTTGTGGTGGACAAAAAATGGATTTATGCTAGGTAATAGTATAATTAGGTAGATTTAGATGTAGTTAGATCAAGGTTCAACAAACTATGGCCCATGGGCCCAATCTAGCTCACCACCTGTTTTTGTATGATCAGTAAGCTTAGAATGGTTATTACATTACAAAATAAAGTTTTATTGTATTTAAAATTGTTAAGAACTATTCTTAGCTGTTAGGCTAAAAAACAGGTGGTGGGTGGGATTTGGTCCCTGGACTACAATTTGCAAACCCCTGAGTTAGATAGATGAATTCAAAGAATACTGACTCATGAATTGAAGTCAACAAGGACAAATTCTTCTATTAGAATATACCAGAAATTTGTCCCTGGCCTTGTTCTGTTCAACACTTTTATCAAAGATTTTAATGAAGACAAAGTTGGCATGATTCTCAAATTTATCCATGACCCAAAGCTGGGATAAATAGCAAACTCAAGGAAGAGCAAAATTAAGATCCAAAATTATCTGAGTGTTTAGAATAAAATGAGTCAATTTAATAAGATAAAATTTAAGATGAATATATGTTAGACCTCAGAATCTCAGAATATAAGGAAAATTCCAATAGTCATATAATCCAGACTATGTCTGTACAGTAATTCCCTCTAAGATAATCCCAAATATTATTCAGCCAGCTTCTACTTGAGAATATCTGGTGAGGGAGAACACAGACCAATTCATTAATTCAGGTTCAAGAAACCAACTGTAAAAAGTACAATATAATATTGTTAAGCAACAATTCAAGTAAAAAAGACCTGAATGTTCCAAAACACTGCAAGTTCAATGGGTAATAACTTGGATAAAGGTATAGATAGTAATGACTTGGAAAAGGGCATAGATTCATTCATTCATTCAACTTGCAGATAATACAAATCTTAGAGGGAGAAAAAGTCAGAGGTAGAGACACAAAGAAGCAGAGAGACAGAAAAAGAGACAGAGACAGCATATTAGGTGATAGACTCAGGTTCAAAAATATTTTGATAGTCTAAAACATTGGTCCAAATGTAATGGGATAAAATTTAATAGGGATAAATTTACATATACTAGAAACCAAAAATCAACTTAAAAATACAGGATTGAGAGACACAACTAGACATCAGCTAATATCCTTTAAAATATTTATGAAATTAATTCAATAGGAGTCAACAATGTGATGTGACAACCAAGGAGACCAATGTGCATCCTTAAACTACATAAAGAGAAGTTAATTTCCTCAAGAGACAACATCTGGAGTACTGTGCTCAGTTCCAAGTCCCACCATCTTGGAAGGATCTGGATAATTTGGGACATAGCCAGAATGGTGAAGGGTTTTGAGTTCATGCCATTTAAAGATAAAAAGAAATAGGACTGTTTAGCTGGCAGGGGAAAAATGGCTATTAAGGATATGATAGTTATCTTCAAGTACTTACTTCCTTTCACCTGGAAGGAAGATTAGATTTATTCTGTTTGGCCCCAGAGAACAGCACATCTGTAACATCACTTGCATCAGTCTACTCTCTGCCCCTATGGCCACAATCTTAGATCAAGCCCTTATCACCTCTCACTGTTGCAATGGCTTCCAAATTGATCACCATGTTCCATCTCTCCCTTCCCCATTCCATCCTCTACTTAGTTATAAAACTGATATTCCTTCTTTTTTTTTTAATCAAACTGATATTTCTAAAGCTCTACAAACTGCTCTGTAAATTCTAGTGGAGCCAAGTGAGTGTAGGGTGTGTTATTATTTACTCCCCACACCCCCACAGTGTGTTGAAGATTAAAATATTTCCAAGCAGTCTGGTTTATCAGGCTGACATATATGAATATATATACATATATATATATAGTATATGTAACATACTATCTTATACTCACTCTCCATATATACACACACACATATATAGACACATATACATATATGTATAGAGAATATAGTATATATACACTATATACTCTATATAGTATACATAGTATGTGTGTATGTATACACACACACACACACATATATATATATATACATATATATAGTCTAGAGATAGGAAAGCAGAGGATATATTCAAGTTGTATGAAGAAGTTTAGTTCATCTAGAATGCTGGATGTGGATAGGGGCTAATAAACCTATAAAAGTAAACTGGTGAGAGACCATGGAGAATTTTCAATGTCAAGCTAAGGAGTTTCACTTAGTGATAAAAGTGGATTGAGTGGGTTGGGATTGCAAGATTGTAAGGGATTGTAAGGGGAGGCAGAAATTTCCTTTATATGACACTATTGTTGCTAGGGGGAAGTCCAAACATCACATGGTACAGGGTGGGATATCCAGTCACAGCCCTGGTGTCAGGGAGAAAGAGGGAGACCCAACCATTAGGGAACAAGAACACTAGGTTCTTGTCCAGTCCTTACTTTCTACATTTCCTAAGCAGAAGTTTGGGAGGTAGGGGTGTTTACCAAGGCTATTAGTTACAACTCTGGACAAGCACTGATACTACAGAGAAGAAAACTGATGTGGCTCGGAGGTGGACCCCAGCAGATACATAAGAAAGCACAAGACAGGAGCAGGCAGGAAGATAAGCCAACAAGCTTTATTGAGAAGAAATATAACATGAAGGGGTGGCCAAGGAGGATGCACACAAGGTTGACCTGCTGTGATTTCTGGTGGAATTAGGTACTAACAGTGGAAAAATCCAATCCTGTGAGTTTTCATTGAGTTTTTTTTTAATCAGTCAAGCAGGACCAGGTACTGGAGAGGAGGAGTAGGGGAGCTCAGATCTGGGAATTAATTCTGATTCATTGCAGGGAGGTATAAGTAGGCAGCATCTGAAGAACTGGCAGCTAATTGAGAGTCAAACTCCCCTCCAGTAGAAAGAATCTTTTGGCGTTTATTTCAGGACTCATTCTGAGGAAGGATCAGGGGATTTTAGTCTTATCAGCAACTTCTTCATTTAGCTACCTTACAGGTGGCTTCATAAAATCACAAAATGTTAGAGCTCTAAGTGACCTCAGAAATCATTTAGTCCAAGAGTTCTTAACCTTGTTTGTGCTGTGGGCCCCTTTGACAGTCTGGTGAAACCGATTGGACTCCTCTGAATAATGTTTTTAAACACCCCAAATAAAATACCTAAGATAATAATGAAAACCAATCATATTGAAATATAGTTAACAATTTTTTAAGTTTACAGACCCATTTAAGAACTCTTGAGTTGACTAACTTCCTTGTTTTGCAAATGAAAAACCGGGGCCCATCAGAGATCACTTAGAAAAGGTCTGATAAGGAATATTTCCAGGAGTTTAGCTTCCTGACAGCACTGCCTGTTTTTCATGCTAGTTTGTTCATCTATTATTGCCTTGTATCCCTGAGGTCCAGCACAGAGCCTTCAGCAAGGGCTTAGTCAATGCTAGCTGAATTTAATTAAATTAATATGACACTTGCTAACACCCTAAGGTCTGTATACTTACCAGTAAAAAGTGTGGCTCAGCCAACAATATAAGCCTAATGCAATCATTAAACCCTGATGCCATTCATTCTATCTTTATCATGGATCAAAATGTAGAGAAACTTTTATGGAAGTCACAATCGACAACTTTAGGCCCACTGCCTTCCCACAGCTGCGGAAAAACCACAGAGGAACCATATTATAGGATAAATGGAGGGTAGTAGAGAGGGATGAGACAAGTCACTAACTTTCTAAACCTTCAAAACAGTTTATTTGGGGCTTTAGGCTAGCAACTTGAGGAGCAAACATAGTGTCATAATGTCCAGGCATATTTAAGAAGTAAAGTCTCAAGTAGATAACTTCACTATTCCTTGGCCAATAAGTGGGACTCTGGGGCACTTTCTTCCTCTGCCTGAGTGACTGGAGTGAATAAAGCACTAGATAGATAGATAGATAGATAGATAGATAGATAGATAGATAGATAGATAGATAGATAGATAGATAGATAGATAGATAGATAGATAGACAGACAGACAGATAGATTAGATAGATAGGTAGGTAGGTAGGTAGGTAGGTAGATAGGTAGACAGACGAATGAATGAATAAAATAAAACATAAATATAATATATTATAAATTTAAAATAAATCTATAAATAAATAGCAACTATGGAGTAACAGGAAATTGAAGGGGTGCATAGGGTTGGTTCTGCTAACCAGATTGAGTGTCTTAGTATGCCCCACCCTCTGACATGTATGCCAGGAAGCCATGCACTTCATAGGGTGCTGAGCTAACCAATCAAAAAAGACTTGCAGTCCCTTCTCACTTGATTCCTATGGTCACCTTCCTGCATCAATGAGTTCTTCCTAGAACCTTCGCTTTGAGGAAGGGCCCACCCAGACCAGCCATACTTCATTCTCTGGAATTTACCAATGTGCCAAAGCTGCCTCCTTCTCCCTACACCCTTGCTATTGCCTGATCTTCCCTCAACCCTCCCCCAGCCCTTTCAGTTTCCATTTACGGAAGTTGTCTTCCCCCAGCAGTCTGTAAGCTGCTGCAGAGTAGGGATTGTCTTCCTTTCTCCCTTGTCTTTGTACCCCCAGCAGTTAGCACAACATAGGTTAATAGGAAGCACTTAATAAATCCATGTTGATCTGACTTCTGAAGATAAGCAGTTCCAGGCATGTAAGTACTTAAGAAATGCCTGTTTGATTGATTGATAAAACAAAGATATTTCTATTACAGTTTGGCTTAGAAAAGCAAAAGGTAGAACAGGAGCTATTTGGTCATGGTGAATAAAAAGTGGTAAAGAAAAGAAGGAGGAATTTTTGTTCAAAGTAGGCAATGCCAGAGTGCTGACATCAACATTATCCTGGAAACAACCCTAAATTCTTAAACATAAGAAAGTGATGGAGAAAATGTTGATGATAAAGATTAAACTTAAAAGTGTATTGTACATAATTTGGGGGGGGGGGTGGAGGAGCTAGTTGTTGCTAAATATTTATCCCATACTCCTGAGCATGTCATTTCCAACTTGAAGGGAATTGGAGGAAGTCTTCAAAGAGAAAATGGCATCTGACCTGGGTTTTTAAGCAAAGGTAAAATTTGAACAGGTGAGAATAGAGAGGGTATTCCAGGCCCAAGAAATGGCATGAGCAAAGGTGCATAGGAAAGAGATGATGACAGATAGTACTGTTTGGCTTCAGGGCAGACTATGTAAATGCAATAGAATAAATTAGAGCTGGAAAGAAGTTGGAGCCTAAGCCTTAAAAGTCAAAATAAGGATTTCGAAGTTAATGGGTGGTGAATGTTAAAGGATTACTGCACTTTAAAAAGATGAACAAATACCCTTCAGACCACTTATATTCAATAATCAGACCTTTCTTACCTTTTCTGTCCATTGGTGGAAGGTCTTCTGACCAGTATCATTGTACTATTTCAGAATCTGAGTGATGATGGATTTTGGTCCATGATTTCATTTCCAATATCCCAAAGCACTCTGATGATGCATCTACCAAATTACAGGTATGTCAATGATGTGTTAACCTCTTCCTAAAAGAGCAGGCTTTCAAGTTGGAATTTCCAAAAGGAAATAGGCAACTATAGGTGTAATGGGCCTTTGATTTGAGCATTCCCAGATCACCTCACATGAAGCTCTCGTGAGGGAAATGCCACAGAACCGCTTCTGGAAAATGACATTCTATACTCCCCTACCATGGGGGGTGAAAACAGACTCTTTCCATTGACTAGCCAAAACAGACTGTCTCAATGACCAGACTAGGACATTTTGGCTCTCTCTATGTCTTTTCTTTTCACCATCAATCAGAGAGGTCCTATTTGCCTAAAGCTGGGCACCATAAACTCAAATGAATAGCGTGAAGGACTACATTTCTCCCTCTCCCTTTTGGGCCTTATAGCCCCAAGAAACAGACTCGGGGTTTTGTTGTGTCTTATTTCATTTATCCTTTTCCATCAATATAATACTCCGTGGACCCAAATTTGATCTAGGACAACCTTAGACGCAGGATTCCAGGCTGGATGTTGTGGCCAAGTCAACAAGGAAACCCTGAGAAACCAGGAACCTGGAACTTGAGTCTTAAACAGGCTTTGGACTTGTTACTCTATTGGGTCTGTGCTACATAGGAACAGAATTAAGCTGTAAACTTTATCTAACCTCATTCTGCTTCCTAGAGACTGAGGTAATTCAGGAGGTGTGAATAGATGTCTGTACATTTGTTATTGTTATAACTTTGACATGACTAATCCTTTATAAAAGCTATTCTTACTGCAAAATGGTTAAATAAAACTAGGATACAGGGTACCCCCTAAAATCGAGGGAACACCACTGGCAGGACCTGAAACCAATGACACAGAGACCAGAAACCTCCAAACCCTCCTAAGAATGCTGAAGAACTCTAGGGGAAAGGTGAAGTATAAATAGTTGGCATTCATGCAATAGGGGGAGGGATTGGGGGAAGAGTGGGCAGGGTAGCCACTGTTACACATCTTTACCCTGTTTTATGCAACAGATGCACTCTTGGAGTACACAAGTAAATTCTAAGTACACCAGATCATATTTTCCCTACTGCTGACTTACATTATAATTTCAGGCCCCATTTATCTCTTATCACCTGCATTGAAAAATACACTTCATCTAATTGGGGAGGGGGGAGGGTGAGACATCTCTTATTTCCCCAGTTCAAAATAGCCCATTAGAATCTCAGAATCCACAACTATAATACCCAACGAATGGACTTCCACTCTTTATCTGAAGACAAGGCTTCCAAGGTGGAGGAACTCCCCACCTTATATAGCAGCCCATCCCATTTTGGGACAACTTTAATTGTTAGGAAGTATTTCCTGACCTCAGCCCTAAAACGGTCTGTTCACTATGTCCGCTCATTGCTCCTGATTCTGTCTCCTAAGACCAAATAGAACAAGACTACTCCTTCCTCTGTATGATAGTCATTCAAGTCCTGAAAAAAATGCTCTCATGTCTCCCCTGATTCTTTTCTTCTCCAAGTTAAATATCTCCAGTTCCTTCAACTGATCTTTACATTACATAGACCCAAAGCCCTTCACCAACCTGGTTACCATCATCTGAACATCCTCCTACTCATCAATAACCTGCTTAAATCATGGCACCCAGAATAAGCAATGATAGCAGAATACAGTGGGACTATCCCTTCTCTATTTCCAGGACTTATGGCTTTCTTAATGCAGCCCAAGCTTAGATTAGCTTTTATTTTATTAATTAATTTATTTATTTTGACTGCAGCATCACACTGCTTGATTTGTTGTGTTAAAGTTGTTTGGAGAAGAATGTTGAGAGAGTTGGGCCAGAATGCTCTCACTACTCCATGATCCTGGCTCAACCTCCAACATTCTTATTTTACAAGTGAGGAAACTGAATCCAAGGAACATTCAATGCTTTAACCAAAGTCATACATACATCTTGTACATATGTGGCAAAGCTAAGGTTTGAACCCACATTGCACTGGACCATCCTGCCTATGAGTTTTTCTATAATTCTAGGCAATGCTAATAAAGAATAAAATAAAATAATAATGGAAATAGAACAAAATAGAAAAATTATATTTGTGGAAGAAAATCTGTACAAAGGAAACTGAGGCCAAGGGAGAGCAAGTGACCTAACATGTAATACATGACAGAGTACAATCTGAACACTTCCTCCAAAGCAAGCACTTTTCTACATTGCACTGACTTCCCTTTTCTAATCTAGCTGACACCCTATTCTGCCAATAGCTACTTGCTTACATCTCTGGAGTCTATCCCTTGCTTTTCTGGTCTTTGATATCTGCCAGATTTCTCCTACCTAGCCTGACTTGCTTTTTTTCTAGTGGCCTGGCATGACAAAAGAGAGGAAGCCACAGGCTAAGCCAGATTTTCTAGTTATATCATTAAAGCTGGTAAAGGGAGGTGAACGTATTCTTGTTAGAAACATGAAGTTACTTAAGGCTTCCCAAATGCTAGAAGAAACATAGAATACTTAAGTGACAAATTTTGATAAGTTAAATGGTCCTTCTGGCTTGAGGAAGGGCCCAAGATGCTGCTGTGAGCAATGTAGTCTCCATGGAAGGTTTTTCACCTGGATTTAGGAGGAAGTCAGTGACCTTACTTCTTGCAATCAGTTTCACAGGGAAAACCACAGTAAGCTAACGAATGAATAAAACTACTTGAAATTTTGCCAAGAAAATGCTTAAATTGCTACCTAATTATGATATTTCTTTTAAACTTAGAGACCATATTGTGTTTGGACTTGAACTTGTTATGGAGAGGTTACTAAGTATTTACCTAATACTTATTTCCCGGGAAAAAGCAAAAATTGGACTAGATTACTGTAAATCACCTCACCGCCTGTCAGTTATTCATACCTGGAATAAGTCAAAATGTGCTGTTATGCTGCCTTTAGCAGGCACCAGCATCTGCCTAATGGCAGCTGCCCAAACTGCAGGCCTGGTCTGTATTCTGGTCCTTTCCCAGGAAGGGCCCCTGCTCCCTTGTTGACTGCAAGCACTAGTGCTCCTCTCCATGTAACTGAGAACTAAGACACCCTATTTCCTCTCTGCCCTGAGGTGTCTAGACTAGAGAGTATATAAGCTCAAATTCAGTCCTATTGCATTGAAAACACATTGAAAAAGGCAAATGTCTTTTCTAAGATAATCACCTCCATTTCTAGAAATGGGAAGGAGGGACAAATATTAAATATTTGGCAGTTTTAATTTCAAATTCCAAACCTGATCATTACAAAAACTCATGTATGTTTCAGGAAAACATAGTCTTAATATAAAATTTATGGCACTTGTCACAAATTTTGTTTTTTCCAATTACATGTCAAAACAATTTTTAACATTTCTTTTATTTTGCGTTCCAGATTCCTTCCCTACCTACCTTCTCTCTCCCCTCAATGAGAAGCAAAGCAATTTGATATAGGTTATACATGTGCGGTAAGACAAAATTTATAAAGCAGAAAAAAAATCAGAAATCATGTTTACATACTATATGACTCATTGCAAAGATTACTTTTGTTAATTAACAACACAACATATGCTTTCATGTGCTACATTACAAAATTACTGCATCTGCTAATAAGTTTATGTTAAAAATTTAAAACTAAAATTAAATTCAAGGACAGATTATCTTTAAAGACAGAAAGACCATTTCTAGTCCACAGTAACTCAAGTCAGCCATTGGAGGACCCTGATTTCTCATTATTTTAAAATGGATAGATTGCTCTAAATTTGATTCCCTGGTTAGTATGGTCTAATGGCAGGTTCACTTCATTTCTAAATGGCTTACAATGGCAAGAAATGACTTTTCAAATATTGAATAACCCAGTTCTAAAGACCTGCATTTCTACCTTTTCCTAACCATTCCTGCTGCATTTTTAATGCTGTCTAAAACTGCCTGTGTCTTTTCTGTAAATGTTACAAATATGAAATATTATACTTAAAACAATGCAGTAATATCAGCCCCTCATAGTTGGATAATAATTTCCCATTTGAATCAAAGAATAAAAAAAGAAGCCATTTTTTTTCTTCTGTCTTACTGAAACCAAAAACATAGTGCCACTCAGAATCTCAACCAGGGAATTTCAAGATCCTTCTCATTTCCCAAAGCAAAATACCAACTCAGAGTATATATACACTTCTCAGAGCCAGAAGGCATCATGACCCTCATGACTCATTTCCTAATTAGACATTAGCAAAAGGTGTGATAGCCTTCCTACAAGCAAGCCTCCTCTAAGAAGGCTTCTCTTTAAGTAAGTTCCTTCCCCAATGGGCTCCATATGATTCAGGATGTATCACTTCTGGGCACATAGACCTATTAATAGACAGGAAAGATTCTATATCCCATTAACATTACAACCACCTAGCTCCCCACTTCTTGGGTTTAAGATAATACTTAGAGGCATGGGAATAATTACTATTGTTAATCAACTTATATTTTCTCACTTCAGAAGAAGCGGTGATAGTAGAGGTCACCTAGCCAGCTCTGGAGGTATGGTCTTCTCTGAGAAAGACTTTTGATGGGGTCCAGAGTTTCATAATAATCTGGCAGGTCAGGTCCACAGACTTGGGCTACCTTAGTGTCACTTTCAACTGTGATTTCTGTTAACTGGGTGCTTCCCTTTTTGACTATATACAAGACCAGTTGGCCCAGGACCTGTGTTGAACAAGAAATTTGAATTATTTCATTACCAGAAACAGTATATTCTAAGTATATAGAAAAAGGAATGGTATGCCCCTTGCTCCTCCTCCCACTCAGCCAATACAGGCACAGGGACTAATCACAAAGTGTTAATTAGTTATTAAACTAAATATAAAGATACTTTGAGCCCTGATCCCTTTGGGATCAAGGTGTGAGTGATTTATAGGGTATAAACACCTTTCTCTGATGGAATTTAAGGGAGCAAATACATTACCCATACCCCTGGTGGGAAATGGTGGGAGGCTTTAAATAGTAAAAAAACACTGGTGAGGGGAAAGTAATTATAATCCATGATGTGATTATGCAGAAAATCCCTACAAGGAATAAGGGGAGGGCATTTCTCTCTCCTCTCCCCATCAGTCATGGTGTCTTAGCAGTACCTTGCCCAGAGGGATACACTCTGATCCAGAATTCAGTGGTTCTAGAAAATTCAAGGCATAATGGAGATAGAAAAGACACATATTCTACATAGTTACCTAAGGTAGACAACAGCTTCAAGGAGTATGAGCCCTGGCAGCAGAGAAGAGAGACTGTAGAGAGGAGCAGACCCTAAAAATCCAGCTGAGCAACCCATCCAAAGAGATGATGCATCTAAGGGGACAAGTATTTGGATTCCACAAAAAGAGAAAGGACCGCCATCCAGGCCCCCTCATACCAGGAGCTGTGAATTGCCTCTGCCACATATCAATCCTACGCATATGCCTCAGTTTGAGCTCTTTCATCTTATAGATACTTTGTGTATTTGTTGAAGAGTGTGCCCTAGGTATGGGTAATGTATTTGCTCCCTTAAATTCCATCATATCTAATGTTTTTTGCTTTTCCATCTTAAAGAATGCCTTTGCTATAAGCTAATTGTGTCTATGGGCTGATAGCTAAAGGAAAGCTACTAATTTAGGGTGGGTCGTGGGGTTCCTGATCTATAGTAATATGGTTCACCACCACTAAGCAACCTAGAACTTGAAATAGAAGTTGCCTCTTTGGCGACCAAGCCTTTTGGGGAAGTTAACCCAGAGGGCCTGGAGGGGGTGTCATAAGAGCTGGTTTCTTTGACTTTCCTTCCTGTCACTCCCTCTCCCCAGAGATGAAAACTCTCACCCAGAGACTGAGTAAAGTGAACCTGTAAGAGGGGAAACATTCATCTGGAAAAGCACCCCTTTCAATGGCTATAAACTGGTTTTAGATCAGCCCATCTGTTTTCTGAAACCCTGAGGAACTCTAAATGTCTCTATGACTACCCAGAGATATTATTTTGGGGCTAGTTGAGCCAGAATACTCTTCCCAGCTTTTGGCAATATGTTACGATGGAAAGGACTTGAAGTCCCCAAATCTAAAGGATCTGGAATTGGAGGAGTCTTAGATTCTTGATTCATGGCTCTGACATTTAATAGTTATATAACCCTGGGTAAATAACTAAAACTTTTTAAATCCATTTCCTCATCTGTAAAATGAGGACCATAGTACCATCTCCTTCCCAGGACTGTTGTGAAAAGTGTCTTGTAAACTCTAATACTTAAAGGATTTATAATTTCTTCAGTGTGGATAACACTCTTAAAGAATGCTGTTTACACCCCCTCTTTATCTCAGTATCCAATCTTCACAAAGATCAACAACAAAAATCATCACATGATGGCCAACCTTCTGGTAATCAATTTTTTTTTAACTTAGCTTGACAGTTCCTCAGTTGACAGATGCTTCTGGTCTATTACATGGCCTGTATTTAATACTTTTCCAATTTAGAAGGATTTTCCCTTTTTTTTCCATAGACTTTGGGAACCCAGTTACCTCCACACCACAATCCTACACCAAAGTAGCCTTTTAATGAAAGGCTCCCCATTTACACTAAGACAAAAAGCCAGATGCCTTAGTTTACTTTCATGGTGATGGGATCTTTATTCAAACATTCTCTATTGATTACAATTTTGATTGCACTGTGACCAATGAAGGACATGTTTAAGATTTCAGCTGAGGTTACTATGAAATGACATTTGGAAGTAGCAGTGTTATGGCAGGTATGCCTAAATTCCTTTTAGACATTCATAACTTTTATACACTTTCACATATAACTTTGCTTTATGTTTATCTATCTACATGCTTTATCCTCCCTTCTAGGAGGTCAACTCTTCAAGAGCAGGGACCCAGGCTTTCTCTTTTTTATTGCCTTCAAAGTACCAAGCATAAAGTTTCATAAATTGAACATCTTCAATTAGCTGTTGTTAAACTATGTAGGATTCACCCAATAGGCTGCATGAAAGAAGTGACTTAAAATATCCTCCAGTTCAGAGTCATGTTGGCGTGGTGTCAACAACCAGGTTCAGAACTGTTAACACTGGGGAAATGCTTCTTGTAACCCATATTCCGCAGTTTCTTGTAAACATAAATCACCAGATCAGGAAACAACTTCTGAAAATACTGGGAAGGTTCTCCAATTTTTGACTTCAGACTGAAATGAAAAATAATATGTTCAATAAGTTTCCTCGAGGGCATTTAGTGGCCCATTTTGACATTTACAAATCTGACAACTCACTCATTCCTCTAGCTCACCTCTTACCTCTCTGATCTTCTCAGCAAATCAGGACTTACAGGTAGGACTTTATTTTATAGATAAGAAAGTAGATACTCAGACAAGTTTAAGTAACCTGCTGATGATCATACACTTAGAAAGTGTTGGAGATGCGACTCAAACTCAGATCTCTCCTAATCACAAGTCCTAACTCCACTACACCATACTGACCTCTTTGGAGGGACACTAGAAGCGGGACTTTCGAATTCAGAGGATCAGAGGTAAGGATTGGACTTATAGGAAGACAGATTTAGAACTGGAAGGAACTTTGAGGTTATATCATCCCCCATCTAAGTTTATAAATGAGAAAAGTGAGGTCTAGGAAGAGACTTTAATGAGCTTTCTGTGAGGCTTCTAAGGTGGGGCCACAGTGTATAGAGTGCTGGGCCTAGAGTCAGGATGATCTGAGTTTAAGACTTTGGTGGTATACCTACATACTTTCTCATGTATATGTGTGTATATATGTGCATGTGTGTGTGCTCATGTGTGTATATGTGCATAAGTGTCTCTCCCAAGACCCAGTTCCACATTGCCAACTGCCTGTTAGACATTTCCAAATGGATGCATTTCAAATTCAGTATGTCTAAAATGGAATCCATCATTTTCCCCTACCCTCAAACCCACCCCTCTTCCCATTTTTTCTGTTCTATCAAGAATACCATTGTCCTCCTGGTAACACAGCCACCACCTTGGAATCATTCCCAACTCTTCATTTTCTCTCATCCTTCATAGCCACTCCCCTCCCCCACATCTTGTCAATACTGCTTTTACATCATCTCTCATATCCATCTCCTTCTCTCCTCTCTCTACTCACATGATCACCTATGGAATTCGGGACCTCACCACCTCTTACCTGGAGTATTATAAAAGTTTCCTCGACTCCAGACTTTCCACTCTCCAATCCTTCACATATACCATGACTAAGGATGTGATAGTCACTTTATTCTGCTCAATTAGGCCATATCATATTCAGTTCTGGGCACTACATTTTAGGAAGGACATTGATAAATTGAACTGTATCTAGAGGAGCGCAACCAGGATAAAGAAAGGTTCTGAGATCGTGCCACATAAGGATTGGTTTAAGGGACTGGGGGTGAGAAGTCTGAGAGGAGATATGATTGCTGACTTCAGCTGTCTGAAAAACTATGACATTAGATGAATTCTACTTAATCCCCAAAAGCAGAGCCAGAGGCAAAGAATGAAGGCTATGATGAGGCACAATTGATTCACTGTGAGGAAAGTCTTAATAACAAGAGCTATTCAAAAATAAAATGGGCTGGCCTGGGTGGAAATGGATTCCCCTTCATTGAATGTCTTTAAGCAGAAGTTGTATGGTCACTTGACAGAGATGCTGTAGGTAAGATTCCTGTTTAGATATAGATTGGGCTAGATGTCCTCTGAGGTTCCTTTTAACTTTTCAACACTAGTTTTATGTAATTTAAATAGTAACAGTTGACAGAATAGAACCCAGGTCTTCCAACTCTCAATTTGGATTCCTTCCACTAAGCCATACTTTTTTTTTTGAAGGGGTGAGGGCAGGGCAGTTGGGGTTAAGTGACTTGCCCAAAATCACATGGCTAGTAAGTGTTAAGTGTCTGAGGCCGGATTTGAACTCAGGTCCTCCTGACTCCAGGGCTGGTGCTCTATTCACTGAGCCACCTAGCTGGCATTAAGCCATGCTTCTAATTATCAAACTATTATTCTGCTGCTTACTCCATCACTGTAGAAAGCAGGAAAGATTCTCATCTAAAACCATCTCCAATTCTAGCTATATATGTCCTACCCAAAGTAAAGAACATACAAAAAACCACCCTAGCTTTACAGATATTTTAATCTGCTACAATGACATAAAAAGTTCAGAACTTTATTTTTTAATAGAGAGTTATTAAACTGCCTTTTCTTCTCCACTTACATCAAGTAAAGACTACTGAGCAACCACCCCATGTGTATTAGTAACAAGTCTTTCGGGATGATCAGAAAAAGACTTAAGTTCTTCTCTGAAAGAGTTTTCCTTACCATCTGCCCCTCAACCACCACTTCAGTCAGTGAACTAGAAATTAATGTACAATTTGATGAAACGTCTTTATTCAAGTGTTAAGAGAGCACTCACTCTTTATATGGTTCTTCTTCAAAGTGTTCACCTACATTCCGGATGAATTTCAGCAAGTCTCCAACAGTGTTCCGGTATTTATTATCCACCTTATAAAATGAATTCATTTTTTCCATGACATCTTTATCAATCTGAAAAAAAAAAACATAAGTCATCATGAAGTTAGATCTACTCATCTTCAAGGCGAGCAGCCATGGCAGTACACTAAGGTATACATCAGAATACTTGGATTCAAGTCCTGGATCTGCCATTATCGGTCATATCACCTTGAGTAACTCATTTAAGCTCTATGACCTGGGGATTTCTCATATGTAAAAATGAGGACAATAATGCTTATGCTCCCTGAGACACTGGGTTCTGATATAGATGAAAGAAATCCTCTACATACAGTAAAAGTGCCTTGTAGAGCAAAAGGGACTATAAAAAATTCACTTATGATTATTAATATTTCGACTTCCATCCTCTCCCAATTTCCCCTGATATCTTGGTGCTAGAAACAATGATTATTTTTTACAAAAAAAACTATATCCAGAAAGAGAGCTAGTAAGGCAAACTAGGCTTCTCAATGTGTAGCTGATTATTAACATGGCCCTCTTCAAGAACAGAGGACAGACCACAACATGATCATATGTGTATTTCCAAATTTGTCAAGTCAAACTACTTCTTTCTGGGCCCCCACTTTCTCAACCATAAATTGATATAGTTAGACTGGATGATCTCTTCCAACTCTATACTTTGATCCAGGAAGGTATGAACAGGGTCATGGTAGGAAGAAGGAATGAACAGGTCAGTGAGGTCAGCTAGATGTAGTGAGTTCTCAGAAGTCATAGCAAAATAAAAGGCAGGTTTTGAAGACCATGTCTGAACCTCCAGAGATCTTAGGGAATGCTCTCTGCTTCTACCTCCCCCTTGTCTCATCTCTACCATGTATCTAAGAAAAGAGTTTGTAGTAAAAAAATAACTCTGATAATGTTTCTATCTTAGAAATGGATTCAATGAAAGGACAATGAAAATTCCTGGTGCTAATGATATAATAGAAAGAATACTATGTATGAAGTCAGAAAACTTGAGTTCAATATCTTGTCCCATTTGCCTGTTGTGTGACTTTGGACAAGACACTCAACTGAAGTCTTCTGTGCCTCAGTTTCCTAATCTGTAAAATTCAGTTAATATTTATAATAACTACTCACAGGATTATATTGATGATTATATTATAATTTATTTAAAATAAAATATAAATATTATCTATGCATTGCACTTCTAGAAAAACTAGATATATTCTGGGGCATAAAAACCTCCTAAACAAATGTAGAAAAATAGAAATATTAAACACATACTTTGCCAACTATAATGCAGTAAAAGTCATACTAAGGGACCTTTGAAGAAAGAATTAAAAATTAAATGGAGATTAAATAATTTAATCCTGTAGAACTGGAGGATCAAAAAAGCCACATAGAAATAATACATAATTTTGTAAAAGTAAACAATGAAATAACATATCAAAATTTTTAGAATGCAGTCAAAAGACTCCTGAGGGAAATTTTTTTTTAAACACTAAACAGTTTCACTAATAAAAGAGAGAAAAAATAAATCAATGAATTGGGCATACAATTAAAAAGTAGACAAACAACAAATAAAAAACTAAACACAAAAGTGGACAGTCTGGAAATCAAAGAAAAGACAAAAAAAAAGAAAATTAAAAAATGTCAAATTGATAAACAGAGCTGGTTTTTTAAAAACAAATAAAATAGTTGTTGTTCAGTTGTCTTTCAGTCATGTAAACTCTTCATGAAAACCTCATTTGAGGTTTTCTTGGCAGAGATATTTAAGTGGTTTGCCATTTCCTTCTCTAGCTCATTTTAGTGATGAGGAAACTGAAGCAAACAGTATTAAGTGACTTGCCCATGGTCACACTGCTAGTCAGTATCTGAAGTCACCTTTGAACTCAGGAAGATGAGTCTTCCTGACTCCAGGCCCAGCACTCTATCCACTGTGACACCTAGCAGAAAAACAAATTTTCAACAGCAAAAACGCAAAGGAAGAATTCACAACAGATAAAGAATAAATAAGGTAAATCATTAGAAACAATTCTTGCCCAATTATATGCCAACAAAAAATGATAAATGAAACAGATGATTTTTTTTGCAAAAAAAAAAATAAAATGTCCATGTAATAGATGTAATAGAGAATTTAAATAAAGCAATAAATTTCTCAGAAGAAGAAACTGAACAATGTATAAATGAACTACCAAAGAAAAAAAACCACAGGACCAGATGGATTTGTAAATGAATTCTAGCAAATATTTAAGGGAAAATTAACTCCAATTTTACATAAAATGTTTCCGAAAATAGGGAAACATGGATTCTTATCAAATTCTCCCTATGAGAAAAATATGATCCAGATACCTAAACCAAAGAGAGACAAAACAAAGAGAAATATAGACCAATATCTTTAATTAATATCAACACAAACTGAATCAAATATTAGCACAAATGCTATAGCCATATGTTACAAATATTATACCTCATAACCAGCTTGGATTTATAGAAAGATTGTAAGATTGGTTGGATGTTAGAAAAACTATAAACACAATGGACATAAACAAAAATAAAAAATAAAAATCACATGATCAATTTAATAGATGCAGAAAAGGCTTCTGACAAAATACAAGATCTTCTTATGTTAAAAACACTAGGAAAAACAGGAATAAATGGCCCTTGTCTTAATATTGCAAATAGTATCTATCTAAAACCAGGAGCTAATAGGAATAAATGGCCCTTGTCTTAATATTGCAAATAGTATCTATCTAAAACCAGGAGCTAATAGTAATAATGTAATAGAGAAATATTTGAGGACTTTCCAATAAATTAAGAAGTAAAGCATAGGCTTCCACTATCACTGCTATTACTTGATATAGTTAAAGAAATGCTGTTACAGCAATAAAACAATAAAAATATTGAGGGAATAAGTGTAAGCAAAGAAGAGGCAAAATTATTGCCTTTTGCAGATGATATGGCTATTTACTTACTAATTTAACTAAAAATTAATAGAAACAAATTCAATAGAAGTCTTTACCTACCAAGATACATTGGAGAAATTACATGATTATACCTACTTTTCACAATTATGGGTATGCAGAACATTTTTGACCAAAGAAGGGATAGAAAAGATGACATTACATAAAATTAGAAACTTTTGCACAAACAAGAGCAATGAAATAGGAATTAGAAGAGAAATAGTTAACTAAGGAAGAAAAACTCCTTGCAGCATATTTCTCTCATAAAGGTCTGATATCCAAGATACATAGCAAATCAATACAAATACGTAAGAACAGGAGTCATTCCCCAATAGGTAAGTGGTCAAAGTATATGAACAAGCAATTCTCAAATTAAAAAATGCAAGCTATCAACAATTATATAAATATGTTCCAAATCACTAATAATAAGAGAACTGAAAATTAAAATTAACTGAAATTCCACCTTGTAGCCATCAGATTTTCAGATGATTGAAATGAAACATAATGATTGTTGTGGAAGGGCAGACACAATGATGCGCTGCTGGTAAACCTCTGAAGAGGTCCAATCATTCCGGAAATTGATTTGGAATTGTACCCAAAAAAGTCATTGAACTGTACATAAGCCTTGATCCAGTAATACCTCTACTAGTCTCATTCCTCAAGGAGATTAAAGATACAGGAAAGAATCTCTAAGTACAAAAAATGTTGATAGAACTTTTTGTCAGAACTAGAAGCAATGAGTTAGACATAACTGAAATGACTGGACAACATCAACAAAATGGTAACAGCCCTAATTGTCAGAGTCTCATTACCATAAAGCCTATTGAAACACTGATCTTACCTCTTCTCTCCAATTTTTAAAAGCCTTAGTATTGTTGAGTTTCTTAAGGATTTTGCTGCGATAATTTCCTTTTTTGATGTCAGATTCATTCCCCACATCTCGAAGGAACCTGTAACCACTGAAAGATGACAGAATTATCATAGTCCCAGCGCTTCCTCCTTTCCCATCAAGGTATAAATGTCAGTGGTGCATTCATTCAGTTCAATTCATTCATTAATTCACTTACGATTTGGGCTTTCACTTACATTTTGCAGCTCCAGAAGAAAGGATGAGAGAGCATCTCACTTAGTTGGTTCTGCCATTCTTCCCCAGGACTAAGCAAGTTTTGTACAAGATCTTTAATTTCCTCATTTGTACAAGCTTCTATGACCTTGTTGTCACTTTGGGCTTGAATTTTTGAAAAGGGGTCTTTCCCCCTCTGCATCACATACACAACCAGTCTTCCAAGAGCCTAAAAAGAATCAAAAAATCCATCAGCTTATATTTAGTGAGCTACCGGTAGACATACTCTCTGCAAGGCATTCTAATAGACATGAGATATGCAAAGATGAGTAAGACAAATTCCTTTCCTTCCAAGTAAGCATAATCTAGTTGGAGAAATAAGGCAGGCATTTATACATGAAAAGGTAATGAACTAACCACTCAAGGCAGCCTCTACTAAGTGCCCAGTGAATGGTACAGACAAAAAGTAATATTGGGATTCATAATAGATCACCATGGGCTAAGGTGGTCAGAGAAGGCTTATTGAAGAAGATAGAACTTGAGTTGCGTCTTGAAGGATGAGTAGGAATCACAGTTATCCCTTCCACATCATGACAAAACCCATTGCGGTTTTGATATGTCTCAGGTTGGCATGAGAAATAAAATGGGAATTTGAGGAGATTTTTATGGAAACCACAGAGGACACATGAAAGTTAGCAGATAATACAGAGCCTATGACCAAATGCTAAACCCAAATTTTACAATGAGATACTGTAAATAGCCCATGAAAGAAAAAGAAAAAAAATTGATTTCTTCTCTGGTATAAAGGGAGGGCCAAAAAAATTTACATGGATTTTCAAGATTGCAGGAGGGGGCACACCCCTAACAGCCCCACCCCTCTCATCCAGTCCACCGCTACCACCACCATGATGTGGTAGAAAGGATAATTGAGTCAAAATGAAGTCTCAAAAATGAAATTTAAGCCTGTTAAAATGTCTAAGCAAAAATGTGCTATTTCTTCTCCAGGTTTCACTCTTGACTCTCTAGATTTCTTTCTTTGTGAATGCCACCCTCTCTTCTTATCTACTTTCTTTTATGTGTTCTCTTCTCCATTAGAAGTAAGCTCCTTGAGGGCAAAGACTGTCTTTTTGCTTATATTTGCATTCCCAGCACTCATTACAGTGACCGACACAGTAAATATTTAATAAAAGTTTGTTGAGTTGATGGTGGTGATTGGGATATAGACAGCTGGCAAAGGGAAGGCTTTACCAAAAGAAGGCTGGGTACACATGAAGGCCAGTAACTAGCTTAGTCAAAGTCTAACTAGACAAGGATCAGGGTAGGTGATTGGCTTCAAGGAGAATCAAATATCTGAGGGCAAGTTTCTGTCAAGGCCTAGACCAAAGGCGCCTAATCCTAGTCCTGGAGAGGTGCAGGAGGAGATACTAGGATGAGGAAAAAACAGAGAGGCCATTCTCAATAAGCCAAAAGAGAGGGATACTTAAGTGTTCCTCCTTCTTTCCCCTCCCATTAAGGAGTTTCCAACACTACCTTCCCTCCAAGAAGGACATTGCATTAACCTAGACTATCAGGAAGAAGTTCTGAATGGAAGAACATTCCATGCCAATGGAATAGGGGAAAAATAAACCAAAAAGAATAGATCTAGCTCTTTAAATTCAGACAAATTGCCTCAGGAGTTAATCAAAAAGACCTAAATAGCTTCTGGATAAAAGCGACTCATGTACCATCTGGGCAGCTAGGTGGGGCAGTGTACCAGGCCTCAAGTCAGGAAGATTCATCTTCCTGAATTCAAATCTGGCCTTAGACACTTACTGGCTGTGTGACCCTGGGCAATTCACTTAACCTTGTTTGCCTCAGTTTCCTCATCTGTAAAATGAGCTGAAGAAGGAAAAACAAAGCAATCCGGTATCTTTGCCAAGAAAACCCCAAATGGGGTTAAAAAGAGTCAGAATTGAAACAACTGAATAACAACAACATACACTAATTTGTGTTGAAGTCAAAAGCTTTGTCTGGATTCGTCCATGGAAATGTCTTCTACTGAGAGACTCCTGCCTAGTCTATGAGCCAAAAGGCTCCCTATATCTTTGCCAGGACTCCAATACTGGCCCTTGTCTTGATTCTTCTGGCTTGTCTCAGTTGTGATTCCTATCTGTACCAACTATGGCCATCATCTGGTCCCTGCTGGTATCTCAAACTGGTCCAACCCTTCCACTCCCGATCAAGCACACTTTAGCAATATCCAGTCAGTATACAAGCCCTTTCTGAACCCCAGATTTCTGATAAAAAGGCCCAACTCAGAGTAGGTCCAAATAATGCAGTGGGTCAGGGGAAGAAATAGAAGGGTACTGCACCAGGGGATCAGAGAAAACTCTAACCAGAAAGGTCCCATTGTGATAAGAAACCTACTGCTCTGAAAGCATTTGAGTTTCACAGATACATGGACTGTGAGAGCCAAAGGAGCTGTCTTCAAATACTGAAAGGCTCAAGGAGGGACTGGGATTGCTCTATTTGACCCAGGAAGGAAGAGAAGCAAATCTGTGGTTTGATATTTAGGCCCTTGTCATTTGATCTACATGCCTTTTGTCTCTCCCCTCTCAACTCCATCTTCCACAGAGCCATCAAAATCAGCAGAATCAAGATGGCAGAGTAGAAGCAGGACGTCCGCGGCAGCTCCAGCTTCCACCTTCCCCAATTCATGTAAAAGGGGACTCTGAACAAACTTTGGAGCTGCAGTACCCACAAAATGACACAGAGAAGCTAACCTCCTGCTGAGGACAGCCTGGCAGGCCAGCAGGAATGGGCCAGCGCAGTGGTCTGGGAGCCAAGCCTAGATTCATGCTTTTAGCCACAGGGCCAGCCTGAATAGTCGCCAATCCAAAGGACTCCAGATCACCAGCAGCTGTGGTGGTCTAGAATTATCAACACATAGATACTAAGGACAATGTGAGAGGTCAGTGCACTGTGGACTTTGGGACCCAGTAGTTGGGGGTGCATTGGCTTTTGCCCCTGGTGTGAGAAGCCGCTGAGGAGACACAGCTGTGCAGCCTCCCCCATGTGGCAGCTTCAGCTCCTGGCCTACAGAGTGTAGGGGGGACCAAGCGACCAGTCTGAGGGATAATCGCTCTTGCTTTAGCTTGCTTGGATCTGGATTGCGGTCTAGGGTGGAGATCCTGGGGTGTGTGTCCAGCTTGCCAGAGCATGTGGAGACTTCAGCAAGGGCACCCAACTAATACCTCTAGCAGCTGAGAAAACCCTAGAGTTTGATACAAAGCTCCCCTGTCTGGTAGCAGAGTCCTACTGTGGCAAAAAGCCCAAAAGTCAAGTAATTGAGTGGCAACATGACCAGGCAAAGGAAACAAAACAAACAGGAGAAGCCAACATTAGACTCCTATTTTGGGGACAAAAAGGATCAAAGCATGGAACAGGAGAAAGACAGTGAAATCAGAACTTCTGCACCAAAAGCTTCAAAGGAAAATACAAGCTGGTTACAGGCCATAGAGGACCTTAAGAAGCAGATAAGAGAAGTGGAGGAAAAATTGGGAAGAGAAATGAGAATGATGCAAGAAAATTATGAAATGACAGTCAACAGCCTGACTGAGGAAAATAACACCTTAAAAATAGACTAACTCAAATGGCAAAAGAGGCTCAAAAAGGCAATGAGGAGAAAAATGCCTTAAAAAGCTGAATTTGCCAGATGGAAAAAGAATCTCAAAAGCTCACTGAGGAGAATCATTGCTTCAGAATTAGATAGGAGCAAATAGAAGCTAATGACTTTATGAGAAATCAAGATGCTGTTAAACAGATCCAAACAAATGAAAGAATAGAAGGTAATGTGAAATATCTCATTGGAAAAACCACTGACCTGGAAAATAGATCCAGGAGAGATAACTTAAAAATTATTGGACTACCTGAAAGCCATGATCAAAGAAAGAACCTAGAAACCATCCTCCAAGAAATCCTCAAGGAAAACTGCCCTGATATTTTAGAACCAGAGGGCAAAATAGAGGTTGAAAGAATCCACCAATCACCTCCTGAAAAAGATCCCAAAAAGAAAACTCCTAGGAATATTATAGCCAGGTTCTGAAATTCCCAGATCAAGGAGAAGAAACAATTTGAATATTGTGGAAACACAATAAGGATAACCCAGGATCTGGCAGCTTCTACACTGAGGGATCAAAGGGCTTGGAATGTGATATTCCGGAGGTCAAAGGAGCTGGGATTAAAACCAAGAATCACATACCCAGCAAAACTGAGTATCATGCTTCAGGGAAAAATATGGTCATTCAGTGGAATAGAGGACTTTCAAGCATTCTTGATGAAAAAACCAGAGTTGAATAGAAAATTTGACATTCGGATACAAGAAGCATGAGAAGGTAAACAGGGAAAAGAAATCATAAGGAACTTATCAAAGTTGAACTATTAACATTCATACATGGAAAAACAGTAATTGTAACTGATGAAACTTTTCTCAGTATGAAAAGAGTTGAAGGGAATAAATATATATATATGTGTGTGTGTGTGTGTGTGTGTGTGTGTGTGTGTGTGTGTGTGTGTGTATGAGGGTATATGGCCATATGAATACCTATGTGAATGTGTGTATATATGTTTACAGGTATACATAGAAAGAGGGCACAGGACCAACTTAATAGGAAGGGATGATACTTAAAAGGTGAAATTAAGAGGTGAGAGAGGAATATAATGAGAGGAGATGGGGAGAGACAGAATGGGGTAAACTATCTCATATAGAAGAGGCAAGGGAAAATGGTTACAATGGAGGGGAAGAATAGGAAGGCAAAAGGGAATGGGTCAACCTTATTCTCATTGAATTTGGCTTGGGAAGGGAATGAAATACACACTAAATAGGGTATCTCACCCTACAGGAGAGTAGGGCAAAAGAGGATGAGAGGGGGGATGATGGAAGGGAGGGCAGGCTTGGGGAGGAGGGAAGTTGGAAGCACCCACTTTTGAAAAGGGATGGGATCAAAGTAGAGAATAGAACAAGTGGGAGGTGGGATAGGAGGGAGGGAAATATAGTCAGTCTTTTACAATATATCTACTATGTTAATGTTTTACATTAGCTACACATGTACAACCTATACTGAACTGCTTATCTTCCCAGTAAGGGTAGGTAACAAGGGAGGAAGGGAATGAATCTGGAATTTAAAGTTTTAAAATAAAATGTTTAAAATATATATATATATATATGTATGTGGCATATATATAACATATGTATATATACTATTATTAATACTATTTTACATGTAATTGGGAAATAAGATATACAGGCACTGAGGCATAGAGATCCACTGGAAAAGTCGAAAGGGGTATGGGAGAAGATATGGGAGAGAGCAGAATGGAGGAGGGGATATCCTGTGGGATTGCTATTTTGGAGTGGTGGATAGGGGAAAAAGAGGGAGAAAATTTGTAACTCGAAATCTTGCAGAAATGAATGATATAAATCACAAGTTAATAAAGCATTTGAAAAATGAAAAAAAAATCAGCTTCCTAAAACATAGGTCTATCCATGACACTCCTCTGTTCATTAAATCTAATAGTTCCCTATGACTTCTAGATCAAATACAAACTCTTCTGTTGTGTACCTTAAGCCCTTTACAATCTGGCACCAGTCCACCTTTACATGTTTGTGTATCACTCCCCATCTCGCACTCTATGGTCCAGTCAGATGGACTTTACTGTTTCTCACATGTGATACTCCATACCTTTGCATAGGGTGTCCTCCAAGCATAGAAGGCACTCTTATCTCATCCCCCTCCCTTTTACAATCCTATTTGCCTTCAAAACTTAGTGTAAACACTGCCTTCTATATGAGACCATCTTCCCCACTGTGCCCTTCCCCAAAAAATGACGATATATTTATTTATATGGCCATATATATATTTCTATACCATATACTTATATTTCTACATCTCTCCTGATAGAATATTAATTCCTTAAGGGCAGGGACTATTTAATTTTGTCTTTATATCCCTAACACCTACCACCATATCTAGTACATAGGAGAGACTCTTAATAAATGCTTGTTGATTGACTGACTGATTGATTTAAGGAAGAATTCTGTAATATTTAAAACTAAACAAAATTAAGACAGACTGCCTTGGAACAATATTTCCTTTTACCAGAAGTCTTTCTGGCCATCTCTGTGCCATGCTTCCTGAAGCTGTAGCTACAGCTTCCTAGAGATCGGACAAGATAATCTCTGAAGTACCTCTGAGGTGTTAATGTAACTGTGGTCTTAGAATCATCCAGTCACCTCATCTTATTACAGATGAGGAAACTGAGGCCCAGTGATTTGTCTAGTGGAAAATGGAAGGGGGGAGTGTAACAGTAAGTACCCTAGAATGCCCAGGATGGCTGCTAGCACAAGTTCTTTGATCTACTTTTCTAAAGGAAATCAACTTAAAAGGGGTCAACAATCTTACTTTAATTGCATATACACATATTATAAATAGATGGATGGATGGATGGGTGGGTGGGTAGTTAGGTAGATAGATAGATAGATAGATAGATAGATAGATAGATAGATAGATAGATAGATAGATAGATAGACAGATAGACAGATAGATAGATAGATTATAGATAATTCACTTAGTTCAGGGGGGAAATTCAGCATCCTGAACTTCAGAGAAAATACAAACAAATTACAAGTAGAAAAAATACAGACAGAGAAAATAACACAAGTCAACAGACAGGACTTCTAGCTATCTGAACAAAGGTATACATACAATTACCAGAGAGAGAAGCACTAACATCTGGATTTTCAAAGCTGGGGGGCTCCTTAAAAGCTACCCAGAGTCTCATCTGGCTACATAACTCAAACACTCTTCCCATAAGTAAGCCCCAAAGCAAAATGCTAACTTCAGAGTACATATACACTTCTTCAGGGTCAGAGGGCATCACAGCCCTCGTGATCCACTGCCTAATTACAAAGTAACAAAACTGTGGGCCTTCCTGGAAAACAAGCCTCCCTCATCAAGCTTCTCTTGTTGGGCTCCATGTGAGGCCTATTAATGGTCAGGGAAGATCTTTAACTCCCATTAACATTGCAGGGGGAAGTGCATTTATTAAGAATGAAGCATAGGCACTGTGCTAAACACTTTGAAAATATTATTACATTAGTACCAAGGTCACATAAGTATTAAGTATCAGAAGAAGCATTCAAATCCAGGTTCTACGATTCCAAATTCTAGGATCTTTTCACTATATAACACTGTCAGGAACACAACTGCATAAATAGTTTTGATTTTTTCCTTAAAAAAAAAAACCTAGTTATCTTTGTTCTTTACATTTTTCTTTTCTTTACAGCTTTCTTGGCTTGCAACTCTGCCTCACTTAAATCCAATTCATGAATGAGTCAAGACGTTGATGCCATCGGTCATCTTTGATGCCATTGGTCCTCTTAGAAAACGAAGGACAAGAAAAAACACAAAACTCAGGAAAATGGCTCCATTATTTAAAGTGGTCCTTTTTTGAAGAAAAATTCCTGATGTGAATGCACATAGAATGTGGATTGATTTATTAATAGAATGATTTCACAATATATCAATTCTCACAATACTGATAATCTCAGTGGACAGATGCTCCCAAGAAAGATTAGCTGAAGTTCAAGTCATCAGTATTAGAAACAAAAATCAATTTCTTAATTCACAATATACAAATACAAAAGCATCATCAAATTGTCTTTGCTTCTTCACAATTGTGGTGTATGTGTTTTTTTTTTTATTTTAGTAAACATGGCACAGCTAGGTAGCAAAGTAGATAGAGTACCTGACCTGGAATCAGGAAGACTTATCTTCCTGAGTTCAAATCTGACCTCAGACACTTAGCTATCTGTGTGATCCTGGACAAGTCACTTAACCCTGTTTGCCTCAGTTTCCTCATCTGTAAAATGAGCCAGAGAAGGAAATGGCAAACTACTCCAGTATCTTTGCCAAAAAGACCCCAAATGGAGTCACAAAGAGTCAGACATGACTGATACAACTCAACAACAGCTAACAGGAAATAATGCAAGTTTATTTTTGTTCCCTTCTTTGCATTTAGACTGGGGGAAAGATGTATAAAATCAAAATTGCAGAATTTTAGAGTTAAAAAAGACATTAGTGACCATCTGATCCAACCCATCCATGAAAGGAATTCCTACTAGAAAATACCAGGCAAGTAGTCCACAGCACCTAGAACTGAACACTAGGGACATTATTTAATCAGCTAACAGTCCAAAGAAACTATGAATCAGTAGATGGATAGCTAGGTGGAGAGATGCATGGAAGAATGGATTTTAAAAAAGCATTTAGTAAGCACTTGTTTAGGGCAGACTAGAAAAGCAGGTAAGAATACCTTTTCTTTAATATAATTTCTGTTAATAAAGCCCTACCTATTATAGATGTTGTAATGGGAATGCAAATTTGGAAGATCTTCCCTGCCCCTAGGCTAAAGTGCACCTGAAGCCTGGGGTGGGAGGCTTGTTTTTCAGTAGATACTTTTTGATTGGCCAGTGGGTCCAAAAGGTTGTTACATTCTCTGAGCCAGGAGAAGGCTATATAAGCCCTGATGTGTAGCTTTGTTTTGGGACTCACTTTGAGAAGTGTTCTGTGATTTGATCTGAATTCTGGGAAGCCGTTGTTGAGAGTCCCCCGGCTTTGAAAAACCCAGATGTGGAAACCCAGATGTTGACTGGGTATGGATGTAATGGTTGGACAGTTTGGAAATCTGTCTACTTGATCTGTTTCTGTCTTTTTTTTTAAATTCAATTTTTAATTTATTAATTTGTTTGTTTCCTTTTAGTTTACAGGATTCAATTCCACAATTCCTTGAATTTCACATTTTGTCCCCCTCCTTCCCCTCCCCCCATGGCACCTTATAATCAAGTATAGGATCTGTAAATACTTTCACATTATACAATGGTCAGGTTATAAGGATGGATTGTACCAGCTGGAATGAAAAATGGTAAAGAGGACATAAAATCAAATAAGAGAACGAAAAAGATCAGGTATTTTGCTTCCACCTGGATATAAATTTAGTTCTTTCTAGTTCTTTCTCTGGATGCACGTTTTTCTCTCCATCATGCGTCTTTTGGGATTGACTTATATCCCTGCATTGTTGAGAAGAGTCCAGTCTATCAAAGTTGGTCATCACACATACGTTGTGTCTGTAATTGTGTACAAATTCCTCCTGGTTCTACTCTTCTCACTCAGCATCAGTTCTTTTAAGCCTCTCCAGGTAAATATGAAGACTGCCTGCTCCCCGTTTCTTATAGCGCAATAATATTCCATAACATGCATATACCACAACTTGTTCAGCCATTCCCCAATTGATGGGTACCCCCTTAATTTCCAATTCTTTGCCACAACAAAAAGAGCTGCTATAAACATTTTTGTACATATGGGTCTTTCTCCTATTTCTATGATCTCTTTGGGATATAACCCTAGGAGTGGTATTGCTGGATCAAAGGGTATGAAAGTATTTATAGCCCTTTGGGCATAGTTCCAGATTGCTTTCCAGAAAGGCTGGATCAGTTCACAACTCCACCAACAATGCATTAGTGTTCCAGTTTGCCCACATCCTCTCCAGCATTTGTCATTTTCCTGTTTTGTCATCTTAGCCAATCTAACTGGTGAGATGTGGTACCTCAGAGTTGTTTTGATTTACATTTCTCTAATTAATAGTGAATTAGAGCATTTCTTCATGTGCTTATAGATAGCTTTAATTTCTTTCTCTGAAAACTGCCTGTTCATATCCTTTGACCATTTATCAATTGGGGAATGACTTGTATTCTTATAAATTTGACTCAGTTCTCTGTATATTTTAGAGATGAGTCCTTTGTCAGAGACATAGGTTGTAAAGATTCTTTCCCAATTTCCCACCTCCCTCCTAATCTTGGTTACATTGGCTTTATTTGTACAGAAACTTTTCAATTTCATGTAGTCAAAATTATCCATTTTACATTTTATAATGTTCTCTAATTCCTGTTTCGTCATAAAGTCATTCCCTCTCCACAAGTCTGAGAGGTAAACTATTCCTTGTTTTAGCAGACTGCTTACAGTATCAACCTTTATACTTAGATCATGCACCCATTTAGACTTGATTTTGGTATGTGGTGTTAGATAATGGTCTATGTCCAGTTTCTGCCATACTATATTCCAGTTTTCCCAGCAGTTTTTGTCAAATAGTGAGTTCTTATCCCAAAAACCAGGGTCTGGGGGTTTATCAAACAATACATTACTGTAGTCGTTGACTTCTGAATCTCGTGTGCCTAATCTATTCCATTGATCCACTCCTCTATTCCTAAGCCAGTACCAAGTAGTTTTGATGACTGCTGCTTTATAGTACAGATTGAAATCTGGTAAAGCTAGTCCACCTTCCCTAGCATTTTTTTTTTCATTAATTCCCTTGATATTCTGGACCGTTTATTCTTCCAGATGAATTTTGTTACTATTTTTTCTAACTCTATAAAGTAGTTTTTTGGTAAATTAATTGGTATGGCACTAAATATATAATTTAATTTAGGTAAAATTGTCATTTTTATTATATTAGCTCGACCCAGCCATGAGCAATTGATATTTTTCCAATTAGTTAGATCTGACTTTATTTGTGTGAAAAGTGTTTTGTAGTTATGATCATACAGGTCCTGGGTTTGTTTTGGCAGGTAGATTCCCAAATATTTTATAATGTCTACAGTAACTTTAAATGGGATTTCTCTTTCTACTTCTTGCTGTTGAGTTTCATTGGAAATATATAGGAATGCCGAGGATTTATGTGGGTTTATTTTATATCCTGCTGCGAAGAGTGATAGCTTGGTCTCTTCTTTGCCTAACTTGATTCCTTTGATTTCTTTTTCTTCTCTAATTGCTACTGCTAACATTTCTAGTACCAGATTGAATAAGAGGGGTGATAGTGGACACCCTTGTTTCACCCCTGATCTTATGGGAAATGCTTCCAGCTTCTCCCCATTGCATATAATACTTGCTGATGGCTTTAAATAGATGCTACCTATTATTTTAAGGAAGGCTCCATTTATTCCTATACTTTCTAATGTTTTTAATAGGAATGGATGTTGTATTTTGTCAAAAGCCTTTTCTGCATCTATTGAGATGATCATGTGGTTTCTGCTAGTTTTATTGTTGATATGCTCAATTATACTGATGGTTTTCCTAATATTAAACCATCCTTGCATTCCTGGAATAAATCCTACCTGATCAAAGTGTATTATTCTTGAGATAAGTTGCTGTAGTCTTTTGGCTAGTATTTCATTTAGAATTTTTGCATCTATATTCATGAGGGAGATTGGTCTATAATTTTCTTTCTCTGTTTTATCTCTTCCTGATTTAGGTATCAGTACCATATTTGTGTCATAAAAAGAATTTGGTAGGACTCCTTCTTCACTAATTTTCCCAAATAATTTGTAGAGTATTGGAATCAATTGTTCTTTAAATGTTTGATAGAATTCACTAGTGAATCCATCTGGCCCTGGAGATTTTTTCCTAGGGAGGTGACTGATGGCTTGTTCAATTTCTTTTTCTGAGATGGGATTATTTAAGTAATCTACTTCCTCCTCAGTTAATCTGGGCAACTTGTATGTTTCTAAATATTCATCCATTTCCCTAAGATTGTCAAATTTATGTGCATACAATTGGGAAAAATAATTCCTAATTATTGTTTTTATTTCCTCTTCATTGGAGGTAGATTCACCCTTTTCATTTTTGATACTCATAATTTGGTTTTCTTCTTTCTTTTTTTTTATCATATTGACTAAGGGTCTATCAATTTTGTTGGTTTTTTCATAAAACCAGCTCTTGGTTTTATTTATTAGTTCAATAGTTTTCTTAATTTCGATTTTATTAATCTCTCCTTTAGTCTTCAATATTTCTAGTTTAGTATTTAATTGGGGATTTTGAATTTGTTCTTTTTCTAGGTTTTTTAATTGCATACCCAATTCGTTGAGCTCCCTTTTCTCTGATTTAATCACGTATGCACTCAGGGATATAAAACTTCCCCTAAGAACTGCCTTTAATGCATCCCACAGATTTTGGTATGTTGTCTCATTATTATCATTCTCTTGAATGAAATTACTGATTGTTTCTATAATTTCTTGTTTGACCCACTCGTTCTTTAGGATCAAATTGTTTAATTTCCAGTTAGTTTTTAGTCTGTCTTTCCCTGGTCCTTTATTGCATATAATTTTTATTGCATCATGATCTGAGAATGATGCGTTTAATATTTCTGCCTTACTGCATAGAATTGTGAGGTTTTTATGCCCTAGAACATGGTCAATTTTTGAATATGTGCCATGAACTGCTGAGAAGAAAGTATATTCCTTTTTATCCCCATTCAGTTTTCTCCAGAGATCTATCATACCTATCCTCTCTAAAATCCTGTTCACCTCCTTAACTTCTTTCTTGTTTATTTTGAGGTTGGATTTATCAAGTTCAGATAGGGGGAGATTGAGGTCTCCCACTAGTATAGTTTTGCTATCTATTTCTTCCTCTAATTCCTTTACCTTCACCTCTAGGAATTTGGATGCTACACCACTTGGTGCATATATGTTAAGTAGTGATATTGCTTCATTCTCGATGGTGCCTTTTAACAGGATATAGTTTCCTTCCTTATCTCTTTTAATTAGGTCAATTTTTGCATTTGCTTTATCTGAGATAAGGATTGCTACCCCTGCTTTTTTTAGGCATGATATATTTTACTCCAACCTTTTACCTTTACCTTGTATGTATCCCTCTGTTTCAAATGTGTTTCTTGTAAACAGCATATTGTAGGATTATGATTTCTAATCCATTCTGCTATTCATCTCCGTTTTATAGGAGAGTTCATTCCATTCACATTTACAGTTATGATTGTTATCTGTTTCTTTCCCCTCATCCTATTCCTGCCCCTGTTAATGTTCGTATTTTCCCTCCCTTCTCCCTTCCCCCCCTTAATAGTTTTCCTTTTGACCACCGCCTCCCTCAGTGTTCCCTTTTCGGCCCCCCTCCCTTTTCCTCCCCTTTTCCTCTTACTACTTCCCTCCCTACAAATCACTCCCACCCCCCTTTTGTAACCCTTTCCCCCTCCTACTGCCTGTAGGATATTGTTATACTTAATGAGGTATGCTATTTTTTCTTCGCATCAAGAATGACAGGAACAGATCTCATGCGAAGCTCCTCTCCCTCCCCTCTTTCCCTCTAAAATGATGTGTGTTCTCCTTGTTTACCTTTCTAAGTCACTGTCGCTTCTCGTAATTGGAGGTTGAATTTTCCATTGAGTTCTGGCTTTTTTATCAAGAAGGTCTGGAACTCTGTTATATCATTGAATGACCATCTCTTTGCCTGGAAGAATATGCTCAGTCTCGCTGGGTATGTGATCCTTGGTTGTAATCCGAGCTGTTTTGCCTTCCTGAAAATTGTATTCCACTGCCTCCGATCTTTCAGTGTGGAGGCTGACAAATCCTGTGCAATCCTCACTGTGGACCCTTGATATTTGAATTGTTTCTTTCTGGCCGCTTGAAGTATTTTCTCTTTTATCTGGTAGTTCTGGAGTTTGGCCACAACATTTCGAGGATTCTTCAGTTTGGGATCTCTTACAGCAGGTGTCCGGTGGATTCTGTCGATTTCTATTTTCCCCTCAGGTTCTAGTATCTCAGGGCAGGGCAGTTTTCCTTAACGAGCTCTTGGAGAATATTGTCCAGGCTCATTTTTTCATCATAATTTTCTGGTAGGCCTATGATTCTCAGATTATCTCTCCTGGATCTGTTTTCCAGGTCTGTTATTTTTTCTTTGAGGTATTTTACCTCTTTTTCTAATTTTTCATTTTTGTTGTTTTGCTTGGCTACTTCTTGGTTCCTCATAGAGTTATTTGTTTCCATTTGTTTAATTCTGGTTTTTAGCAAATCATTTTCCTTGGTTAATTTTTGAAGCTCCTTTTCCATATCATACACTTTTCTTTTTAGAGAGATGTTTTCCTCATTATAATGTTTTTCGAATTCTGCTATTTTCGTTTTGAGAGAATTATTCATTTTGTCTTCTATCTCTCTCATTTTGCTTTCAAAGTTCCTTTTGATCTCATCTAGGAGAGCCTTCTGTGCTTGGGATCCATTCCCTGTTGAAGTCTCAGCTGTGGGTGTGGAGTCCACAGTGTTTCCCTCTGAGGTTGGTTCCTCCCTCTGAGGATAGTAGGACTCTAGAGTCTTTGTCTTTGTAGTCTGCTTTCTACCCATTTTGAGGCAGTGTCCTAGCCACGCCCTTCCTCTAGGATCCCAAGCCTTTACCGTAGAGGGTTTTGCCCTGGGGCAAGAGTTACTATATTTTCAGGGTCAGAGGGGGGTTTTGGAGCAAGTGGGGTTCACTCTGCCATCCTTGTCTTTGGAGGTCCTGAAAGGGGCTTGCTCTTTCCAGTCCCAGCCCTTTGGTGATAGGCCTGGTAGTGGACCTTGTGGTTGGTGGGAAGACTTGCCCTCAGAGTTGATCAGGCCCCTTCCAGGCCTGCCTCCGCCACGCCTTCCCACACAGGGCGCTGCTCCTTCCTGGCCTGCGCCCGCCGCCGCCGCACCTTCCCGTGCAGGCCACCGCGTCGCCCGCTATTATTCCTTATTAGAACTTGTCCTTCGCATCTATGTATTGATAAATCTGGAAACAGCCACAGCTGCTGCTGATCTGGAGTCCCTCTGGCTGGTGGCTGGTCAGGCCCGCCCTGGGGCTAAAGCCTCGGCGTGGGGCTGGACTAGGCTCCCAGAGCGTTGTGCTGGCTGATTCCTGCTGGCCTGCTGGGATATTCTCAGCGGGAGGTTAGCTTCTCTGTGTCATTTTGTGGGTTCTGCAGCCGATCTGTTTCTGTCTTGATAATTCTGCCTGTATACTTTGAAGTTCAGGGTGCTGACCTATTTCCCCTGAACAAGGTAAACGATATATGGTCTGACTGATTAAAGTAAGCTTGTTAACCCATTTTGAGTTGCTTTCCTTTATCAAAGCAGATCCAAGAACCTGTATTGCTAGCAGCCACCCTGGGAACGCTAGGGTGCTTGCTGCTACAGATGTAGAACCTTTTGATAGTACCAAAGATTATAGCATCAAAAACTGCATTTTCTGGATCTTCAGGAACTATGACTTCAATCAATCTTTTACGGCTTCCTTTAAGTCCCAATTAAAACCCCACCTTCTACAGGGAGTCTTCTCCAACCCCTCTTAATTCCAGTGCCTTCCCTCTGTTAATTATTGCCTATTTATTCTGTATGTAGCTTGCTTTGTACACATTTGTTTGCGTGTTGTCTTTTCCAGCAGATTATAAACTCCTTGAGCTCGGTGACTATTCTTTGCCTCTTTTTATATTCCAGCACTTAGCACAGTGCCTGGAACTGTAGGCAGTTAATAAATATTGATCGATTGATTGGTATAGGTATTTAATCAATATTGATTGGCTGATTGACGTGACTTCAAGGCCTTTCACCATTGTGGTTGCCCCATTCTATCTCGTTTCCAGTTGATTGACATCCTTCCTAACATGATTAGAATGAGATGATTCTCCATCACTTGATAGGAAACTAAGATATTGAAAGAAAATGTGGGGCTGGTGTTGGGGAGGAGGTCAAAAGTGGAGAGAGGGAGAGAGTATTTAGATAAGAAAAGTAAATATGATTCAGCATAAAGGGGATATACCTTTAGATCGTCCTTAATTTTCTGCTGACCTTCATCCAACTTTTCACTTTTATCAAAATCTGCCAAACAAACTGCACCTTTAGAATCTGACAGAGAAAGAGGCAAAAAATTAAGTTGAATGAAAACTCCTCATCTCCCCCATGAATTGACTTAACAAAATCATATGAGTACACATTTATCAAGTGTTTCATCCTTTTCAAAGCAGCTTCACATATATAACCACTTAGCCCACCCATAACAGAATAGGTACTTGTCTTTCTAGTAGTGGGGAGGGATTTGCAGTAAGAAATTCACATGCTCCCCTATATAACCAATAATACACATTGAGAAGACACTAGATGCTCCCGAAAAGGTAAATTCATCTGGTTCAGATGAATTACATCCCAGGGTTCTGGAAGAGATGGAGAATATAACTGCTGGGCCCACTGTCAATGATCTTCGAAAGGTCACAGAGTGAGGGTGAGGTTCTACAAGACAGGAAAAGGGCGAATCTTATTTCTGTTTTCAAAAGAGGAAAAAACATGGAGTCTTCAAAATATAGGCTAGGGAACTTACTTTCTATTCCTGGCAAAAGTCTAGGATATATTATTAAAGAGATTATTTGTAAGCATTTAGAAGGGGAAGTAGTGATCAGTAAGAGCCAGCATAATTATGTGAAGACATTATTTAGTGAACTTATCTTAAGGCTTTGAAAAGTTTTAGACATTCCAAACATCACTGAGCAAAAATAGAGGTACTTTGGAGTTTTGGTAAATTCAATCTAATCTAATATACATTTACTTAGGAAAGATCTCCCATGTGCATGGGACCAAAGGTCATGCTTTAGAAATTGAAGTGCCCATCAAAATGGGTGTCCTTTCTAGGACAAGATCCTTCCCCCATTCTGTTCTCGTCCTCATTTTTTCCTGTAGTGACATCAGCAAAAGCAGCATCATTATTCACATTATATATCTAGCACTTTAAGGTTTAGAGAGTAAGTTGGTGACTGTGGGCATTGTCTCCATTTTGCAGATGAGCAAACTAAAGCTAAGAAATATACCCTACCCATGGTTATGTGACCAAACCAATTCAGAAAGCATTTATTAATGCAAAACATTGTGCTAGGTACTAGAATGGGAGTTTTAACTTGGGGTCTATTGAAAATTTCACAGACTCTAACAGAATTGTGCCTTTATTTTCACTAAACTCTAACTGAAATTTAACATTTTCTTCAATTATGGGTTAAAAAAAAAACATGATTCTGAGATGGAGTCCATAGGTTTCATCAGATTGCCAAAGGGGTCTATTGCTACAAAAAAAAAAAAAAAAAAACAGAAGTAACTCCACAGGAGCTCAGGGTAGCAGAGGAAAATTGGCCTAGAATGAAGAATTTTCTATAGATAACCTTCAAAGTGGATAATTTCCATGTCAGTCACAAAAAAATTGACTGTAGGTCTTTGGTATGTGTAATGGCATGTTATAAAGGAAGCTAAATGATCTCCTTTTTCAGCTCCCTAAACCTCAAAGGTTGGGCTGGGGACTCACCTATCAAGATATTCCCTGGGTGCAGGTCCTGGTGGGTATAGTTGCTTCTGTGGATTTCTTGCACTGCCTTAAATAAGGACTTCAGAATGTTTTGGAAGGCTTCATTCTCCAAGGCTGCTTCTCCTTGATCAGTCAGACATTCCTCCAGACTCTTCTCACAAAGAGCAAAGCACAAATACACACAGCCATTTTGGCTCTCTCTCCCATAAAACATCACCAAGTTGCTATTTTTCTGGCAATGGTAGATGCAGTTAATTTCTTGCTGAGCCCGTTGACTATCTTCTTGGAATCGCTTCACAGCTGCTTCTTTCCCATCATAGAATCCCACATAGACACCACCTTCAGAAGTTTCTGCAATCTTATACTGTTCTTGAATGAAAATCTTAAGTTTGCCAATCATGGGACGGTATATTCTATGGAGATGCCTTAGGCAACGCTGCCATCGTCGACTGTTTGGCTCATAGACCTCAGTAGGGGGAGAGAAATTCTCATTGGCCCCATACTCTCGAAGAAGCTTGACCATATCCTGGTTGTAGTTCCTCTGAGCGATCCTAATAAGATCTCCACAGTCTACTTTGGCTCCTTTTTCACACAGCAACTGGGCAATTTCAATTTGATTCTTGTCAATGGCAACCAGAAGAGCTGTGTTGCCATCATTGTCCGTATCATTGATATTGATTCCATTGTGTTCCAGGATCATCTGTACTAATTCAACATCCTCCTTCTCTACTGCCAAAATTAAAGGTGTTTTCCCTTTTTCTCCCCTCACATTGACATCAATTCCATACTGTAGCAGTAAGAGTATGACCTCCTTCACTTTCTTGTTCTTACAGTACAGAAAACTATGAATCAAGGCATTTCTGCCCATGTTGTCACGGGCATTCACTTCTGCCTGCATCTTTTCAAGAAGGATTTTCAATGCATTGACATGACCTCGTTGGGCTGCATCCATGAGGGCTGTCTTCCCCCCTTTGCACAGTTTCTTTTGTTCCTCACTAGTTTGTCGTCCCAAATTCACTTGTGCCCCTTTTTCATACAGGAATTCTAAAGCATTCACCTGACCGTAAAAGGCAGCTTCCATAAATGCTGTGAAACCATGGTTATCACATTCATTGATGTCTGCTCCCTTAGAAAGCAAAAGTTCCAGGAGCTCCACATTTCCCACAATCCCAGCTACAATGAAGGGAGTGGCACCATTCTCCTTCTTCACATGAGGATCAGCACCTTTATCTAGTAAAAGCTGGACAATGTCCTTGTTACCTTCTTGCACAGCATTATGCATCGGAGTCCAGCCACCCTCCACTTGGACATTGACATCAACTCCTCTTTCTAACAGCTCTTGCACCAACTTAATGTTACCTTCCTTAACAGCTTGAATCAAAGGAGGATATTCCATCTTGGGGGAAGAGGAAAATGTGGGTCTCTGCTGGGAGTTTCTGTTATTGGCCTCCATGAAAGTCAATGTCATATGATAATGCTATGTCATGTGTTCCTCTCTGCCTTAAAGAAAAAGGAAGTATGCCTCCTTTGGACCTGATTAAGAGGTAAAACTCTGAGAGTCTTCAGCTGGGGAAGATGAGGATTGTCTTGCTAATGAAAACATTCTCTGCATCTTTTATTTCTCCATCTAATAAAGAATAATTTTGTCAGTTAACCAGATAAGTCACATTAAAACAAATTTTACCACCCAGTCCACATAATGGTGGCCATTGTATACTATCTCCTAATCATTCTAGCCTTCCTCAAGAAGTTCTGCACTTAGCTGCCCTGGTACTAGAGGACCTCAGCCTCTATGTTGGTGCTGTCTCAAACTCTCTAATCTTCGCCTAGGGAATATCTTGATAGGTGAGTCCCCAACCCAGTCACTGAGGTTTAGAGAGTTTAAAAAATGAGATAGCTTTGCTTTATTTATAACATACCTTCACACATACAAAAGATCTATAGTCAGTTTTTGATAATCTGGCAATTCCTCAATCTCCTGAAATGTCACAATCTACTCTATCCTGCCACCTTAGCCACACCTAGGGATAGTGACACACTAGATCTCACCATTACTCAGAAATGTTCCACCCACCTAATTTAAAATTCTGAAATTCTTCTGTCTGACCACAATTTCCTATTATTTTATCCAGCCCCATGCCTCACCTCAACCCCTCCAAACCCATCTTTCACCTCATTAAGGTCTCTCATCCTTCTGTCATCCAGGCCTTCATCAGGTCATTTGTCTTGCACCAACTTCACTTCCTTTCCTCTCTAATCTTGACCCTGAAATTAATCAGTTCAATTGTATACTGTCTTCTCCATCTCTTCCTCCCACACCCATCCTATCCTTTGCCAGACCACAGCCCAGGATTATGCCCTTCATCCCACTCTCCTGCTCCTATTCATGTGCTGCTGATCAGAGCTAGAGAAAAAAGACACAATTGTACATTATAAGTTAATAATAGTAACACTTTTATAACAGCTACTGTGTGCCAGGTGCTGTGCAAATATTTTCTATTTTTTATTTGTTCAGTTTTTGTGGTTGTTTTTTAGGGGGGGAGGCAAGGCAGTCAGGGTTAAGTGACTTGCCCAAGGTCATACAGCTAGTAAATGTGTCAAGTGTCTGAGGCTGGATTTGAACTCAGGTCCTCCTGACTAACCCCAGAACCAGTGCTCTATTTACTATGCCACCTAGCTGAACCTACCGCCCCCATTCCCCCACCCCCAAACTGTGAAAATATTATTTTATTTGATCCTTACAACAACCCTGTGAAGCTGGGGCTATTATTAGCCACATTTTACAGTTGAAGAAACTAAAGTACACAAACAAAACCAATGCAACCAAGATTAGAAACTTAAAAATTGGGGGAAAACTTTTACAGCAAGTGTCTCTAATAGAGACCTCATTTCTCAAACATATGGGAAACTGAGTCCAGTTTATAAGACTACAGGTCATTTCTCAATTGATAAATGGTCAATGGATATGAACAGGTAGTTTTCAAATAGAGAAATCAAAGTTATCTATAATCATATGAAAAAATGCTCTAAATCACTATTGATTAGAGAAATGCAGATTAAAACAACTTGGACATACCACCTCATACCTATTAGATGAGCTAAGATAACCAAAAAAGAAAATGATAAGTATTGGAAGGGATGTGGGAAAATTAGGACTCTAATAGACTGTTGGTGGAGTTGTGAACTGATCCAACTATTCTAGAGAGTATTTTGGAACTATGCCTAAAGGGCTATCAAACTGTGATCCAGTAATGCCACTATTAGGTCTGTATCCCAAAGAGATTTTTTTAAAGGGGGAAAGGACCTGTTTGTACAAGAATATTTATTGCAGCTATTTTTTCCATGGTAGCAAAGAATTGGAAATTGAGGGGATGTCATATCAATTAGGGAATGGCTGAACAAGTTGTGGCATCTGATTGTAATAAAATACTATCATGCTATAAGAAATGGAGAGCAAGATGATTTCAGAAAAATCTAGAAAGGCTGATGCAGAGTTAAGTGGAGTTCTGTACCTAGTTACAGCAATATAGTATAATGATAAACTATGAAAGACTTAGCTATTCTCCAAGACAATTCCAAAGGACTCATGATGAAAAGTGCTATCCACCTCCAGAGATAGAAATGTTACAATCTGAATGCATATTGAAGCATACTATTTTTTTTTACTTAATTTTTTATGATAGTGGGGGGAGTTTCTGTTTTTCTTTCACAACATGACTATTATGGAAATGTTTTGCATGATTACACATGTATAACCTATACCAAATTGCTTTTCATCTTAAGGATAGGAGAAAGGAGGGAGAAAATTTAGAACTCAAACCTTTTTAAATGAATGTTTAAAATTGTTTTTACATGTAATTGGGAAAAAATAAAATATTATTCAACTTAAAAAAAACCCTGTCTTTGCTCACTGTCCCTATTTCCTTTTCTCTCACTCACTCCTTAACTCTTTGCAATCTGACTTCCAATCTCACCACTCAACTGAAATTGCTCTCTCCAAAGTTACCAGTGATAATCATGCCTGGCATTCCTAACAATTGCTAATATTCATACAGTGTTTTAATGTTTAAAAGGCCTTTTTAAGGGGCAGCTAGTTGGTTCAGTGGATAGAGCTCCAGTCTCAGATATTTGACACTAGTTGTATGACCCTAGGCAAGTCACTTAACCCCAATTGCCACGCCAAAAAAAAAAAAGAATCCTCTTTAAAAATATCTGCTTTTCTTTTTTTTTTTTTATGTATGCTTTCTCATTGAATCTATACATCAGGTCTGGAAGTAGGTTCCATTAGTATCCCCATTTTACAGATGAGGAAGCTGAGGCCAAAAAATTTAAATAACTTGCCCAAGGTCACACAGCTAGCAAGTGTCTGATGCAGGATTTGAATTCAGGTTTTCCTGACTACAAATCCAGTACCCTATCTTCTGTGCCACCTGGCTGCTTCATGTCTTAACTGCTAAATCTGATCATCCCTTTTCAATATGTATCCTTCTAGACCTATCTGCTACTTCTGACACTAAGAACTACCATCTTCTCTCTGGGCTCTCTGGACACAACCCTTTTTCCTCCTACCTATCCAACTGCTTTCTTCTCAGTCCCTATTGCTGGTTCATCATCCAGATCACATTCCCTGTAGGTGGCTATAACTTAAAGCTCCGCCTTAAATCCCTTACTACACTCTCTCTCTCAGTGACCTCATTCACTCCCTCATTTCATTGTCATCTCTACAACAATACCAAACAAATCTGTATGTCCAGCCCCAGTCCCTTTCCCATGCTTCCATCCCACATCACCAATTGTCTATGAGACATTCCAAACTCTATATCTTAGGGATATAAACTCAACACACCCAAAAAAAGATCCTGTCATCTTCCCACCAAACCCTCCCCCCTTTCCAAGCATCACCCCTTCTTTCAAAGATACTGCTACTGGGTCGATAACCTTGGTGTTATCCTCAACTCATCACTCTCCATCACTCAATGGGTCCAGTGTCCTGCATCCAAGCCCTCCTCTCCACTCACACAGCCACCACTATAGTTTAAAGACCTCACTATTTCTTGCCTAGATTATTATAATGGCTTCCTATGTGGTCTCCCTGACTCAAGAGACTCCCCATTTCAGCTCATCTTCCTCATCGCTGCAAAGTAATTTTACTTAAACACAGATCTGACCATGTGACTCTCAAAACACCTAACCTATGTTTGCCTCAGTTTCCTCAACTATAAAATGGGGGTTCTAACGTACCTTCTTCCTGGGGTTGCTGTACTGGTTAAATGAAAACACACAAACAGAGAGGGAGAGAGAAACAGATGTTTTTTTTTAAAAAAAAAAAAGGTTTTTAACTTTAAAGCACTGTAAAAATGCTAGCCATAATTCTAAATGCCAGGCATGGTTATCACTGATAACTTTGCAGAGAGCAGTTTCAGTTGAGAGATAGGAGTGAGTGAAAGAGGAGGAAGTAGAAGCAGTAAATATAGAAGGGAAAGTTAGCTGAGAGGAGAACTGAAGGACAGTTAAGTTAGTTAAGTCTAATTAAGTATGGTCACCCCATTGTCAGAAACTAGAGGAAAGGAGGAGAGAAGAGATGATACCAAAGGGTTTTAAGATGACGAGAAAAAAAGGATTTCCTGCTAAATAGCCTCAATTTTCTCAGTAAAGTAGGAGGTGGGATCCTCAGTTGAAAGGAGGGGGGAGGCGCTGAAGGAGAGAAGAAAAGGTTTGGAAGAGCTTCTGAGGGGAGAGATAGAAAATCAGGAAAGAATTCGAGTATTTGTTGCTGCAGTTAGAAAGTGGACAACATTTTACAGTTTCTTGAACTGTAAACTAGGATTCCTGTGTCATCTAAACACACCCTCAGTCCCGTCCTGACTCTGTCTTTCATGATCAAACTCAATAAATCAGCTGCTTTCTAGACTCCCCATTCTAGAGCTGGGAGTGGGAAGGGCCACAAAGTGAATGAAATAAGAAGGAAAGAAAGAGAATTGGGGGAAGGAAAAGGAGACGCCTGCCAGGATCATTTCTTGCTTTCAGTTTCCTTTCTCTTTAGGAAATAGTTCCGTTGCTAGGTGCGCAGTATCTGGGCCAAAGAACTGCCCTAATGGTTTTAACCACAGATCGACAAAGAACAGAGCCCACCCCCAGTCTGTTTTTGTCCCCTCTTTGGCCCCTCGGTACCATTCCCAGGCTGTGGTCCAGCAAGACTCCCATCAGCAAAATCTTTCAAAAGACCGTTTCTAGGACTCAGTCCCGTTTTCGATCTCCTGCACACACCTACCTTCCGATCCCCTAATTCTGGCTCAGGTCTTCCTGCCAGCGTCTCTCGGGCATTGTCTCCCAAACTCACTGGCAGCATTTGGTTCTAACTCCTCTCCTAGAAGGAGCGACGCTTCAGTGTAAATAAATGGATCTTAGCTCACAGGCTTTTCTCTGTGTAACGTCATTGAGCTGGGGGCGGGACAAAGAGAGGGTTGTAGAAATGAGAAAGGGAAAGAGGAAGAGAAAAAACCTTTCTCGGGACGTGGAATGCAGGGTCTTGCCCAGCAATGTTGAAGTTTTATCTGAGTTCGAGGCCCGGGGAAAGCTCTCTAGGGGGAAAAGTGCTATATAAACCTGACCAATCAATAGTAACCCATATGAACTTTAAGGCTCTCTCTGAATAGAACATAGTAAGTGAGCTTTAGGACATGCAGCTTTGCCCAATGTACCTGGTTCTCGGAGGTGTCGCCCCAAAGCCTATTGCCTTGAATAATTAATAGTAATAATAGCGTATGTTTGTATATCGCTTTAAGGTTTGCAAAACCCATATTTGATCCTCACTGCAACTCTGTGATACAGGTGTTATTAACAGCTCCGTTTTCCAGATGAGACTTAGAAAAGTCAAGTAACTTACCTAGGGTCACAGACAGTAAATGCTTAAAGCAGAATTTGAACCCAGGTTTTTCTGACTCTTAAGTGCAGAAACAGAGACATAGATGACACTTCAGTTCCACAAGTTTCTACCATGTGTCCATCTGCATGTTGGGAAGCAGGGTCGATACAGCAGAGGTAAGGTCCAGTCCATGAATATTCATGATGACCCCCCCAAATAACACTATAAATAGAGCCCCCATGGGGCATCTACGTAGCACAGTGAATGGAGCACTGGCCCTGAAGTCAGGAGGACCTGAGTTGAAATGCGACCTCAGACACTTGCCCCATTAGCTGTGTGACCTTGGGAAAGTCACTTAACCCCAATTGCCTTGCCTTCCCTCCTCAAAATAGTGCCCCTTACACATTCCATTGGTGGGGGAAGTGGTAGATGAAAACCCCAGGAAAAGACCTCCAGACCTTGAAGGAAGAAAAGATCTTGGACTAACTCAAAGCTGCTACTGGGGATTCTTCTAGGGCTAAAGAGAGAGGAGGGAAGGGCCAGCCTGGGACAGAGTCACCATTTAAGACTCAGTGTATGTGCCATCTCCTACCTGAGGCACCCCTCCCCCATCTTAGGAATCTCCTCTCCCTAAAGTACTCTGTATTTACTTGGTCTATATTTTATATATCTGCTCATATGTTTTTATGTTATTCAGATATTTACATGTGTGTTTATGTGTTGTCTTCCTCAGTAGAATGAATGTCCTTTGAGGATGGATGTTATTTTCGCTTCCATATTTCTGTTCCCAAGACCTTGCAAAACCCTGGCCAGACACATGGTAGATGCTTAATAAATTCTTGTAGAATTGAATTAAATTGTCTGATCTCCTTATTATACTCTAAAGAATAGGTTAAGAAGTTAGTGGGAACAGCTAGGGATGTGGTAGAGCACCAGGCCCAGAGTCAGAAAGGACTAAGTTCAAATCCAGCCTCAAACATTTAGCAGTTGTGTGACCCTGGGCAAGTCATTTGACTTCTGCCTGCCTCCGTTTCCTCATCTGTTAAATGAGGATAATAATAGCACCTATTCCCTAGGGTTGTTGTGAGGATCAGATGATATAAGAAGAATTAAGTGCTTTGCAGCTTTAAGGAGCAATATAAATGCTGGCTCTCATTATAAGCCAACAACCACAACAGAGAGGAAGAAGGGAGCCCACAGTCAAAGTTTATTCTAGTGAGGTTTACTGAAGAATAAATAGTCTTTGTACTGCCTATGGAAGCCTCCAAGGGATGGGTCTGTTCATTTTGTCTAGATCTCAAGTTGAGCTTTCACTAGTTTTGGAGGAACCCAGTTGTCTTTATTCTCCCATCAGCACATGAGCAGGGCAGCCCTCAAAAAATCAACCCTGACTGTCCCCATTTGTACAGGAAATGCATATTGATAATGATATCCAATATATATATATATATATATATGTATATATATATATATATATATATGTCAATAATGTTTTTCCTTTTCCCCCTCTCAGTTCCCAAAAGTTCCAGGGCACTGGTGATTAATGGAGAAGTCGGGTTTTAGCTATTGTGACATCTTACAGAGCTACCCTTGGGGACAGGGAAGCATTATAACTGGTTGAGTGGACAAAAAAAGGGAGAAAGGAAAGAGGTAGAAAGGGAATCAAGACTGACCTTGTAAGTATATTATTCATGTCACCTAAATTGAAATAAGAGCCTTCTTTCCTCCACCCTCTTTTCAGTTGTTGTTTTTTTTTTTTAATATATAATCCTCTCCTATTAGAATGTAAACTCTTTGAGGGCAGGAATTGGCTTTATTTTTGCTTCTGTTTGTATTCCCACCTCTTAGCACAGTGCCTGACCTGGTACATGATAAGTGCTTAATAAATGCATGTGTTTGGGGGTTTCCCTCTCTCTCAACTTCAGATATACTCAGAAACTTTTCCAGAGTACATTGGTTCAGTCTTCCATACATTAGGTCATTGGGAATTTAGATAAGGGGCTTCTGGGATAGAGAATTCAGAGGTTAGCAAAAGAATAAAGGTGAGATTTGCTTTATTCATGACCTAAATTTCAAACTTAACTCTTTACTTTTCCAAATCAGTATCCAGACTCTAAAGGTAGAGCAAACAGATTAGCTTTTGCCAGGTGTTTGTCTATGAGATGGATCAACAAAGAAATACTAGAGATAAGAAGAGGCCAGATAATAGTGCACTGAAGATTACAGCCTACTGAGCTAATATAACGTGCAGATAAGATAATACAGAACAGCTTGAGAAAGAGCATAACTTTTAAGGGAATTCAGGAAAGACTTGGAGTAGGAGGTGGCCCCTGAGTTGGGGTTCTTGAAAGATTCTAAAGCTATACCACATGATAAATATTTATTAAGCATCCTACTATGTGCCAGGAACTAAGGTAAGTTCTAGGGACCTAAAAAGAAAAATAAAAACAATCCCTGGCTCAAGATACTTACATTCTAATGCGGAAAGGCAATACGCAAAAAGAAGCTGAAAGAGGGTAGGGGGAAAAAAGAAAATAGAGTCACAAAAGCATGAAGAAGATGATGGTTGAAACCAAGTAGAGCAGAGAGGGGCAAATGAAGAGAGAGCTGGTATTTTTGAGCCTTCTTTAAAGGGAGGTGATGGGAGGAATTTTTTGTTCTACCCTCTAGGAAGAAGAAATTGAAGATATCTATGAGGTATGAGAAGTAAAGAATCAAAGGCTATGATGACAAGTTTCCAGGTGAGTTTGTTTCATGGTAAGTTTATCCTGGGTGGGGCATGATGAAAATGCCAGTGGAATAGAAACCAAGTAGTTTGGTGACAAATGAGTCCCATAAGGCACAGCTCTCAAATAGGTACAGAAACAAAAGATGGAACCCCGATTTGAACCAACAGTCAGCAAGCCAGTTTGACTGGGATATAGAGCATGGCGGATGGGGAGTAATAGAAACCAAGTCTGGAAAGGCAAAATTGTGGAGGACGATTTTGGTTGGGGTGTGAGAAAACATCAAAGAAGACTTAGATTGTGAGCCTGGGTTGGGGAAGGCATGGTGGTGCCCTCAATAGAAACAGGAAAGTTTGAGGGAGGGTAGGATTTTAAGAAGAGAAGATAGTTTTGTTTTAGACCTGTTGAGTTTGAGATGCTGACAAAACATCCAGGTGGAGATGACTAGCAGCTCCTATGCAGTCTAGGCCTGGAGTTCAAATGAGAAATTATGGATAAATAAATAGATAGATTTAGAAATGATCACCACATGCCCTGCCTTAGGAACTAGTATATACACTAACAACCCCCCTTTCCTCTGTGTCACTTTCTTCAAATACCCCACCACTCCATCCCACACCCTACATTTCTGGGCAACTAAAAAATAGCAGATAAATGTTGAACTCCGTTTAATTTATAGCACTAATTCACCTCATCATTATTTTTTCTCAGTCTGGTGAAATTTATCACACCCAGAGCCCTTCCTGCTTGGACTGTGGTGATTAGAACCTCAACCTACAATATACTCTAGCAAATACTCTAGCAAAGAATGAGGATATTCAACTGTGGTTGTAGATTGAAGGAAAGAATGAGGAAATGCAAAACAGAAACTAAATAATCTAGGACCGATGCCAGACAAATGAAATGGGAGAGGAGGAAGTAGAAGTAGTTGAAAGTGTAAGATCTGGATTGCTGACAAAACATTATGGATTGGTGTGAACCTTTGCTCATAGCACTCATATAAGGCAAAGTAAGATTCCCGGTTTTTTTTCATTGAGATAGACAAAAGTAAGAACACTGTAGAAAGTCAAAGTAACCAATTGGTAATAGCATTATACATATACATAGGACTTAGAGGTTTACAAAGCACTTAGCATACATTAGTTCATTTGATCTATGGCGCAAGCTCCCATACTCTGCCTACTCAGAAGCAAGACTGTTAAGGACTCAAAGCATAGCCACCTGCTTCCTGGTTGAGCCTCAAAGGAGGACCTCTACTGCCTGCCTGGTCCCGTGCCTCCCTCAATGGAAGTCTCTCCAATTACTAATCCTCTGCCTAGACTCGCTCCTCATTGGGTAACATATACATCCTCTTTATACATACCCCATCCCAATGATTCTGAACCCCAATTGCAATGTACAGACCCTACCCTTCATCCCCTATTCCTTCATGTCTATCCACCTTAATACTGTGCCCCCAAAATCTCACTCCTGATCTTCTCACCCCTTCCACTGTGACCTTCAGAATGCTTTCTCCATAATGAACGAATTTCACCTCACATCTCTCCCTTTCTCACTGAGATCTGGCTCCCTACTAATGCAACAGCCTGCCTCACTGCCTTTCTCAGTACTTGCTACACTTTGTCTCATACTCCCAAATCACTAGTTAGGGTGGAGAAGTCACAATATACCTTGATTCCCATTGCTGCTTCCAAACTCTTCTCCATTGAAGTCCATACTATTCCTATTTATCACCCCATCCTTTTTCCCTTCTGCCTCTGAACTACCCTGGCTTCCTTCAAATCTCCACTAAAGTTCTGTTAAGAACTCTTTCTGTTAATCAGTCAGTCAATAAGCATTAATTAAGCCTCTGCTCAGGAAAGGCACTTTCATAACTTTTCTGAGTTTCCTTGATGCTGGCACTTTCCCTCTGTTGATTATCTCCTATTTATCTTGAATATACAGTCATATGTTGGAGATATTGCAGGTTGGGTCCCAGACCATTGCAAGAAAGCAAGCCATATGAATTTTTTGGTTTCCCAGTGCATATCAAAGTTAAGTTTACACTATACTGTAGTCTATTAAATATGCAATAGTATTATGACCAAAAAAAAAAACAATGTACATGCCTTGATTTAAAAAATACTTTATTTCTAAAAAAGTACTGACCATCATCTGAAACCTCAGAGGGTCTTGCCTCAATATTGTTGGCTGCTGGTTAATCAGGACTGTGGTTGCTGCAGATTGGGGTGGCTGTGGCAATCTCTTAAAATAAGACAACAATGAAGTTTGCCACATAGATTGTGCTTTCACTTGAACACTTAGAGGCCATTGTAGGGCTATTGATTGGCCTGATTCAATATTATTGTCTCAAGGGATAGGGACACCAGAGGAGAGGGAGTGAGATAGGGAAAGGTTGTTTGGTAGAGCCGTCAGAACACACACGACAGTTGTCAATTAAGTGTACTGTCTTACACATGCACAGTTCATGGTGCCCCAAAATAATCCCAATAGTAAAAAAACAAAGATCATTCATTGATCACAGGCTACCATAACATATAAAAATAATGAAAAAGTGTGAAATACTGCAAGAATTACCAAAATGTGACAGAGACATGATGTGAGCACACGCTTTTGGAAAAATGGCACCAAGAGACTTTCTTGAAGCAGAGTTGCCACAAACCTTCAATTTGTAAAAAAAAAAAAAATCCGTATCTTCGAAGCAGAATAAAACAAGACATGCCTGTATCTGATTGGCACATAATTGTCTGAGTGCTGTCTCCCCTATTAGACTGTGACTCCTCCAGAGCAAGGACTGTCTTTTGCTTGTCTTTGTGTTTCCAGTGTTTAGGACAATGTCTGGAACACAGCAAGCTCTTAATGATGTTTGTTGACTGAGTGACTAACACTACCCTACTTACTTGACAGGGTTCTTATAAGGAAAGTACTTTGTAAACCTTAAACTGCTATAGAGATGGGAGTAGTTGAATATGAAAAAGTAAAGGTTTCAAAGGGGGACAGAAGGTAATAAAAAATTTGATTAAATCTAATATATACATTTTCAAACAAATTATAAATAATTGAATTTATGATAACTCTTTTTGGTTGTTTATTTGCATGCTTATTTTGTTGATATTTACACATTCAAAATAAATTTAGAAGAAACGAAAAATAAATGGGAGCTCTTTATATAAACTCTTTTCTCCAGTGGGTCTTCAATGCCCACCACTGACCCTGACTGGCATTACTTTTTCCTTCTTTGTTACCTTGCCAGTGCATCCTCTGACATTGGGTAACCTCCCATTTGGAAATCCAAACTAATTGTCCCCAATATAAATGAAAGGGGAATTCATGCATCAGGGCTTTTCTGAGACTGATTAAGTCTTTTTCTAGAAGTTGGGCCAATGAGCAAATCTTTTAAATCGCTAATGTTATATATTGTTGTTGTTGATGTTTTAATTTGGGTTTGTTTGTTTGTTTTTTAAATCAAGCTTTCTTGAAACCAAAGACATGAAAGCCATTATCTTAACACATTAAATGGTAATTCTATTACATCTTTAATCCTAGGAAACTATTCTTCGGTTTTCTAAAGTGATTTTGATGTCTTTCAAATCTTTCTTTTTCTCCCTAGTATAATCAGAATAATTTGGCCAGTTTAAAGACTTCATGACAGTGAATTGGATTGAGACTAGTACTTACTAAGACTTGAACATATTTTTCTTTTTACTTAACAGCTCCATTTTAAAAAATGTCATTAAGAATTTTGCTAACAAATGAAAAATGAATTTGATTCTTTCTCTGCTGTCTTGTGTCTGTGTGTGTCTTTGGGTCTAACCTTTTCTCTGCTACCTAGTATCTGTGTCTTGGGTCTCTATTTTTAAAAAATCTTTGTTTTTCTCCAAAATAGCATTTTTAAAAGTTATAAAAATTGAAAATTTGAAACTCAAGGAATTGTGGAACCGAATCTTATAAACTAAAAGTAAACAAACAAATTAATAAAGGCAAAAAAGTTACAGAAACCAAAGTGAAATAAATAAACACAAGAAACACAGCTCCAAAGAAGAAATTCAATTTCTGGTGAAATTTTACAAAAAAAGTAAAAAGGCCAGAAAGGGAAATTGAATTTCTATGACGAGAGCTGGAATCATAAAGAAATGGCCACAAGGGGGCAGCAGAGTGTGAGGAATGAGAGCATCCCAAGTATGGTCTTGTATGGAAGCATTCAAGGATGCTGCTTTGAAGAATTCAGGTTTGCAACACAGGTCAACTGTGCTGCTATAAGAGAGAACACTGTAAGTATAACCTTCAAGCCTTCTTGACAGCAGCATCAATGTACTTTCCAATGTACCATACTACCTTTTGTGATTTTTTTTTACTGTTGTTTTGTATTTGTTATTTGATATTGTTGCTATTTTTTGTTAGTTTATTACTATAGAAATGACGTATTACAGCCACCACTCCTCTAATAATGTCCATACCACAAACATCAGAGAACATAAGAATATACCAGTGATCAAGCCCACTGAGATTTCCCTCTGATTTAAACTAGGCATCTGGCATGGTGAATTTACCTATTTGGATCGCCTGTCCTGGGCAAAATTGACACCAAATGGCTTTTAGTACTCACTAAGAATAATTTCCTTCCTTTTGTGTTTCGTTCTCCTTTCTTTATAGACATATCCACTTGCCTACCCACGACTGAATTCCTCACCCTTTACCATCACATACCCAGTTTAGTTTCTTCATCTGTACAATGGGAGAGTTGGAGAGAAAAAAAAAAAATGAAATTAACTAGATTTTCTCTAATGTCCCTTCCATCTCGAATTCCTCTGATCTTGATCCTGTGATCCCCAATACTTGGAAAAAACCCAGCACTGGTAAGTATAAACTTGGGTTATTTTGCCTAATCTAAGCAAAAAAACAAGTTGTTGTTTTTTTTAATGTGAATGAGCTATCTCAAAGCCACACAGATTGAAGAAAAGAAGATGAGAAAAAATAATGAGGAAAGAGGAAAGTGACAGGAAAGGTAATAAAGAAAAAACTGTAAAGAAAAGGTAGGGCAAAGAGGGGAGATAAAACAGAGAGACGAGGAGAGAGAATAAATTGAAAGAACTGATTTTAATTCTTTTCTAGATCTTCTGTCGGGTTTCTTTTTGACCCAGAACAATTCTTATTTTTCTGGGTTCATAAACCTATAACTGAGAGGCAACTTTGCTCAGTCATGTTTCAGTTGTGTCTGACTCTTTGTGACCCCATTTGGTATTTTCTCGGCATAGATACTGGAGTGGTTTGCCATTTCCTTCTCCAGCTCATTGTATAGATGAGGACACTGAGGCAAACAGGGTTGAGTGATTTGCCTAGGGTCACACAGCTAATAGGGGACTGAGGCTAGATTTGAACTCAGGTCCCTTGACTCCAGGTTTAGCACCCCATCACTGCACCACCTAGCTACTCTGAGAGGTAACATGGAGTAGAAAATAAAGCACTGGACTTTCAGGAAGGAAGACCTGGGTTAACTTTTGCCTTTCACATTTACAAGCTTTGTGATGATGGGCAAAGCACTTAACTTTTCAGCCTCAGCTTTCCCAGCTGTAAAACTGGGATAAGAACACCCCTCCCCATACCTCATAGGGCTATTATGAGGCTTAAGTAGGATTAAATACATAAAGCACTTTGAAAATTTTACCACTGAGTTATTATTAGTAATCTGTCTGATTGGTTCATGAAAAATATCTCACAGAACTCTGAACCTGCACTAAAAATAAAACAGTTAAGAAAATCCATAGGCAAAATGAAATAAAAATAGTGGTGTCTAGTGGCTCCCAAGCAGGCCTGAAACATTTGTTGTAATTATTGGATAACTGGGGCCTCCTTCACCAGTGAGGTGGCAACAGTAGAGTGGGAAACATGGCCTCGGGGAGATCTGGATTTGAATCCTGTCCATATCATTGAATGACTATATGACCTTAAGCCAGTCATTTAATTTCTCTGAGACTCAGTTTCCTCATCCTTAAAATGGGGATAATCATAGCATCTGCCTCACAGGGTTGTGGTGAGGATTAAAGACAAGATAAGTCTTTAAGTAAGTAAGTCTGTAAGATAAGTAAGAAATTATCATAGATTTTTAAAAGATCAGGCTGTTTATAACAGAGATTTTTGAAGTTTCATATACCATCCTCTTTTTTGTCTACTATGTAGACAAAAATACTCATTGTATTTTGGTGTATGTTAAGTCCAGAATGAATATGTATGTATGTAGATGTGTATGTGTAGGTCTATAGATATAGCATTTTGCAAGCTTTAGAATCACTGTCTAAGTACTGGCCATCATGGCCGTGCCGCCATCTGAAATCTCAGGCACCGTGACTTCCGCATCACCAATTTTAGCTCTTCTTTTGTTCCAGGTATGCAAACACAGGCAAAGGAAGTCGCAAATCCTCTGCCCTGGGCTTCCAGCACCCATTTCCCTTCCCAAGCATGACCCTTATCAGATGGGCAGGCATCCATCTTCCTTTCGATGTCTGCTTGTGACATCCAAGCATGGGACACATCTGAGAGTTCTTCCAGGATTTTCCAGATGCTGATCAGAGAGCACCACGGACAACCAGCCCCCTCCCCTCATGCCTGAAGCCTTGCCCTTCCCATTCCTCTTTACCCCCACACAGACACTAGAGACAGAGGTCACCATCTGGGGCTTTTGCTTTATTTCACCAGAATGTAACATGCTGTCAGACAGGAGAGGAGGATCATGGGCTTCATTCACATCTAGGAAACCAGCCCCAAATGTCAGAATAAATAAATAAACACAAGTGGAAGCTGTGAGGAGCCCCTGCCCCTCCATGAGGGGCTCCTGGCAGCCTCAGAGGTAGACTTGGGTGTAGAGGAGGAAAATCTGGCTGCTAGTTTTAAGAGGTCCTCCAGACAAGAGGATTTGAAAATGACAAATAATAAATAACAATAGTGACAATATCAATAATAACAATAACAATATGCTAAATCAATGTCCTCTTAAACTAAAAATGCTTTTCCCTGGAGGAGCTCCCAAGGCTGTCTGCTGGGTCAGAGCGCTGAAGCCATCCTAGATAGCTTTCCTCTCCAGTCTGGATAACTGAATGGCATACTCAAGGAGGAAGGCCTTTGTTCAGAAATGCCAGAGTGTTGATTCTCTTAGAAGCCCTGCCTCCTGACCCCTGACCCTGTCCTGCCCTGTGCCTTGTCCCTATCCTTTGAGTCAGACTTTTTCCTAGACTCCATAAAAAAGCCTTGACTCATTGACCTAAGGTAATGCTGGTTCAAGTTCCATCAGTCCAAACTGTCCCTAGTGATTGTAACTCCCATCCCTAGGCTGAAAACCAGACCCCCAAAGCCAGACAGTCACTTTTCTCTTTTTCTGTCATATTATATAGGGATGTGATAGAAAGAACCCTGCCTGGGAATCAGGAGACCTAACATCATTTTGTTTCAGTGTTTAACTCTCTGTTTGCCTGGCAAAGGGCAGAAGAGGGCCTAAGACATTGCATTACCAAGAACAAGATGGTTTCCTAGGTAGGACCCAATAACTGACTCAGGGGTGCTTTCAGTGAGGTCCAAAATTTCATCTGGGTCAACTGCAGGCACACCTGCCTCCTTACCTGTTGACCCTTGGCTGTAGGTAGGGAGGATATAAACACAGGGGCTGCTCTTGGCAGAGCTCTTGGGCAGCTCAGACTGTAGATGGTAGGTGACGGGCAGAATGAGGCAATCCCTTCTATAACAGAGTTTGAGTGAATTAACCAATAAGCAAACCACCCATCTTGTTCTTCTGCCCATTATGTCTTCCCAGTTTCAAGTTTCCATTTATACTCATTTCCCCCAAGACTGATCATCTCAGGATCCCTCTTTTGTCCTGGAAAGGATGAAAGGAGCCAGTGGGATCTATTGACCAGATGTCTCCTTTGTTCCTTTTGGCTCCCTCCCACTATGGGAGGGGGGTGGGAGATTCCCTTTGTCAGCAGTTTAGTCTGAAACATTTCAGGAGAGTTGGAGTCCAGAACATGAGGCTCATGCTGCTTTTCTTCTCTCTGTCCTTCCCAACTGCCTTGCAGCTCCTGCCTCCCCCAAAGAGCTGCCCCCTCCAGAGGTGTGGCTGCAGCCGGGCTGCTCAGGTATGGGCGCATCCTCCAGCACAGCGGCCAGGCTGGGAGGTAGAAGCCACACAGGCCTGTTCTGCCAGGTCTCTGTATGCCGTTGACCTCAGGAAGCGAGGGTAGGAGTCTTTCTCCATCAGAGTACGTGTCTTTCCTTGAGCCTCATCAAAGCATGTAGCTGTAACTTGCTGCAGGTTCTTCTGGGTGAGCTCCCTTGTTTCATGGTCAATGTTCACCTGAGGAGGGAGGAGACAGTTGTCAGGATGGGTGGAGTGAAAGGATACCCTCCACCAGTTCCAAACAAAGGATTAGGATCCAGATAAAAGTGCACAGGATTCATTGGGAGACCTGGGAAGCCAATCTCAATTTTCATTAACTGAATTCAGATAACTCAGTAGTGGAAATAACAGTAATAATAACTGACCTTGATAAAGCACTTTATAATCTGCAAAGTACTTTCCATACATCATCCCAATGGAACCTCACAACAATGCTGTGAAGAAAGCTCCTTGGTTATCACCATCTCCATTTTACAGATGAGCAAAGGGAGGCCCAAAGTCAGAGGTAGGATGGGAATCTAAGTCTTCCTAACTCCAAGTCCAGCATTCTGTTCTCCATATTATGGTGTGGAGTCAAAAGAATTGGACTTTGCGTTCTGTCTCTGAGAATGACCCACCGTAAACAAATAGCACCTCCCTCATTCCTATGCCTATACTGCTGGAGAAGGAAATGGCAACCACTCCAGTAACTTTCCCCAAAAAACCCCCAGATGGGGTCACAAAGAGCTGGATAGGACAGAACAGCAGCAAATACCTACAGTGCCCTATCTTACAGAGATGCTGCGAGGATTAAATGAAACAGCATGCCCAAACATTTAGTGACCTCTACAAAGGCAGCTGTTCTTGCTAGCCTCTTTGTGGTTAGTTATGTCTATATCTCTAAAATAAAGATTTAGAAATATGGCGTTCTTGTGAGAATACAATAATGGATGGATATTTGAAAAGCAGAAAGCATCATATACAAGAAAGGCAGTTTAGGCCACCAGGGGGCGCAGTGGATAGCCTGCTGGATCTCAGGTCGGGAAGAGTTTCCCTGCCGCCCTTCTAGCCCCAGCTAAAATCCCACCTTCTGCAAGAAGGCTTTCCTGGTACTCCTTAATCTAATGCCTTCGCTCTAAGATCATCTCCAATCGATCCCCTATCTATCCTGATTGTACATAAATCATCTGCATGTTGCTCCCCCAATAGATCATGAACTCCCTTGAAAACAGGGTCTCTCATCTATCATTCTTTGTAACATCAGAGCTTAACAAAGAACCCAGCACACAGTAGGGGCTTTAAAAAATGCTTGTTGACTTAATAGTGCATGGAAGCAAGTAAATCACCAGTCTCAGCCAGATTATAATAATATTTTTTTTCTAGGTATGTGGATGATTTGAGTCTTAGAGAGGCTGGTCATGCTATTGGTCTCTAGCTGTAGGAAGCAATGAGCATAGGGATTATAGAATCTGGCCTAAGATTACTGAGCCAGTCTGCAAAGAAGCAGAGCCAAGACTACAATCCAGCCCCCTGGCCTTTGACAATAGCACCTTTAAACATAAGGTTTCTATCTTTCTCCAATGAAGGGAGCACATTATTATTATTGGAAGGAGAATGGGAAAGGAGAGGAAACCCCTTCTCACCTCACCTGACCTCGCCTCACCTCTTTGAGTTGTTCAAACACAGACCCCACTAAGTCACCAATTCCAGCCCCATGTAAAACAGGAAGCATCAGTCTTCTGGGGCAAGACCAAGAGGTGGATGACCACTGGACTATCTCAGTTAACTCACCTCTTTTGGAGCATCACTGCAGATGAATTCTTCAAAGATTCTTTGGGCTCTAGAAGCCAACTTGGTAGGTGACTGGATTTTCTTGAACTCCTCACAGGCCAGCCAGAATTCCAAATTCTCCTCACTGAACTCAGTCTTTAGGAAGGCCCGGAATGCAGCTATGCCACCTGGAACAGAGAAGGGAAAAGTAGTGAGAGAAAAGGTCAGGTTGAGGGGTGGAAGAAAAGAAGAAAGAGGCAATAACTACAGTTAATGGGGCCATTACTACATGGAATTTCCTCCAGGTTGGAGATGTTTACTTGATGTTTTGAACAAAGACAAGCCCCTGTAGCTCCTTCTCGCCATGGGCTGCCCCCACTGCCATTATTCTAAGGACCTCAACACCTGGGACAATGAGTCTGAGACACATCACATGCACACCCACATGGCATATGGAATATGCCATGATGCAGACAAGGTCATACTTACTTTTGCTATTCAGTAAATGGTCGAAGGACTCCTTCCATCCTAACACATCTTCTGGAACAAATCTGTGGAAAAGAAGCCAAGATATTCTAAGAACACAACCACAAAATGGGTTTCCTACCACAAAGCCTAGCCAGAGCTCTGGTAGGGAGTCACATACTTTCATAGACTCCCTCAATAGCTCCTGGCCTATGCCAGGGAATGTGAGCTTCTCAAGGTCAGGAACAAACCTTGCTTTTGTTTTTGTATCAATAGTGTCTAGCCTACTATTTTGCACAAAATCAATGTTTTAGATTTGGGGCTTTTTTTCCATTGGATCCCAGGCAAAGTTTCTGGTTTCATCACAAAAGTCACTGAAGTAAAAGTAGGAAAACCTAGAACTTATCTAGGAATCTAAGGAAAGACCTCCATTCTGGGACATCCTAATTTTTTTTCCAACCAAAAGAACCATCTAGCCATCTAGAAGTAGAATTATTTTTAAATTCCACAAAGGTTTTGGCCTTTTTCTCAATTCTGGCTATAGACACAAGATGTATTTTCAATGGGTGACTTCTACTAGCATGGTAGACTCATGGGTCTTTGTGTTAGCTGATGGTCTATAACCTGATATACTGCACATAAATCTCCCAGTGACTAGTCAGACACAGCAGCTTAGTGATACGGACTACTGAAAAATTTAGGGAAGTGTATACCAAGATCCCCTTTAGTGTCCTAGTTTCTTTTTGTTCTCTCTCTCTCTCATTCTCATTCTTTTCATTTACTTCCATTCAGGACTCTGGTTTACCCCCCAGCTCACTCTCCTTTCCAAGAAGAGACAGCTCTGGGCAGTGTCACTCATATCCAATAATACTTACTTCTCTTTGCTATGTTTGCTGCCCCACTCAAACTTGCTGACAGTCCCACTCTCGGTCCCCACTTCCGATTTATGAAGGAGGATTCCAAGACGGGTCTTGAACTCTTTGGCTCTGAAAGACAAAGGCAAAACATCCAAGTATTATCAAAGGGACCAGGGAAGGAGGCTCTTAACTCAACAGGCTTCTCTCTCTTTAGCATAATAGCAAGAGAGGGTTATGATAGCCTAAGAGAGAGAAAGATTGTTCTTTAGCTGGTACTATTTAAAACCTAAACAAAATTACCTTTCATTGCTATTGGAGATGTGAAAACTCAGCTTATGCCAAAATCCTTTTACTGTCATTAATGCTAAGAAAATAATGTTTAAGCTTATCCTAGGTAGAGCTTACTGACCTGAATGTTTACAAAATTACATTTGTATTATTCAATGCTTCAGAAAGATCTCTGTGTGTGTATATAATTTGTGGGATTTATTTCAGGGGGAGGAGGAGAAATGGAGTAGAACTCTGTGATTTCATTGTCATAGAAAACTCCCAGTAAGGAAATTTCCTTTACCAATGAAAATAAAGAACTCCTCAGATCAGGAGTTAAAATTCTCTGGAAACACTGAAAGAGTAAATGTCTAAGTGATCACGTTGCCTTTATGCATTGAGATGGCACTTGAATTCAAGTCTTTCTGTCCAAGGAAGGCCAGTATTGGGCCATGCTACTTTATATACACACACACATATGTGTGTGCATAATTTGAAATTGATACATATATACACATATATGTGCATGTGTATATATATATTACATATATATGTATTTATATATTAAAGTCACACGAATCCCTGTGCCTTTCTGCCCCAAGGCACTTCTCTCTGAGTGTCTCCTTAATTGTAGGACAATGTAAGATCTTTCTTCGTCCCATTTCCAACTTTTTTTCTTATCCTCTCCCTCTACAGTTACCAGCTGCTACAGGATAGCTGCACACAGAAAGCTCTTTGGAGCACCTCTCTGAGAGCTAGCATGGTACCAGTGGTTGACGGTGGCTGGGAATGTAATTCTCTTCCCTACCTCTCAGTCCTTTCACTAGAAACAGAATCGTTCCCAGCAGGACGGCTAGGAGCTGAATTTCGGTGTATGGGAATACAAACTCAACCTCCCAGGAAAGCTGTAGATGACTGCCCAGAGAAGGCTTGACAGCAGGGCCCAGCTTTAGGGGAGCAGCAGAAGTAGCTGTTACTTGTCTTAGGAGAGCTACAGAAACCTGGATGGGCCCTTCCCTACTTCTCGAAATCCTCCACAACTTCCTCCTCCCCAGAGTCTCCCAAACCCTTTGTGATTCTTCTCTCCTCCCGAGGGCATCTAACACTATCAGAAAGGGCTGCGTCTCCTGTTCTCTCCCATCTTGTCTTACTCGTTCCCATCAAATCCACAAGGTCGTGTGTGGTCTCACTCTCCCTTTTACTGGAACGTGACAACAGGCTGAGCCCAACTGGTCGTCCCTGTGCCGCCGCTAACGTTGCCACATGGCCCCGAACCAGCAGTGCCTCGGCTTTTCTAGTCCTAATCATCCTCACCTGTAAAATGAAGTTGAACTAGACCATGGCTAAGGTCCCGGGGGCAGCTCTGACACTCACACTCCACCACTGTTTTCCTCTATTACTTGGGCGACTTGAGGCGGACCAAACAGCCGATCGCAACTCTGCAGACGCCTCTTACCTTTCCAGACAGGTGCTGGGGAATGCAGACAGTGTCCGGCACATCTTGGCAGACACCGGGCAGCAGTCTGGGGAGTAAATGGTGGCAAGCTTCCGACCCTGTTCCACCGGAGTCAGGCTCGTAGTAGCAGCAGCAGCAGCAGGAGGAGCGCGTCAGCTACCCACACACTCGTGTTTGTTAGAGTGAATGCTGCCGGCGAGAAGCCGCTGCTTTATAACACAGGAGAGAAGGGGGGTGAGGGGAGGAGGGAAAAAAAGGGGGGGACAGTGGGCTCCGGGGCTCTGACCAATAGGAAGGGCCGCCAGGCCAGGCTCTGAGGACGTGAAAGGAAGATTGCCTCTCCGCAGTAATAACGGGAAGAAGAGAGAGGCGGGGGTCACTGGGGTGAGGAGCCAAAGCTGGGGCGCAGACAATCCCTTGCAAATCACGTTCACAGCCAGTGGCTGAATAATGGGACCAACAGAGTTACCCTCCTGGTATGAACGAAATCTTCCAAGAAGGGGTCGGGGAGGGAAAGAAGACCACAGAGATGGGCTGCATCTGGGAATTGTGCTGGATGCAGGGTTTGAGAGGAAGAAAAAGCCCCTCCATCATTTGGTAAAATACAGGAAATCGTTTGGCATTGCGGAGTGGACAAGGTGTTCATGGGAGCTCTTCAGCCTGGCTCACTGGGAAGGCTGACATTGTAAACACTTCAAGGGCAAGAACCCAAGCTGCTTCTCCCATTTAATACTGTGCCCAGTGCAGTGCGTTGTAGTCTCTGGGGGCCGACAACACAGCCCTGTTGGACGTCTGTTGAATTGAATTACCTCCTAGATGGATTACATCACTCCCCTGCTCAATAGACTCTAATAGCTCCCTATCGCTCTTAGGATCAAATATAAATTCTTTTTGGTTTTTAAAACCCTTCATAACAGGCCCCAACCTACCTACCCAGCCTGGTTATCCATTACTCCCTTCTACACACACTTTCTGGTAAAACTGGCTTGGGGGGGGGGGAGGGGCTCCTGTTTCTCACATATGATTCGGTGTCTCTTCTCCAAGGCATTGCTCTTGGATCTCTTGAATGTCTAAATGCACTTCCTCTTCACCTCCACACTCTGGAATCCCTTGCTTCCTTCAAAATTCAACTCAAGCTATCATCTTCTACATGAAACCTTTTCTGATTTCTCCAGTTGTCACTACACATACCACCCCCAAAAAAGTTAACTTTGTAGTTTATTTATATATGCACATGTCTTCCCAATAGGATGTAAACTCCTAGAAGACTGGGGCAGTTTCATTTTTGTATTTGTATACCCAACATCTAGCATGGTGCCTGATGCATACAGTAACTGCTTAATACATGCTTGTTGATTTATTGATTGATGAAATGTTAGAGCTGGAAGAGACCTGAGAGGTCACCTAGTCCAAACTTTCCATTCATTTTACAGGTGAAGGAACAGGGACTCAGAAATAAAATGACTTGCTCAAGGTTGAGACTAGTCAGTCAAAAACATTTCTTCAGCACCTACTGTGTGCCAAGCACTGGTCTAGATCTCAGGTCTTCTAAGGCTACTGTCTTTCTACCACACTAAACTGCCATCTGAAAAACACCATCTTTAGGGATCAGTGGGGCACTTCTCTCCCTATTCCCACCTCCACTTCCACCCTAGTACTTAACCCAGGTCAGTTACTGGGAAGGTGTCTCACTACTATTTCCTTGTCATCTGTAAAATAAGAGGAATAATCTGTCCAGTCCCCTCCCCCCCCAATCTCAGATTTGCACCCCCTAGGGCTGATCCCCCTGTTCCCACCTCACACAAGTATGTCTTAAGGGTAAAGGAGACAACTTGGGGGGGGGGGCAGAATCGAACATTTTTAATTCATGGAACAATAGTGCTTTGTAAATGCACAATGTTGTTATTCAGTTAATGGAGGGACATCCAGGGGGCAGAGAAGAGAATATTGTATTGCAAAGTGTTAGTCCAAGCTTACTGTTAGATGCCTTTCTGGATACAGCCTGCTCCACTCTGTTGTATGTTTAGGGCCAGTAGAGAGGAAAACCAAAGGGAATAATTAACAGCAGCAACAACAGCTAATATTTATATAGCATTGTAAAGTTTGCAAAGTGCTTTACAAACATTATCACATCTGATTCTCATAACAACCATGTGAGAGAGGTGCTATTATTATCCCCATTCTGCAGATGAGGAAACTGAAGCTTGAAGAAGTCGAGTGATTTACCCGAGGTAACACAGTGTCTGAGGGAGTATTTGAATTCAGATCTTCCTAACCCCTAGTCCTAACTCTACTCTGCCAGCTAAACAAAAGCAAGTAAATGGGCAAGAAAAAAAAATGGGGAGGAAAACAGCAAAAGGAGAAAAGGGTCAAAATAGAAATAAGGACATGAGAAAAAGACAAAAAAGATCAAGAGAAAAAGGGGGAAATTAGGAAGAAGGAGGCAGGAGGAGAAATGGAAATGCAAGATAGGTTATTATCATAGTAAAATATGGAAAAGGTTTCCTTTTCTAAAAACAGATTCCATTAGATTGTAAGTTCCTTGAGGGCAGGGATTGTCTTTTGCGTCTTTTTGTATCCCCAGTGCTTAGCACAGTGCCTGGCACATAGGCACTTAATAAATGTCTGTTGATTGGGATTCTCTTGCCTAGATTTGTGCCTGGAACAGGTCTGTCCAAGAGGACCAATGACATCATGAGGGTGATGTCTTGACTTGCTCGTGCATTAGACTTGAGTGAGGCAGACCTGCTCAAAGTCATCAGCCTCTCTCTGTCTCTCTTTCTCGGTCTCTGTCTCTCTCTGTCTCTCTCTTTCTCCCCTGCAGACAGAGTCACTAGAGTCCTTCCAATTTTGTAAAACCCTGATACATTCAGAAAGACCTTACCCTCAAATTCCTCTGAAACAGCTAAAGCAGTCAAACACAGAAAAATGTAAATGGCAGCTCTTTAGCCTAGGAGTGATGATGATGATAATAGAGAGACTGAGAAACAGAAAGAGAGATAGACAGGGAAGGGGGACAGAAGGAAAGAAGAAGGGAAGGAGGGAGGGGAGGGGAGGAGGGGAGGAGGGAAAGAAAGAAGGAAGGACATTGGTATAATACACAGCCCTTTCTATGTAAAGACTACTTCTAACATCATTAGTAGGGACAGTGAGTTGACTTATTGCCTCATAGTATCTATGAATTTGTCCCCAAATGGTCCCCCAAAACACATTCTCATTCTCAATGAGGAGCAAAGATGTACATTTATAAAACATTGGTACAATGGCATTAGGACTACAGTCTGTGTTATAGGAAAGCCTGTTACCACCAGACAGTTGTCCTCCACGTGAAATAAACCAGCTTCTACAAGGATCAAACCCATATCCTTATTTTCATTAGCACCATGCCTTAGTCAACTGGATTAATCAGATCAGGAGTGGTTTGAGAATAGAACACTTTGAGTGCAGCTCAAGTCTTCTGAGGCCCTCAGAAAACCATATGCATGTGTATTCCCACCCTACCCCTATGAGCTGGACAGAGGATAGATCCCAGTTTTGCAAGTAAGAAAACAGAGGCACCTGATTTGTCCTAAGACATCGAATAAGACAGTGACCAAGCTGGGCCCTGGAACCAGGTCTCTGGGATCCTCAATCTAGTATTCCTTTCCACTAGACTGAAAGAGAACAAGAGAAAGAAATATAAATTGACAAACAAGTGAACAAGTCAGATAAAGCCAAGGACATAGAACTCAGGGACTGGGAGGTGAAGAGCTCTCTGAGTTCAACCTTGCTGTTGCCATGGTTACCTCTTCAGTTTCCAGGCAGAAAGTTTCTGAAGTTCACAATTGATCCCACTTTCTTCACCCAGTAGGATCTCCTCTGAATGTGTCCTGGTGGCCAATCAAATCACTCATGAATTGCAGCAACTTTGATTTAAATGACCCAGTTCTCCCCAAAACCACATGGTCCTAGTTGGGTTGCCCTCTCTTTAGAAGAAAAAGTGGTGCAGAGGAGGGGATGATGGCAGCAAACCACCCCATCCAAGATCTCACAGCTAGACTAAGGCAGAGTCAAGATGAGGCTCTCATTTTCCATCTTCTAGGCAATGAACTGTCCCTGTGACTTCCCTCATCTTTCCAGAGGGAATAAGTTCATCATTCCTCTTTTCTGCCTCCAGCAACCTCTCTGCTGATGAGTCCAAAACACAAACAAAAGTGTTTCCTAGTTCTCTAATCTGACCATTGCTCTTTCCAGATGGATCCCACCAATTATTCATATTGACAGGGAAGGGAATACAGAATGCCTACTATGTTCTAGGCATTGTACTAAGCACTTCTTACAAATATTATCTCATTTGACCCTCAGAAGGACCATGTGAGATAAGTGCTATGATAATTCCCATTTTACCAATAAGGAAACTGAGGCAGACAGAGGTTAAGTGACTTGCCCAGAGTCACACAAGTTGGTGCCTAAAGCAGGATTGGAACTCAAGCCTTCCTGACTCTAATACCAGGCGTCCATTCACTACACCACCTAGCCACCTTTAATGGTTAGCTAAGTAGAAGGAGAAATGAGAGAATAGCATAATAGAAACAGAGGGAAGACAGAGTATACAGTAGGAGAGGGTGATCAACCAGCAGTGTGTGTTTTACAGTGTGATATACAACAAACGAGAATGGACAGAGACAGACATCCTTCAAATCATTCAGACCTAGGTCCAAATCCCATTTCTGACATGTACGACCATGTGACCACTGCAAGCCACTTAAATTTTTGTACCTCAAATAAGTAAGACTATAAAATAGATGAATGGCCAGATGTGTATCACTGCCGAGCTTTTTCATACTGGAAGATCCACCCACACAGACACCAATGAAGTCTTAAATTTAGACTCCCCAAAAATTACAAAGCCACTATGTGGAGAAAACAGAAGGATACACATGGTCCTTAAGCTCAAGGAGTTCATAATATAGCAGGGAAGAAAAAACCAGCCTTCACTGAAAAACTGGGAAGGGAAGAGGAAAAGTACTAAATAATATTATATGAACACAAAGGAGATCACAGGAGAGAATGCTAAATGGGGACTGGTTACTGGAAAAATCTTCATGAAGAGGTGGAAAACAAGCTGGGCTTTGAAAAATGGGTGGATGCAAAGGAGGGGAGAAAGCACTTCTGGTGGAGTGGTCCCTCCTTAGTAAAAGCAAGGGCAGTGGAAATGCAAGGATAGAGAGAAAACCAGCAAGCAAGAGGCAGAAGGGAGAGGGAGGGGAGAAGCAAAAGCAGATCACAAGAGGCCTTTGCAAGCCAGGAACAGGCATTTAGACTTGAAGCATTAGGAGCCATGATAGGTTCAATAATTACATACAGTACTGCGTGGGAAAGCAGCCCAAACAACTGGGGCAGCATTAAAACTGAGACTATTGGAAGAGAGAATAAGAGACGGTCATAAATACAAGTAAAAGAGTCAATGCTGAGGACTAATGGGTGCCTTCACCCTACAAATTATTTTCATATATTTTATTTCTAATTTACCTAATAACATCCGCATGCATTTTGTCCCATCTGCTCCCTCCCCTCTATTTTTTTCTTTTTTTTGGAAGGGGGATTGTAAGGCAATTTGGGGTTAAGTGACTTGCCCAAAGTCACACGGCTGGCTAGTAAGTGTTAAGTGTTGGAGGCCAGATTTGAACTCAGGTCCTCCTGACTCCAGGTCCAGTGATCTATTGACTGTGCCATCTAGCCGCCCCCATGCTCCCTCCCCTCTTTACCAATCTAGTATAAGCTCCTTAAGAGGAGCTTTTATGCCTACCTGCTTTTATGCCTATCTCGGTGTCTAACACACACTAGGCACTTTATAAATGCTTGTTCAATTGCTAAGTGGGAATCCTCCCACCCCCAGTTCTATTGTTGAATGAGAGATCCATTTGGCTCTACCCTCCCCGAGGGAGGGTAATGCTGGGAGTTGACACAGTTCAGATCATGCTTCTCCTTGATTACTTTGCCCTGGAGCTCTGGGTGCAGCATGCCCTGATGCCCTGATCACTCCTACCATTGCCTCTCACAACCCCAATTTTCCTTCCTCCCACAGCAGGTAAAAGACATGAATGTTTTTCCTTCTGATGGTTTTTGACATCAGGTCGCAGTCTCACATTCTTTCTCTTTAGCATTCCAAGAGTCGCTGCTGGGATCCCCCTCTTGAAGGGAGGAAGGATGAGCGCTCAGCGCAAATCTGGGTTGACCAGGGGTTGGATGGCAGAGGAGCCAACAACTCCATCACATCTGATGAGATGGAAGACCATAAGGCTTCACCAGCATCTCTGCCTCTGCCTCCTCAGGCCCTCCACAGTTTTACTATCTGTCTTCCTACCATACCCTGTAGGCTCTCAGCCCTGTCATGCTAACTACATGACCTAAAGACCCCTGAAGGAGCCCTTAGGTTGTAAGAATAGTTATGCATGTTTAGTTATAACTCCTGCATCTTTAGGATTTCTAAGCCTTTCTGTCTGCCTTGCAACAAAACTTTCTTTTTTATATCGCCACCACTCTAATTAGAGCATGAGCTCCTTGAGATAAGGGACCTTTGGTTGTTTTTTAAACTTTTATCCCTGACACTTAGCACTCTGCTTAGCAGATAGTAATTGCTTAATAATTTTTTTTCACTCATTCATTCATTCAAGCGTTCTAGGAGTGAGTATTCTATTTTTATTTTATTTTATTTTTAATTTATGGAATAAAGGAAGCATTTCTATAGCATAGTATAATAAAAAAAATATAATTGTACATGAAACTGCAAATCTATTATATACAACTTGCTATTCCTTTTAAATATATAATAAAGTTATCATGTAAATTTATTTTCTTTTTTCCTTTTTTTCTTCCCTTCACCCACACCATAGAGATGGTTACCATTAGACACAAATATGTGTGTGTAAATATATGTATATGTACATATTATATATATGTAAATTTTTTACATACTTCTATTTGTTAGTTCTTTCTCTGAATGCAGATAGTGTATTCCTTCATATGTTCTTTGTAGGTAATTGAGGTATTTATAATAGTCAAAATGACTTATTCACTGAAAGTTGTTCTTAAAACAATGTCACTGTTACTGTATATGATGTTCTCTTGGTTCTGCTCATTTCACTCTTCATTATTTTGTGCAAGTCATCCATGTTTTTTCTAAGATCATTGAGCTCTCTTTTTCCCATAGCACAGTAGTATTCCATCAAAATCATATACCACAACTTGTTCAGCCAGGGAATGGGTATTCTTACAAAAAGACAGAAACATTATTTTAAAGCCCTCATACCACCTCTTTCTGCATCCTTGTCTCTTTCTTCCTTTCTCTTCTGCCTTTCCTTTTCTTCCCTCCATCTTTTTCTTTTGCCTTCTTTCATTCTTATTTTCCATTCACTATCTCTATCCTTAATCTGTCATCGATGACTGAACTTTTCTAAGCCAGCAAGTTTTAATGTCCTGCATATGCAAATTTGTCCACTGTTATTCCTAATCATTGTTTCTGAGACTCGTGTTCTCTCCTGAATTCCTTCCATTATTAGCTGGGCCTTTATTTCCCAGTTTCCTGTTGAGTCTCTTCTACAAGGATTAAGTCAAGATTTGCCTTCAGTTACAATCCTTGCTCTTCTCTTTCCAGCTAGCTGTACTTAATAGCCTGTTCTTGTGTGTGAATGGGGCAGTTAGGTGGTAAAATGGATAGAGCACCAGGCCTGGAGTCAGGAAGACTCATCTCTGAGAGTTCAAATCTGACTTCAGACACTTACTAGCTGTGTGACCCTGGACAAATCACTTAACTTGCCTCAGTTTCCTCATCTGCCAAATGAAGTGGAGAAAGAAATGGCAAACCACTCCAGTATCTTTGCCAAGAAAATCCCAAATGAGATCACTGAGTTAGAAACTACTGAAATGACTGAACAACAACAACTTGTGTGTGAATTAATAGAATCATAAAATTAATGAGTTGGAAAGGAACTTAGAAGTCATCTATTCCAACCCTTTTCTAAAACATGAATCCCATACAAAATATCCCCAACAAATGATGATCTAGATTCTGCTTGAAGGCCACCGATGGTTTCAAATGTATTTCTGAAAAGACAAATCATGACTGAAAAATTGTGTTGAAAGAAAGGAAAGGTAAAGAAAGAGGGAGGAAAGGAAGGAAGGAAGGAAGGAAGGAAGGAAGGAAGGAAGGAAGGAAGGAA
>NW_027187372.1:2363593-2467406 GCF_028583685.1 Petaurus breviceps papuanus
AAGGAAGGAAGGAAGGAAGGAAGGAAGGAAGGAAGGAAGGAAGGAAGAAAGGAAGGAAGAATGGAAGGAAGAATGGAAGGAAGGAAAAAAGGAAGGAAAGGAAGGAAGGAAGGAAGGAAGGAAGGAAGGAAGGAAGGAAGGAAGGAAGGAAGGAAGGAAGGAAAGGAAGGAGGGAGAAAGGAAAGGAGGGAGGAAGAGAGGAAGGGAGGGAGGAAGGAAGATAAGAAGATAAGAAGAGGGGCTGTTAGGTGGCACAGTGAATAGAGCACTGGCCCTGGAGTCAGGAGGACCTGAGTTCAAATCCGGCCTCAGACACTTAACACAAAAAACTAGCTGTGTGACCTTGGGCAAGTCACTTAGCCCCAATAACCCTACCTTCTCCTTCCAAAAAAGCAAAAACACAAAACAAAAAAAAAGATAAGAACAAAGAAAAGACAAGAAGGTCAGTGAGACATCTTTTTTAAAAAGACTGCACAGAATAGAACATGAGGGCCAGAAAGAAGCACAGATAAGCAGGACAGCTTTGAAAACTACAAGCTGAATTTATTATACAGGGTATCTCCTAAGTCCTACTACAGTTTTAAGCTTTAAGTTTTAGTTTAAAACTGCAGTATACTTAAAGAGAAAAGCAAGCTATATATAATAGAGATCTATAGTTTCACATGCAGTCCTTTTTTTCTGTTCTGTATTTCTTGAAATGCCCATTTTATTTGGTGTTTGTTAAATTCATAATAATTTTTTTAAATATTAAAAGACTTTAAAGACTTCAAAGTGCACCACTGAGATTCCTGACCAAACCATACTTCCAGCTCCATGCTAGTCAAGATCCAAAGCCCATGGGTAGCCACAAGACAGGAGTAGTTTACCCAGTGCCCTCAAACCCAGGCATGATCAGGACCTGGATCAGATTCCCTTAGCAGGCCTGACCTGGTCCAGCCCCAGTCCTTGCCCTACTCCCTGAGTTAAACTGGAATAAAAACATCCCCCAAGCATGAGTGTACCCAACAGGAGACATTGCTATACACTCTGGTATATTTTCCTCCTCCTCGTGGTCACTTGGAATCTATCACATCAAACCGAACAGATTCAAAGGCAGTAGAAGGCTCTGATAGACAGCAGTTGGTTCAAGAGATGAGGCCAATTTGGAAGCAATAGTGTCCATCTGGCAAGTACCAAATGCATCATATCCCTGTGCCAACTTCCCCTTTCTCCCCCCCGTCCCTTCTGGGGCCACAGAAAGTACTCTGTGCATAGAGAACATTCAGTGCACAGATTCCTCCCATCACTCACCATCCGTTCACCCCAATGTAAAGTCAAGTCAACATACATTTATTAAGTGCTTATTATGTTCCAGGGACTGTGCTAATCTCTGAGTATATTAAAAAAAATTTTAAAGGCCTGACACTAAAGAGAGTATTATAGGGCAGACCTTGAGCTTTGGGGTCAAGCTCAGCACTGACTTAGTTCCTTCACTGCTCTGGACTCTGTCCTAGACACAGGGCCACTGACCTAGCAGATCATTTCAGGTCCTTTTTTCCATATTTTGCGAGTCAGGTTGGTGTAATAAGGGAAATGTTAGCTTTGGAGCCAGAGGCTTCAAAACCTCTCCAAACCTCAGTTTCCTCACCTGTAAAATAAGGAAGTGGGACTTGGTGACTTCTAAGACACTTTCCAGCTCTGAATCAATGATCTTCTCTCTCCTCATCCAATGGTTGGAAGGGGGGGGGGGGGCCGAGGAGGGAGGGAGTTTCTCTGAGCTTAGAGAGGAAGATAAAGCAGTGACAGCCCCAGAACCCAATTAACCCTGAGGTCATAAGTGCTAATGCTGGGTATATATTTACATTACATATGTGTACTTAGTATGCTATGCACATGTGCTTCTAACTGATTAGAATACATATAGGGATGGATGGGTCTGGGATGAATGGGGGAAGGGTTGATGTGCCGTGACATGAGGGTGAGAGGTGCTACAGGGCACTGAGTGGTTTCTGGATTGCCCCCTTGGATATAAATTAAACTGAGATTTGGGGGACTTGGTGCCCTATTCTGCTTTCCCCAGTCAAATGAGTCATCATGTCTGTTTCCCTGTCTATAAAATCAACCTGGAGGGGAGGGGGGAGGTAGGGAGGGGGGAAGATGAGGAGGAGGAAGGGAAAGAGGGAAGGAGAGAAAGAGAGACAGAGACAGAGAGAGAGGAGGGAAAGGGAAAGAGAGAAAAGAGAACAAATGGTGATAATTATAGTAACAGAAAACATTTATATAGTCCTTGACAATTATTATTAGAATCTTGTAGTGGAAACAGTACTGGACCAGGAGTCAGGAGACCCGTGCTGTGTTAGAAACCTGCCTCTCCCACTTAGCAAGCACGTGGCTGTGGGCTAGTCATCCTGTCTCCTAGCACTTCATCTACATAAGTCCAGCATTACCTCCCTCCAGCGTTGTTAGCAAAGAAGCCTTCGTGTAAATTGTAAAGGGCCATATCCAACTGAGCTGTGAGCAATTATGTAATCCCAATGACGACGAAGAGCTCACCTTTACCTGGTTGATCCTTGAGTGTTTCTCTCCTAACACCTTTGGGATGGAGACACAACAGTTTATAGAGCTTGTTCTCAGTTTTTATCTTAAACTAGATCATGGGAGGCAGGCTGGGCAGCTATTGCTGCTGTTGTTTTCCCATTATATAGTTGAGAAACTTTTAACTTTTCCATTTTAAAAAAGTTGATGTTATATTCAAGTGGAAACATATCCAGTGGCAAAGATTTTTACTTATCCCAGTGTCACAAGGGTATATATATAGTAAGTAGAAGAGGCAGAGCAAGATAAGCCCAGTACTCAGGGAGAGATGAGAGGGAAAGATATGAAGAGAGATAAAGACAGAAAGAGCAAGAGGGGTGGGATAAAGGAAAAAAGAGAGGAAGATACAGAGATGGGGGAGAGAGAGACAGAGGACAAGAAAGAGAGAAGACAGGGAAGGGAAGAGAAACAGAGGGACAAAGACAGAGAGAGCAAGAGGGTCAGTGTGGAGGGAGAAAGAGAAAAAGAGACACAGAGAGAGAAATAGGGAAGGGGAGAGAGGAGAGAGAGACAGAGAGGGAGGGGAGGAGAGAGGGAAAGAGAGAGAGAGAGAGAGAGAGAAGGAGGATGAGAGGGATAAGGAAGAGAAGAGAGAAAGAGACAGGGAGAGATGGAGAGAAAGCATAGGCAGAAAGAGGGTTTCTGGAAAATGGTTCAGGTGTACCACTCAACCAAGAACACCAACAGTGTTCATTTATGAGCTACAAGGAAACGTGTCCTTAACAATGGCCCCAGAACACCTGAGCAAAGGGAGAAATGTGGTTTGGTGCGTGAGAGGCAGTGAGAGATGGGTTGGAAAAATGCATTAAACTCTCTGGGATAAAGAGTGTTCAGTTTTAGAAACACAAAGCATCAGGCACATGGGGATTTAATGGCAGGGCTGAGAGGTAGAGGAAGTAAATGAAACAAGGACATGGGTGGCTTATTTACAGTACCCCCCACAAGCCACCAACCTCTAATAGAGCATCTGCCCTAGAAACAGCCCAGATGTACTGAGCATGGGCACATGGAGGGTGAGTGCATTATTGAGCTCAAACAAAGAAATGAATCCTTCTAGTGGCTCTTGAATCTCTCCAAGCTTGAGGAGAAGAGGCTGGGATATGTAACACAGCCAACAACCAATAACCTTGGCTATCACTTGAGCACTTACTTCAGTTCTTAGCCATCAACACCAGGCCAGTGAGTGTAGGGTTGGAGGAGAGGCTGATGCTGATGAAAGTGTGAACAGCAGTGCTGGGAGCCTACCAAAGCCTCTTGAATCCCTAGTTGGAGGAGCATTTTTCCCCATTCTACCCAAGATCCTCTCCCATATCTCCCTCACAGGAAGGATTCTGCCAAACAAAATGTCTCACAAAGACAAGGGATTTCAAATAGGGAGGAATAAAAGAGGCTACCCTCTCTCTGGACCAGCCTCTATGGAAAAACAATCTCCTCTCCAGCAATGTTGTCAAACTCAGCTAGAAGCAGAGGACATTGACCCATACACAAGGATGCCTGGGAGCCATGTATTGAGCTAGAAAAACACATATTAATGTTATCTATGTTTTATTGTATTTTTATTTATTTTGTTAAATATTTCCCAATTACGCTTTACTCTGGTTTGGGTTGCTGGCCTGTGTGTATAATACCTTTGCTCTACAGCACACCTAGAAAGTAAGCACCCAGGCTTTGCTTGAGATCCTCCAAGGACGGCCTCTCTTTACTTTAAGAGTCTGTCTACCTCACTCCACAGGCTATGTGGACAGAGTGAACAGTGGACAAAGATGGAGGTGAAGTCCCCTGACCCTAGCCTGGGCATAGCTTATAGCTGGAGACCCCAGAGTCATTCCTTTATGTGAGATTGTTGAAATTAGCACCGGAAACCTCTTTCATGGTTCACAGGAGGCAACAGGTTGTCATGGGAAGGGCCTAAGTAGTTAATGAAGAAGTAACAGAACAAATGGGATGAAAATTAGGAAACCTGGGGTGGCTAGGTGGCGCAGTGAATAGAGCATCGGCCCTGGAGTCAGGAAGACCTGAGTTCAAATCTGACCTCAGACACTTGACACACTTACTAGCCATGTGACTTTGAGCAAGTCACTTAACCCCAATTGCCCTCCAAAAAAAAGAAAGAAAGAAAATTAGGAAACCTGAGCATTAGTCCTCTCTCTATGACTAACTGTGACTTGGAGAAAATCACTTAACCTTGTCATGTCTTAGTTTCCTGGTCTGTAAAATAGAGACTTCCCCTTCACTAGAGGCATCCAAGTGAAGGTCAGATGACTATTTGTCAGTGATGTTGTAGACAAGGTTCAGGCTTCATGAAGGGATGGAAGGAAATCAGAGGATCCCAACTTCTGGGAGGCAAATTTTTGCTGATCTAAAAAATGGATACTTATTTGTTGTTATCATTGCTTTTGCATTTAAAAATAATTCTCGTTAATAATAACTTACATTTCTATAATATTTAAAGGTTTACAACACTTTCTTCATCACCACTCAGTGATCTTGCTTGTACAAGGATTACTGTCATCTCCATTTTACATGAGCAAACAGGGTCAGAGAGCTGAAGTCACATAGTCACACAAATCAGAACTGGAATTCAAATCCATGTCTCCTGGCTTCAAGTCCAAAATGCCTTTCAGACTTCTCCCTGCTCCACCCTCAGTATCTGGAATGTACTCTCTCCAAAGTCCCTTACTTATTAAAACCCCTAAACTTTCAAAAGTATCTTCTCCCCATCCTTCTTCCTTTTTCCTCCCACATCCTCCCATTCCTACCCTCACCCTCATTTTTCTCCCCCTCTCCTAGTCTTCCAAACCACAGGGAGCCATTGTGCCGAGGCTCCAGAGGGGCAGGTGGATCTGCAGTAAAGAACTTTGCTATTTTACCAATCTTCCACATTCACTTGGATGAGGAAACACTGGATTCGATAAATGACCTTTCTGTTCTTTTATGATTCTATGATTCATGCATGCCCTGCCTATGACACAGGGCTATTACTACATGGATCCAGTGAAATACCCACAAACATGTGTTAATGAAGGATATGAAACATAATATCTTCTCTTTCATAGGATTATTAAAGTCCTGCTTCATGGTGGTAGGGATTGGCCCTGGGTTCTCAAAGGAAGACTATGCCAGAAGAGGTTAAGTTTTGGGATTTACTTAATACCAAGTCAGATAAGCTTTGAGTACAATGGAAAGAGCACTGACTGAATCTAGGGTCAAAAGACTTGGGCTCAAATCCAAACTCTGGGTTCAAATTCTGATTGTAGTATTGGACAGGTTACTTAACATCCCTGGGCCTTAGTCTCTTTATCTGTAAAAATAAAGGGGTCCGGGGCAGCTAGGTGGCATAGTGAATAGAGCACCAGCCCTGGAGTCAGGAGGACCTGAGTTCAAATCTAGCCTCAAGCACTTAACACAAAATACTAGCAGTGTGACCTTAGGCAAGTCACTTAACCCCAATTGCCCTACCTTCCCCCCTCCAAAAAAAGGGGGGGTGGATTAGTTAGTCTATGGGATCCCTTTCAGCCCTATGATGTTCCGATAACTACAGTCCCAAAGAGAGACTCTATTTTATGTTCTTACTGTATGTAAGTTTGGAAAGGTTCACCACGTGTCAGTCAAGAAATAATTGGCCCTGCTGCCATACAGACCTTCAAAAACTATTTCCCTTGGTAGGACTGAATCAATGGAGGGAGTGTCCACAATGAGAAAAATCACAGATCCTAGAAGTATTTAAGAATTTTAAAAATAAGCAAGACATTTTCCCAACTACCAGAGAAGCCTGAATCACCCAGTTTGGCAGCTGGAAAGCCTTGGTCCTGCTGCAAGAGTCTGCAGGGGGTGGAAACAAATGAGAGAATGGGAATTTCCACCCAGCCTGAATGAATGAGTGGCCATCACCGAGGCCTTCCCTGTCTCCCACCCCCACTTTCCTTTTCCTTTGACCAAGCCATGACTGTTGGGAAAGGGAAGGAATTTGAGGTCTGGGAGCTTAAAATAGTGCAGCAGCCAGCGTAAATCTCCCCGATGGATACCTCCCCAGGGCTTTCCGTTGCTTCATAGCAGCTAATTTGTCCCCAAATACACAAACACTTACACTCTTAGACTGTGACCTTCTCCGGGAAGAAAAGCAGTTAGGGGAGGGGAAGAAAAAAGTAACACATTCCTTCCAGAGAGAAAAATTGAAACCCAAGGGGTTCCATGTTATTTTTGGCTGTCCCCCAGGGTCTAGTTGGGGATGGCCTATCCTGAAAGCTGGTTCTCTTATAATATTATCCTCTTCCTGGAAGCTGAAGCAACCTGGTCATTTGGGACAAGGGCAACAAGTGCTGGGAAGACAGCATAGCTCTAATAGGAAGCTTGTCCCATCCTCATAGACTCCAGCTCCCAGCCCTAAGGTGTTTATATAGAAGCTCATCTCACTTTACAAATCCTTACAACAGCTCCCTTTCCTTCCATCCCCCATTCACGCATTTCTGGGGTTTAAAAGATGCGGATCTGAGTCCCATTCTGACACATCTTTTCTGTGTTGGGAGTGATGGGAATGTGGTGCAGTTGTAAACACACTCCAGGCACTTTTGTTATTTTAAGTGCAGTCTTGAGCCAGTAAAATTTCTGGTCTCTCCTTTCAGTTTCCTCATCTGTAAATTTAAGGTGATGAAACTGATGGCTGATAGTTATATAACCTCATTAGAGCCTTATAACAGCCCTTCAAAGGGGGTGGCTCAAACATTATTATCCCCATTCTACAGATGAGGAGACTGAGACCCAGAGAGAAGTGACTTATCTTCCCAAGGTTGTACAAGTGTTTCAAATAGGGGGATGATGCCGTGACTGATTAGCATTCTTTCCTTACCAGTTGTTGTCATTGTGGAGGTTGAGTCATTTCAATCCAACTTGTTGTGACCCCATTTGGGGTTTTCTTGGCAGAGATACTGGAGTGCTATTTTCTTCTCCAGCTCATTTTACAAGATGAGGAAACTGAGGCAAGCAAGGTTAAGTGACTTGCCCAGGATCACACAGCTAGTAAGTGTCCGAGGCTCCATCCACTAGTTGCCCCTTCTCTTACCAGTAGTAAATGTTTAGACCAAGGAAAATTGTCACTGAACCATCCACATGTCGACCTGGGTGTCATAACAATCATCCCAATTTCACAGAAGAGGAGAGACAGCCTTGGGTTTGACAGCTGGTAAATTGAAGAACTAGAATTCCATGTCAGGTCTTATGGTTCCAGATCTTTCCACTACAACAGACTACTTTCTCCCCTAAAGTTTTGATGCTCAGATATGAGAGCTTCCACAAAGCACCTTGAAATCCTAATAAACTGCTATTATAATATTATATATACAATTTATAATATATAATGATATATTATATAATATATAAATGTGTATGTATAAATATATAATCATAATATATAATAATTGATAATATAAAAAATAATATTATAAACCATGAGATGCTGGAGAACAGGAATCGTATATTGATTACCTTTGTCATCTCAGACTTAACATACAACACCTGGCCTTTTTTTTCTTCATACAGATCTGGGATTTCATCAGTCTGGGGAACTTCTAGAGTAGAAACTCCCTCCACTGGTAAAGATCAGAAACTCAACTGAGACTTATACCCTTAGAGAATTGCCTAGGACACTACTATTTGATTAGCCCATGGTCACACTGATACTTGTAAGTGTCAATGGTGAGACTCGAACCCAGGTCTTCTGGTTGTAGAACAGGTGATCTATCCACAATGCCATGACATTTTACACATAGCTTATGCTTAATAAATGTTGTATTTCATCACATTTTGAAGAATCAACCTGCTCTGTTGAAAAGCATACTAGACTAGGCATTTTAGAACTGATTTGAGTCTCAAATCTGATGCTTAGTAGGTGTGCAACTTTGAGAAAGTGACTTAACATGTCTATGCCTTAGTTTACTCATCTGCAAGATGATAATAATAAACTATGTATTACTTACCCACTGTTGGTGTTGGGAAGAAAGTGCTTTGTAAATCTTGGATGTTAAAAAAATGGGAATTTTTGCTCTTTTTAAATAGGGTCCTACCTGCATGTGTGATATGTTAATTTGGGCAGAGGAAGACCTAGTGACAAGATCTCTGGTTCATCTATAGGTTTGATACTGCCATTGCTCCTGAAAATGCCAAAAAAATACCAGAAAAGCTAGGGTTGGGTGCTGGCACTTACCTGTAATCCCAGCTACCACAGAGGCTGACAGTGTTAGATATCTTGTGCTCAGGAATCCTGAGCTACAATGGGTTATGCAGGGATGGGGAACCTGTGGACTTAAGACCACATATGGCCTTCTAAGCCCTTGGGTGTGGTCTTTTAACTGAGGTCAAGTTTTACAGAACAAATCCTTTTATTAAGGGGACTTGTTCTGGAAAGTTTGGATTCAGTCAAAGGGTCACACTTGAGGACCTAGAGGGCCACATGTGTCCTCGAGGTCACAGGTTCCCCACCTTTGGATACCAATCAATTGTTGGCACTGGTCAGCATTAACATGCAATTCCCCAGAAATAGGAGGCTACCCATTTGCTTAAGGAGGGTCTAATCAACCTAGTTCAGAAATGAAACAGGCCAAAACTCCTGTGCCAATCACAATGGGTTCAAGCCAATGAGTGGTCCTGGCTCATCCAGCCTGGGCAAGATAGAGAGACAGAGTCTCAAATGCACATGCAAGCAACCACACACACACACACACACACACACACACACACACACACACACACAAACACACATATATATACACGGTAGTAGATGGATGTTCAGAAGGGGTAACAAATAAGCCAGGTATGTTGCTACTACCATGATGGATTTAATAGATACTTTGTTTAAAAAGTTGTATATAGTAGAAATTTGTGTTTTCAAAGAAAACAATCTCTTTGTGTATACAGAAGTGTTCATATCTGGTTATCTTTGTCAAATCTATCAGGAATTTTAAAGTGATTTTTAAAAACTAAAAAGAAAGCACCAAAAATTTTTAAGCAAAAAAAAAAATGTTTTTTAAAAGAATGCCAGCACAGCTAAATGGTGCAGTGAATAGAGCACCGGCCCTGGAGTCAGGAGGACATGAGTTCAAATTTGGCCTCAGACTTTTAACACTTACTAGCTGTGTGACTTTGGGCAAGTCACTTAATCCCAACTGCCCTGCCTTCTCCCCTCCAAAAAGAAAAAAAAAACAGAATGTCATTCAGCTTTTCCAGGTTTCAGTTTCAATCTTTTGAATAAGAAAGTGGGACTTTCATACATTTCATAAGACTCTCATAAGATCCTTAAGGTCCTTTCCTTCTCTAATATCTTCTGATTTATCACTTCAATGAGACTACAGCCTTTGGAGATCACAAGATAGTCTTAGGATTCAATTTATATACATCTATAAAAAGAGAACTATTTCACATGCAAGGCTGCTGTTGTCACCGGCAAGCATACCTTACTGTACCAGATTCCCTTCTCTCAATAGCAATAGTTGTATATTGCAGGGATGGTTGGCATTGCATCATTCACACCCTTCTCAGGCCCAAACAGGGAAGAAAGCACAATGGTCTGTAGCCACTGCTAGAAATACTCTCTTTATTGTCCTTCCCTGATCCTGGGTTCATGGCATTGGGGAATGGGACTGGAGGAAGTGACAGAAAGTGAGGAGAAGAGGGAACACAGCAGCACTAGAGTGGTGCCAAGTCAAAGGACAAGAGAAACAGAGACAATGGCAGAACTGTACCTTACGTAAGATGGCTGCCAAGTCCACTGATGCTGCTCTATGATAGATTGAATGTTTTTCTTGGCAAAGATACTGGAGTGGTTTGCCATTTCCTTCTCTAGTTCATTTTACAGATGAGAAAACAAGGTTGATGACTTGCCTAGAGTCACACAGCTAATCTGAGGTCACATTTGAACTCAGGTTTCCTGACTCCAAGCCCAGCACTCTAGCCACTGTACCACCTAACCGCCCTCCCTGATAGATTAGCTGTTTACACTGAATTCCACATTCTAGTTCCCATGACATGAGTGAGTCAAGAAACTAACTCAGATTATTTCAGCTGTATCTGATGATCATCCCAAAGGAAAGTGAGTCAAATATCCTCAGGAACACTGTTATTGCCTTCATGTACCTGTTCAAGGGAGAACTGAAACCGTTTATTACCTAGAGTTCATAGAACCAGTGGGTATTTCAAATGTTTAGGAGAGGGACAAGCTTGGTAGCTATATTACATGTTTTTATCAGGTATTACATTCTCTGGTTACTAAGTACCATATATCTGCTCATTGATTCTATTCTAAGAATAGAAAACTGTTATAGATGTGACCCAAGTCCCAAAGCCCCTAATTCTGGGGCTCTTTCCTCATAGGTGGAAATCGATCCCAGGTGCCTGTGTGAGGAGGAGAGGCAGAGTTGGCTCAAGAGGGAAAGAAGGGAGAGTTGGTGTCTTCAGTCTCTTTGGGTTCATCTTCTGGCTACCAGTAGCAAGAGAGAAAATGCTCAGGAGTCTAACCTCTCTTCAAGTCCATAAATGAAGAAAAACTGGAAAGAAGCAGACATGTAGAACTTTGATCATGTCCCTGTCCCTATCCCCCAGCTTCAGTGAATTTCCCTTTGGGTGAGATGTGGAACTCTCTGTTGAGCTGAGTTACCTTACTCCCAATGAAAGAGCTCATTTATGCTGTGTATCATCTGGTGTGTGTTTATGTGTGCACATATAGACAGATATACATACATGTATATGTATACTCCTATGTATTTTCTGTAATTTCTCTGATTTCTTCTTTGCAATTGACTTGGATTTCTTTGCTACATGCTATGCATTTTCATTATAAAATTGGCATTTGGTGGGGAGGGAGTCATACCTTAGATATAAAACTTGAGATCTTCTTTTCCCATTTTAGAAATAGTGATCAGGAGTTTAACTTGAACCCTAAAATTACATCCCCTAAACTAATAATATTTCATGGAGCAGATAGACACAATTCCCACCTCTCTGAAGAGAGCAATGTGTTAGCCAGCCTCTAGCTCCAACTTCCTGCTTCTTCTTCTGGCAGGAATTAAAGTCTCCCTTGGAAAAGGGCGAGGGAGAGAGATGTCTATTCTTGCCTCCCTATGAGCCAACACAACAGCCCCTTGCTACATATACAGCATTCCAGTAAGTTTGTCTGCTTCCCCAGGGAATCAATGCCATTATGTCGAAGTTATGTGACCAGCACTAATTTAAATACAGTGTGTTCAGGAGATGGTGTTAGCCAGTGGGTAGGGGCTTGTGTGTAAATTCTGATTACCACATCCACAAATTCACATACCCATAGACAAGATGGTGCAACTTTGCAGTAGAAGAGAGAGATCCAGGCACTCTGGTAACCATAGAGAGCATGGTACTTACTCAACACTGCCCAACTCAACTCATGTTTCTCAGCATGCCCCAATGGGGCATGCACAAACTATTCAAGAAACACAGGACTTCCTTAAATAGTGGTCATTAGTACCACCTCTTGGTTAGCTATCAGGGCATTTCATTTAGCAGTAGATAGTGGTTTTCTTAGGGGTAGGAATTAAACATATGAGCCTCTGAAGACTAGCCATCAGGTGAAACTTGGCAGCATTGCTGAAAACACACCAACATATTGATGATAACTTGACCACGTATTGCCAGAAATGTAGCCCCTAACTACATTGCCTTGGAATACCACAAGTTCTTATCAGCATGGCTACTTTTCATTCATGTGCATGATGGCATTGGGGCATAGTGCAAAGAACACTGGGCCAGGACTCAAGGGTCCTAGTCTTGGCCCTGCTTCCAGCGATGTAACCTTAAGCAAATCACTTTATCCCACTGGGATCCTTGGCTTCTTCTACAGAATGTAGGGATTGAACTAAATGACCTCTAAGCTTTCATCTTCTTGCTCTAATAGTCTGCGATTCCTAACTCAGTTATTACACATAGCATCTGTGTAGTCTTGAGTAAATCATGGCACTGTCCTGAGCCTCAGTTTCCTAATCTGCAAAATGGGGATCATAATCTGTGTCTTGATTACCATACAGTATTTTTGTGAGGAACAAATGAGCTAACATATGCCATAGTACTTTGTAACCATTAAGTGTTCTGTAAATGTGAGCTATCATCATCATCGTTATTATTAATTATTAGATTATGAGCACTTTGAGGGCAGGGACTGTCTTTTGCCTCTTTTAGTATTCCTAGCACTTAACACAGTGCCTAACACCTAGTAGATGCTTAATAAATCTTTATGGATAGCAATTGATATTGATGTCATTTTCCTTTTGTCCATCTTCTATGCGTGAATGCAAATAGCTCATGAGATGCTGCCTATCCACCTACTCCTTTCTCTTTCACATTAAGTTCCATGAGACCTTCAGACTTTAAGGAGTGGAACATTTTGCTGTCTTTCCAGAGGCTCTTATCTTTGATTGCTTGTGCGTAACTATTGCTATGGAGACTGATTGGAACGACTGTCACTATTCCACTGTCTAGTCGACCCTGGAAGAGGAGTCACAGATTACAACATGAGAGCCAGAACAGACCTAAGAAATCATCTAGTCCAATCCCCTCATTTAACAATTAGGAAACTCTGCCCCAACAAGCAGAAGGGACTTGTCTAGGGTCATACCACTAGTTAGTGCCAAGACTGAGAACAGAACTCAACTGGGTTTCACTTCAGTGATCTTCCCACTTACCATAACAGATTTTTGTTGTTCAGTCATTTTTTCCAATCATGTCTGACTCTTTGTGACTACATTTGGGCTTTTCTTGGCAGAGATAGTGGAGGGGTTTTGTCATTTCCTTCTCCAGCTCATTTTATGCATGAGGAAACAGAGGCAAACAGGGTTAAGGGACTTGTCCAGGGTCACACAGCTAGTAAGTATCTGAGGCTGGATTTGAACTGAAGAAGATGAGTCTTCTTGATTCCAGGCCCAGAGTTTTGTCCACTGCACCATTTTGCCAACTTTAAAATGTAGACTTGATTCCCTCCCCTCAGTTTATCAGACTTTGACTTTGTCTTGGCTATATTCCTGATCCTCAATGATTATGACTGCCGAATGGAAATTCTCCTGGAAAATAAACAAAACTCCACTTATGTTTGTCTCATCATGTGGAGATTGCGAATTGCTCTGAAAATTTGATAGTGAGAACAGATCATGGTGGGAAAGATCATTCATCTCTCAGCTCAGTTTCCTGAGATGACAGTTGGCTTGATGGGCAGGGCCATGAAAAGCCAGAGATAACCTCTGGGTATCTATCTCAAGTAGGCTGGAAAAGCTACTAGCCAGAAGGATTACTGACATTAGCCCTAGCACAGTAGTGAAGAAGAGACAGGAACCTAATCCGAAACCTAAATTTTTTTTGTCCTGCAAATTCTTTTCTTTTTTTTACCAAAGTAATAATAATAATATTATTACCAAAGTAATTATAGAATGCCTTATATTTGGATAAAATTTCAGGATGATAGAATCATGGATTTAGCATTGGAAGGGATGAAGTTCAACTTCCTTATTTTACTGAAGATCAGAGAGGTTGGGTGACTTGTTCAGGGTAAAAGAGCTAGTGAATGTCTGAGGCAGGATTCAGACTCAAGTCTTCCTGCCTCCAAATCCAACACTCTATGCACTACATTCCAAAGCATTTTCACATGAGTTACTACCTTTCATTCTTACAACAAACCCATGAAAGAGGTAGTCAAAGCTCCTACTTGGGCATTCTAGCACCCAGGAAAAATTGAATTGTGCTTGTGGGGTCGGGGTGGGAATAGTGAGTAGTCTATCTGTATCAGGTACAATCAAGCCAAGGGAAGTACGGCCTCTCCCCTACAGAGTGGGTCTTGAGTCCCTGTAAGCTGGCTCATTTCTAACTTCCCTGCAGTCCAGTCTCCAAGAGGAAGCAGAAGCACACAGTGAGGAAGGTCTAGGGGACAGGGGTGGTGGTGGGAAGGAACAAGGTGAAAAGGAAGACACAGGAATAGGAGAAGGCACAACACGGGAGCAAAGGTGCCACCCTGACACCCTTCTGGGGTTGGTTCCCCAGGGCCCATTTACAGAGATGGCTGCACCAGGTGCTGACGTCACCTGAGGACTTTAAGGCACACAGATGGTTCACCATAAGACTGCGGCACCAAGGCCGAATGCCCCACCCTTCAGGTGTCAACATGGAACATGGTCACAATGACACCAGCCTAGTGATGTCACGAAATTATTGCTGTCTCTATTTTGTAGATGAGGAAACCACGGCCCCAGGGAAACGTAGTGATTTGCCCAACTCACTTACCTAATAAATAACATAACCCAACTTAAATGTCCAGTTCCTTAACCCCTTCCCCAGTGTTTTTTCCTACTACTCAGGACTTCACCCTTTTTTCTCTTAAAAGTTCTGATAGCTTATAGGGATACAATCCTCTATACGTATAATTTTTTTCATCTTCACAAATGTCATTGTATTTTATCTTCCTACCCATGAAGTTAAAAGTAACAGAAACTAATATTTCTTTAGTGCCTTAATATTTACAAAGCCCTCTCCTCACAACAATCCTATGGGGGAGGGAAAGTAGGACAGTAGTCCTTCTTTTTGACAAGATGATGACATGAGGTTACGAGAGATTAAATAGTTGACCACAAGAGCACAGGTAATATCAGAGCTGGGATTCAAACCCAGAACTTCTGGCTCCAAGTTCATCATTCTTTGTATACCATAGTTGAGTTTCAACTTGAGTTTAAATACAGTATATGAGGGGTAGATTACTGCCTCTCTAACCAGATTGGATTGTGAGCTTCTTCTGACCTTACCGTCATGTGTAGAGACTTACCAGGTGTAGTAGCTGCTGCCTTATTCCCACAGGAAGACCCACAGGAAGGGCTGCCTCTAAGCTACAAGGGCAGTACTTCTGATGTCCAGAGGAATGTGCCTTACCCAATGTCTGTGCTCTTAGAAGGTTCTGTGCAAAGTTAATTTCTGCAGATTGATTCCTGTTTTAAATAAAAGAAGGGAGCTGTTATTTAAAGGAACCCTGCAGGGGAATCTTTTTGTTAAGGGAATAACCTCCTGCAATGTGAATCACCATTAATTTATCTCTTAGGTGAGTTCCAATATTTGTAGATAATGTTTCTTAAAGTGGGACAGACCTATATGTACTTACAGGCAGAAGTATTCTTATGAGAAGTGGAAAGAGAGGGACTGGGAATGGGGGAATCAAGATAAGGTGGGGGAAGGAGCTTATTTTACTTCATCAAATACCAAAGGAGTATTTATATATACCAATATATGTGTGTCTGTCTGTATGTGTGTGTATATATATATATATATGTGTGTGTATGTGTGTGTGTGTGTGTACGTATATATAAGCATATGCATATGTATATAATATGTATACCAAAGGCCCAAATTTCACAAAGGGTTACAACCCCACCCTCTTGGGCATCAGAGCACAAGGCCCACCATCATCTGACATGTCTCCAGGCTCTAAATATGGGGTGGCACTCTTCTGACTTTAAAGAGGCCAGGTGGCTGCCTGGTAGGACCAGAGGGAACAAGAAAGACCCACGCCTAGTGAGCCAATAGTTAAAATCCCATCCCTTCTGTCCAAGTCTTTGCTCATTGTTAAAAGTATAAATGCCCCTGAAGGGGGCAATTCTGTGTGTATTCTAAAATCAGGCCCCAGCCTAGGCTGACCACTGGATACTCCCCGTCAGGAACTCTAACATCTGGCCAAACTGGACTAGCTCAGCAGTTCCCACCTCCATCTTTGTTTCTGACATTCCCTCCAGCTATCCAGACCTTCCTCCCAGTTTTATTTGTCCCATTCTTCCCATATTTCAAGGCCTAGCTCAAATTCCACCTCCTTCTAGGAGGCCTTCCCTGACTCCTCACCCCCATCCCTGTGCCCCACCAGGCAGAAGTGGTCCTCTCCAATTCCAGCAATGCTTTGTGTATCTCATTGCATTTAGCAGCCAACCTTATATCATAATCACTTATGTTCACATCTGTCTCCCCTTACAGCTAGGCAGCTAGGTGGCATAATGGTTACAGCACTGGGTTCAGAGTCAGGAAGACCTGAGTTCAAATTTGGTCTCAGACACTTCCTAGCTGAGTGACCCTGGATAGGTCACTTAAGCTCTGTCTGCCTCAGTTTCCTCAACTGTAAAATGAACATTATAATAGCATCTACCTATTGAGAGGATCAAGCAAAATAATGTTGGTAGAGTGTTTAGCATAGTGGCTGGCACAAAGTGGCTGCTTAATTAATATTTCTCCCTCCAGACACATACCTCTGTGAGTCTGAGGAACAACATCATGTCATGGTTATCCAACAATCCAGTCCAACAAGCGTTTATTAAGCAGATGGAGTTTACATGGTTCTGGGAAGACTTAGGCTCAGCTCCCACCATTGACACTTACTGAGCCTCGTGTTCTTCATCTAAAAATGAGGACAGTACGGCCTCCCTCAGAGTCGTTGTGAGGTTCAAATCAGACAATATTCCGAGGTATTTTGTAAATCTTAAAACTATTCTATAAATGTCAGCTGTTATTGGACCATAAGTGTCCCCTCCAGGGTGAGGAATCATGTATTCTTCATCGTATTCCTTACAGGATCTTGTCCCCTAGTGGGAGCCCAACAAACATATGCTGAGTAAAATTAGACACTTAGTCATTTCTACTTGAGTATCAGTAGAGGAGGGATGGGTAAGACAGTGGGAAATAGATGGAAATATGGAGATTATAGATGGACAAAGCAAGCATCCCCTGCCCCACAATGTCTGCATGACCCTATATGGCACATACATTTCTTGGTTCTGATAACAGTCAGAAAGCTTCTAAATACCTGTAGCATCAACTTTGCAGGGTAGTGCTGAGGATCTGATAAGACCATCTTTGTGAAGGTTCTCTTTGTAAACTGAGTATCTTATACAAATTTGAAACATTATAATAAACCTACACCTTCACCAAGACAAAGCCAAGTTTTCATCAAGATTCTTTGCATGACTCTGGGAAAGTCCTGTAACTTTTCAGGGCCTCAGTTTCCCATTTTTCAAAATAAGGAGGTTGGATGAGGAGTGGGGAACCTGCAACCTTGAGGCTACATGTGGCCCTCTGGGTCCTCAAGTGTGGTACTTTGACTGAATCCAACATGAAGGGCCACACTTGAGGACCTAAAGGGACACAGGTTCCCCACCCCTGGATTAGACTTTTGGAGTATACTATTAGAATTTGAAGAGACTGGGGTAGCTAGGTGGTGTAGTGAATAGAGCACTGGCCCTGGAGTCAGGAAGACCTGAGTTCAAATCCAGCCTCAGACACTTAACACTTACTAGCCATGTGACCTTGGGCAAGTCACTTACCCCCAACTGCCCTGCCCTTCCCCCTCCAAAAAGCAAAGAAGAAGAAGAAGAAGAAGAAGAAGAAGAAGAAGAAGAAGAAGAAGAAGAAGAAGAAGAAGAAGAAGAAGAAGAAGAAGAAGAAGAACTGGAAGAGACTTCTAAGGTCATATAATCCAATCGTGCCAAACTCAAATAGAAGCAAGTCACTAAACCATACATAAAGAAGCATTCCTGCAGGCAACGTATTGACTTAGAAAACCATTATTAACTAGAAAGTACGATATTGATTTTAAAAAGATGTTATCTATGTTTTATTGTCCTTTCATTTATTTTGTTAAATATCTCCTAATTACATTTTAACCATTCTGGTGGTGTGCTTGACCCCTCTAATCTCATTTTATAGATAAAAAAAATGAAGCCCAGAAAGATTAAGGAACTAACCTAAGATCTCACACATAGCAGGTTGTAGAGCCAAGGATGACCACTAAGGTTCCTTCCAACTTGAAATATAGAATCATGTGGCTTCTTTTCCTCTTTGAGATAGCTGCAAATGCTTATTTCAACTCAATTTTCCCTGCATTAAAATGTTATAGAATGCAGAGGGAGAAACATGTCATGGGATTTGTGCCAGACCTGTAACACCACTACCTCAGTGATCCTTCTGTGGTCTTCCCCAAGTACTGGGTCCCAGAATTCAGGATATCCTATAGTTCTTAATACATCCAACCCCACCCTTCCTCCATCCTGTCCCCTTAACTCTTGGTCTAGCCACAGACTGCTAGGCTGAGTTGGGCCTTCAGGACACCTACAGGAACAGTCCTGGGAAAGAGCCAGAAGAAAAAGGAGTCATTCCATTAACAGTTTACAGGAAAAAAAGGAGTCTGCCAGTTCCAAGCCTGTAAGAACAAAGACCTTTGGCTCCTAAACCTCACCAAGATGTCTTGAAACTCTCTCCACATCTTTAAGGGATCAGCCTCATTTCTTTTTTTTTTTTTTTTTTGCTTTTTGGAGGGCAATTGGGGTTAAGTTACTTGCCCAAGGTTACACGGCTATTTTTTTTTTGTGTGGGTGTTAAGTGTCTGAGGCCAGAACCAAACTCGGATCCTCCCGACTCTGGGGCCGGCGATTTACTCACTGCGCCATGTAGCTGCCCCCATCAGCCTCATTTCTACCCCTTTATTCTCTCTTTCTCTCTCCTACTTTGTCTCAGAGATACTCAAGATTCTGGGGCAGTCTGATGGCACAGTGGATTGAGTACCCGGCCTGGAGGTCAGAAAGGCCTGAGTTCAAATCCAGCCTCAAATACTAGCTGTGTGACCATGGGCAATTCCCTTAGCCCTGTTTGCCCCCATTTCCTCATTTGTAAAATGAGCTGAAAAAGGAAATGGGAAACCATTCCATTATCTCTGACAAGAGAACCCCAAGTGGGGTCACAAAGAGTTGGGCATGACTGAACTGAACAACAGCACAAGATTCCTTTAGCAGGATCAAGTCACAGTGGAATTTCAAAAGGCTTTATTTAATGGAATGACTCCTTTTTCTTCTGGCTCTTTCCCAGGACTGTTCCTGTAGGTGTCCTGAAGGCCCAACTCAGCCTAGCAGTCTGTGGCTAGACCAAGAGTTAAGGGGACAGGATGGAGGAAGGGTGGGGTTGGATGTATTGGGAAATGGGTGAAATCAACAACTTAAAAAAATACAATAAAACATCTTCCAAAGAGTTTGAGGAATGCCAAAGAACCTCCTAATCTGGCCATGTAGGACTGATACCTGCTTAAAGAGGTAACTATAGTGTGTGGTTGCTCAATCATTTTTCAGTTGTGTCTGACTCTTCATGACCCCATTTGGGGTTTTCTTGGCAAAGATACTGGAGTGGTTTGCCATTTCCTTCTCCAGCTCATTTTACAGATGAGGAAACTGAGTGAAGTGACTTGTCCAGGGTCACAAAGACACAAAAGTATCTGAGGCAGAAGTTGAACTTAGAAAGATTTATCTTCCTGACTCCGTGGTGGGCACTCTATCCACTATGGCACCACCTAGCAACCCCCAGCTATGTTGTAGAATGATACTGTATCTGGAGTCAGTGAGCCTGGGTTTGAATCCCAGCTCTGCTACTTGCTAGCTGAGGCCACTCTCCCAATTGCTAGTGCCTCCCCTAAACACACACATACACACACACAAATACTACCTCATATTTATTGTGTGTGTGTGTGTGTGTGTGTGTGCGTGTATACCTTGTAACCTCATAGAATGTAAGGTCCTCGAAGGCAGGGATGATTTTATTTTTATCCTTGTATTTCCACCTCCTAACACAGGACTTGGTCCATAGTAGATCCACAATCAATCATCAATCAATATGAATCAATTATGGGCCAGGCATAGTGCTAAACACAGCAAACAAAAAGCTACAGCAGTCTCTGACCTCAAGGAGCTTATGTTCTAATGAGGGGAGGTCTGAGTAGGTGCCTACAAGATATAAAATCCATACAGGGTTACCTCAGAGGGAAAGCTGAGGGAGGAAAAGGAAAATAAATGCCCGCTGATTATTTGATTAATTCAGTAAGAGAATAACCTTGGGCCCACCTCGATGAACCTATTTCCTCATCTGCCAAACTGAAGGGATTTGACTAGATGTTCTCTAAGTGTTTTCTATACGTGTGCCTATATTCTGACCATCCTCATCTCCCTCAAACCCAAAGTTGGACTCAGGCTCTGGGTACCCAGCTTTGAACTCTGCTTCTGGGTCTCCAGCTCTGAGAGGTGAGTTTTCATCTTATCTTACCGGGAATCAGGCCTCCATGACACTTTTCCACCATCTCCACACTGTGCTACTCGGCCTATCCCACTCCTCTCTTCCGGCTGCCATTTATGTGTTATCTCCCTCTGTTAAATTGTTAGTTCCTTAATGGAAGGGATTGTCCTGTTTCTTCGTATTTCCAGTGCTCAACAGTGCCTGATGATTAAGAAAAACTTTCTGTGTGTCCATCTTTCTACCGGTTTCTATCTATCTTTCTACCTACTTATCTACCTGTCTATCTGCCTACCTATCTTTTTTTCTTTCTCACTACTTTCTTTCTACCTCTGTTTATCTCTCTATCTATCTGGGGGCCATCTCCAGTCATCCTGATCAATATCTTGGCACTGGACCCAGATGGCTGTGGAGGAGAGAGTGAGGCTGGGGGCTTTGCACAGCCCTGCCTCACTTAAATACAATTCACTTGAAAGCCATGACATTACCTTCCCAAAGTCATGGTCCTTTTCTAGAACAAAGGACGAACAGCAATATCTACTATCTATCTATCTATCTATCTATCTATCTATCTATCTATCTATCTATCTATCTATCATTGTCCCTTCCAGCTCAAACCCATGACCTTATGTGCTCTAACTAAACTTGAGTCTGTTCTCATTCAAAACCACTAGCTTAGCAATAAGTCTGCATAATACCACTATCTTGATTCCTGGCCAATGCCAGCATACTTTGGTCCAAGAGCTCCAGACACCTCCCATTCCCCCTCTTCTTCCTGGAAGGTCTCACCCTATTGATTCCAGTTCCTCCCACCTGGCTCAAGAACCAGTCCTTCCAACCATTGAGATCGTGGTAGCAGTACTTTTCCCTGATTAGGCTACATTAGCATAGCTCCACTAGTAATTAGCATGTCACCATACCCCTCCCCTCACGCTAGGAAAATAAAGATTTTTCAATATACAATACATAGACAATGTATACATAAACTGTCATGGCAACAAGGTACAGGCATTTCCCATCACCAGACATAAGAGAAAAGAGAGAGGGAAAGGACACTGAGAAATTTTGCTTCTTCTACAACTGTGTCTGGGTTGGCCCCTGGCCTGGGAATCTGTGCCAGGGGAGACTCCTTGTTCTGATTGTCTCCTGGCAAGCTGTTTTCCCTTATCCTGAACTGCTCTTTTGCAGGAAGGTGATAAATATTTCTCAGATTCGGGCATACCCTCTTCTCCTAATCCCTCCTATCCATAATATTACTGAAAAAAATCCTGAGATGCAGAAGATCTCAGTCTCTGTCCCACCCCCCTACTGGGCCTCTCTTGTCAAGTCAACCCCTCTTTCTGCCCTGGAGCAGCCTCCCTGCCTCCCTCCCACTGACTAGGTGTAAGGCCACCCACAGAGCTCATTAATCATCTTCTACTCGGATGCCAAGCTGCAGGCACATGCAACAGGGAGGAAAAATAGGACAGGCTGACTGCTGCCCCGGGAAGTCAGTGACAGGGCAGATGGTTATTGAAATTAAAATTAGAATGACCAGGCAGATAGACTGTTAGCAAGCCAGCTGTTCACCTGATTCATACTCCTCCTGCATTATAGGATACATGCATCTGTTTATATGTAACTAATTGCAGGTCATAAAACCCCATCTCAAAGTGCCTTTAAGATTCACATCATGGCCCCATGGCCTTTGGGGTTTTTGACAGGGCCACAGAATACATTCCACCCTTCATTAGAGATGTATGGCTGAGTATAAAACCTGAATGTTAGAGCTAGAGGGGGAGCCTTGAGGCCAATCCCCTTATTTGACAGATAAGGAAACTGAGGTGTAGAGAAATAAAGTGAATTATCCAAGGTAATAAAGGTAACAGATGCCGCAGTCAGGATTCAAACCCAGGTCTTAGGATTCTGGGTCATTAGGAAATAGAATTAGAAAACATAGCTAGATCAGTCCCAAATCATTTCCATTAATGGAAAGAAAACAACAACCACCACCTAAAAGCATGAACTCTGGAGATTAGCCCAACATTATCTCTAGTCAATCAATCAACAGTAACTGGCATTTATAGAGCACTTTAAGGTTTGCCAAGCATTTTGCATCGATTGTCTCATTTGAGGCTCAAAATAACCGTGTGATGCAAGGTGATGCAAGAGTTCCAGATTTCAATATCCCAGTTTTACTCTCTGGATGGGGAAAAGAGAAGAGATCAGCTAGTGCAGCACCCCCAGGGCTCCCCAAACCAGGTTCAAATGTAACTGGGAAATGTTTAACAAGCAAAATATAGATACTGTGAGTTAGTGGTCTTCTAAATCAAGACGCAGTCCTCAAGGATGCTTATCTATCTGTTTCTATTTTATTTTGACACCTTTGATCTAGGGGATAGAAATACAAAAGTTGTTGATAAAAAAAAATCTGTTGGGTTTTTTTATTCCCATTTTAAATAAAAGAAAATGGGCTCAGGGTGATTAAGTGATGTATCTAAAGTCAACCAGCTTGTGTCTGGGACAAGACTGAAAACAGGTCTTCCTGAACACATGCCTAGCAATCTATCCACTATCTATGGTTAATTGAACATCCACTTACTAAAGTGAGAGATACTGTATTAAGTGTGAGGGAGTCTGCAAACATGCATTAGATCGTATCCCTGCTTTCTAAATTCTTATAATCTAGTTGAGGAAATAAAACCGAATTTATTCTTTGATATAGTGATAAAACTATGACCTCCCAAATTGTGGCTATTTCTTCTACTAGGACAAATTATAAATCCTTTACAGCTTCCTATCTTGTGTGATTCCCACTTACATCTTTCCACAAATCTTCTATGGACGATACTCAAATGCATAAAACCAGTGGGAAGTTCTCCTCCATCTCTTTTTATATTGAATGTACCAATGTTATACTGAGGCAATCATCTCTTTTCTCTCATTCTTCCCACAAGATCTGATCTCATTCTTTCCCAATCATCCAAGTTCTGGGTGACATCATTTATACCACTTCTTGCTTACAAAATCATCACCAGTAATATTCCAAGGCAATTGCCATTTGCCCAGGGCTCCGTGGCATGACTAACATCCATTTTTTTTTAATTTCCTGGTGATGGGAAGAAAATAGAAATAAATTGCCCCATCAGAGACAGCTAGGTGGTACACAATGGAACCAGAGTCAGGAAGACCTGAATTCAAATCTGGTCTCTGACCTTTACTGGCTGTGTGACCCTGGGTAAGTCATTTAAACCTTGGTCTGCCTCAGTTTCTTTGGCATTAAAATAGGGCTAATAATAGCACCTTCTTCCCAGGGCTGTTGTGCGAACCCAGATGAAATAATCTTTGTAAAGCAACTAGCACATAGTTGGCACTTAATAAATGCTGTTTCCTCCCTTCCATCCATCCCCACTCCTAACCCAAGCCCCAGAAATTCTCCCTAGTAGCTTAGCATCATGGGAATCTGCTACATGAGATGTTCTGACCTTGACAATAGAGGGACTTGCTAAGCTAGGTGAGTCAGAGTCTCTAGGGGGGAAGAAATTGACACGCTTATTTCAAGGCACAGAGAGACAGGACAAGCTGATGCCTGCTTACTAGAGAGTACCCGCTGAGCAGGACCTTGCACAGCCGTGCAGACTGTGATTGTGATCACACGAGAGGTGCCTGTCCCAACTTGGCTCTCTCAGGCTGGGTCCTCCCCAAGGCACACCTTGCTTTGTTAATGGGCTGGGACAGGTGGCACGCTGACTGAACACACCATTACATCCAATTAGTCCCGGCCAAAGAGCGAACCAATTATGTAACAGTCTCTAGCTCCATCCACCTCTGCCAGAGCTGGGCTTTAGCCTCGCCTGAGTGAGCAGCTGGCCTACAGCTGCTCCCTTGACAGAGAAAGATTGTTTCAAAGACATCAGGAGCAGGTCCAGCTGCAGTCCCCTCTGTGTGAGAATGCTTCCTTGTGAGACACAAGGCTCTTGCCAGAACTCGGGCTTAATGGCTATTTGCCTGTGACCAAGTGGAAAAAATATCCCACGGTGCCCAGATTCCTCTCCCAGTCTTCCCCTCCCTTCCATCTCTCTTCTACAAACAGAAAACTTCCATTGTCTGGAGGCACTGCTGTTCTGAAATTAGATAGTCAAAAAGTGATTTAACTGTACATACCCTTTGACCCAGCAGTAGCAAACACTGTTAGACCTATGCCCCCGAAGAGATCAGAGAAAGAGAAAAATGGCCTATGTGTAAAAAAATGTTGATAACAGCTTTTTTTGTGATAGCAAAGAACTGAAAACTGAGAGGACATGTGCCCATCAATGGGGAATGATTGAACAAATTAGAGTGTATGAATGTAATGGAACTCTATGGAATTGTAAGAACAATAAAGGGACAATAGGGATGGTTTCAGAGAAGCCTAGGAAAATTTGGATGAGCTGATGGAGAGTGAAATAACCAGAACCAGGAAGACAAGTGAAACTGTAACAGCAATATAGTAAATATGAACAACTTGAAAAGACTTAAGAATTCAGTTCATGGCAAAAAAAAAAAACCAACAATCATACTTCCATAGGTCTGATGATGAAGAATGCTATTCACCTCTGGGTAGAAAAGTAAAGGACTAAATATTCAGAATAAGACACATTTGGGGGATATGGCTGATATAGGAATTTATTTTGCTTGACTTTACATATTTGTTATAAGGTTTTGGGGGCTTTTGGGTTTTGTTTTTTGGTTTGGTTTCTTTCTTTTTTTTTTTTTTACAAAAGGATAAGTACAAGAGAAAATAAGTGCTTATTACTTGGAGGAGAAATTTAATTTTTCTAATTAAAAAATGAAGGACACCCAAGATGGTGAGTATCTGAAGACCATACCATATGAAAATTAATTGAGGGAATTCCACATGTTTAGCCTGAAGAAGGAAAGATCTAGAAGAGCCATGAGACCTGTATTCAGGCATTTAAAGGTCATGGGATACAGCTTGGTCTGCTTGGTCCCAGATCACAAAAAAAGAAATAATACTTATAATTTTCAAAGAGGCAGACTGTGGTTTGATGCAGGGGAAATTTTATTAATAGCTAATGCCATATATTTGTTTTAAAAGAGGGTTTTGTTTTCTTCGTTTTTCTCAAAGGGAGAGAGGTGGTAAGAAGAGAAAATAATGCTTTAAAATTGAAATAAAATGTAATTTAATTTTTAAAAATATTAAAGTATAAAATGTAATGGACTTTCTCAAGAGATAGCAAATGAAGGCTGGATAATCCCTTTTTGTGGGTGTCAGTAGAAGGGATTCTTGGTCAGGAACTGGGTAAACCAGATGACCTCTGACATCTGCCCCGATTCTCTGATTTTGTGATTCTCCGAAAGGCCATTTGCCTCTTATGTTCTGTTGCTCATTCTCCTAGGGTATGATCTACCCAGAGGCTCAGGAGAGACCTCTCTCATGCCAGGGACAGGATGATTTCTTGAAGATCCAGTGCTTCTTTCACCAAATAAGATAACCAGGGACTTCAATAACAGAAGCAACAATGATCAACATTGATCAATGATGAAGAGGAGGAAGAAGAAGAAGAAGAGGAGGAAGAAAATGAAGAAAGTACAAAGGAGAAGGGGAAGAGAAGAAAAAGGAAAGAAGAATCCCCTCTTCCCAAAAGTCTCATGATGGCAAGGATAACACAGACAGAGATAAGGACTGATATCTAAATTTAGCATATTCCATCTCTCCCAGCACCCAGCACAGCAAAGGCTTCTCATGTTTGCTGGGCTGAATTGAATTGAGAAACTACCCTGAAAGATTCTTTTCCCCAGCCCTTGATCCCTCCCTCCTCCTTTCCCCACAAATTCTACCAAATTTGAGACCAATCAGAGACCAATCATTGTGTCTTTAAATAACCCTTCCTTTTTGACCAGGACTAATCAGATAAAGCACTTAGTGGAAAACCTTGAACATTTCATTTTTAAAAGCACAGGATTAAAAGCATTACATTCTAATGTGGAGACATGCCCAAAGTAGCCTTTTCTCAGTGACTGATGACTATTCCTGAATGTTTCAGAGAGAGAAAAAAATAAAACAGGTCAAGTGCTTCAACCTGTTCATCTTCCTTCAAAATGCTCCCTCCAGGTCTGGTACCTCCCCAAACCCAGAATCTGTGCAGGAGTCCAGAAGGGTGAATTTCAGCTGTGGTACAGAGCCCTCTATATTGACTGAAATCTCAAATATCCTTTCTATTTCCTGCTTTTTCTCCACTCCATGAATCAGCTTCCTTATTGTAATCCTTGGGGATCTTTTAGATAAAGCCTTCTTATTTGAAAGTGACTGATCAGTTGTTTTCAGGGCATGGAAAGGGGTTAGGGTTTGAGGTTGTTGGACTTCTGAGGGGTGAGCTAATGTGTTTGCATTTTGACTGTCAGGCTAAAAATCTGTATCAGAAGCAAACAATCTATGTAAACCCAGATCATGGGGCACCAAAAAAGCAGGGCTAATCCTCAAGCTTGGTGGTGGGCAGATTTATTTCTAGTTACCTAATCCCTTTCAGAAATAAAAGACTCCCTTGCCCTTTCCATAGCTTGGAAAAGTAATCTTTTTTGCAAGCAATGCTTTATACACTACCTTTTACACATTTGTTATTCAATAAATGTTTGTAGCTAGGTGGCACAGTGGATAGAATACCAGACCTGGGGTCAGGAAGACTCATCTTCCTGAGTTCAAATCTAGCCTCAGACACTCATTAGCTGTGTGACCCAGGGCAAGTTACTTGACCCTGTTTGCCTCAGTTTCCTCTTCTGTAAAATGAGCTGGAGAAGGAAATGGCAAATCAATCTAGTGTCCTTGTCAAGAAAACCTCAAATGGGAGGGAAGCAGAAAACTGGGAAAGAATTTTTACAACTAGTGTCTCTGATAAAGGCCTCATTTCTAAAATGTATGAGAACTAAGTCAAATTTACAAGAATACAAGTCATTCCCAAATGATGAATGGTCAAAAGATATGAACAGGTAGTTTTCAGAGGAAGAAATTAAAGTTATCTATAATCATATGAAAAAATGCTCTAAATCACAGAGATGCAAATCAAAACAATTCTGAGGTACCACATCACACTCATCAGATTGGTTAACATGACAAAACAGGAAAATGATAAATGTTGGATAAGATATGGAAAAGTTGGACACTAATTCATTGTTGGTAGAGCTGTGAACTGATCCAACTATTCTGGAGAATAATTTGGAACTATATCCAAAGGGCTATAAAAATGTGCATACCCTTTGACCCAGCAATACCACTGATCATAGAAATGGGTAAAGAACCCAAATATACAAAAATATTTATAATAGCTCTTTATATGGTGGCCAAGAACTGGAAATTGAGGGGATGTCCATCGATTCAGGAATGGCCGAACAAGTTGTGATATATGAATATAATGGAATAGTATAGTGCTATAAGAAATGATGAACAGGCGGACTTCAGAAAAACCTGGAAAGACTTATGTGAACTGATGCTGAGTGAGGGGAGCAGAACCAAGAGAACATTGTACACAATAACAGCCACAAGTGTAAGATGACTGACTTTAATAGACTTAGCCCTTCTCAGCAATGCAAGGTCCTAAAACAATTCTAAAGGACTCAGGATGGAAAATGCCATCCACATCCAGAGAAAGAACTATGGAGTCTGAATGCAGGTGAAAGCAGACTATTTTCTTTTTGTTTTGTTTTCTTTTTGTTTTTTTCTTTCCCATGGTTCCTCAATTCTTCTATCTAACATGACTAATGTGAAAATATGTTTAAAAGGAATGTATATGTAGAGCCTATATCAGATTGCATGCCATCCTGGGGAGGGGGTAAGGGAAGAAAATTTAAAACTTATGGAAGTGAATGCTAAAAATCAGAAATAAATAGATTAACTTAAAAAGAAAGAAAGAAAACCCCAAATGGGGTCATGAAGAATCAGACAGGGCTGAAAATGACTGAACAACAACCAAAAAAGAAATGCTTGTTGAATGAATAAATGAATGCAAAAATAGGCTTCCTTTAACATTTGGTTAAAAATCCTATTGCCAAAGTTCCAAGGAAAAGTCTGTAGCACAACTCTGTTGCTTACTACTTATGTGACCTTGAATAAGTCACTTTAATAATAATAGCTAACATGTAAGTGTTAGGTGCCAGGCACTGTGCTAGGTGCTTTACAATTATTATCTCCTTTGCCCCTCACAACAACCCTAGGAGATAGGTGCTACTATTATCCCCATTTTACAGATAAAGAAACTGAGGTAAAAAGGGGTTGACTTCCTCAAGATCATGTAGCTGTTAAATGTCTGAGGCTAGATTTGAACTCAGATCTTCCCTACTCCAAGCCCAGTGCTCTATCCACTGAACCATCTAGGTGTTCAACTTTATCACCATCCTACTTCATCACTCCAAGCTTCAACTTCCTCACCTAAAATTAGAGAACTGCTTAGATTATCTTTAAGGTAACTTCCAGGTTGAAATTTTGTGAACCTATGATAGAGAAGAAAAGCTGAGGTTATGTTCCATATCTAAAATTTCCATTCTGAGCCCCAAAGAAGTTTCCAAAAAGGGGTGGATCTTGATATGCTGATAACCACAAAACTCAACAGTACTTCCGTTTTTGTACCTCTGGCTACTTCTCTATTTCTGCCTTCCAGGAAGTTTGCACCCACCAACACCCCTTTGCCAAAGGGAGCATGGATTTAGACCTAGAGAAAGACCTTAGAGGTAATCTAATTAAACCCTTTTGTTTTTTACAGAGGAGGATACTATGGCCCAGAGAGATTAAGTCACTTGTCCTAAGGTCACATGGTTAGTAAGTGGCTGAGCCAGAACCAAAGCAAATGTTTGGAGCCTGTAATTAATGAGAAATACATGGTCCACATGGTACCTCTTCAGCCCAAGGCTGATGACCTTGGACTCTGATGCTCACCTCCACCTCCTGGGGAAAGTTGTTTTCCCTTTTTGTCTGTTTTGGACCTCTAGAAACAGCAGGCAAGTGATCAATAGTGATGTTGAAGTAGTGAAAAGGGCAAGATCAAAACAAAATGACTGTTCTTATCTTGTAGGAATTCACTGCTACTAAGCCACTACATGTGCAGATCCTTGTTTAATCTGATTTCCAGTGGACTTTATACCGTATCTGCTTTCTAGCCATCATATCCTTCATCAACTCTCCAATGGATTTAAGAGCTTGGATTACTTCATCCAGCACCAAGGTATTGGACCTTACCATTTTAACTGTATATCTTTAATCACCTTGTTTTACCCTCTACACACACACACACACACACACACACACACACACACACACAAGATTCACATCTCCCTCAACACCCTCACTCCCTTTCACCTTTTTGCTCCTTCCCCTCCAAAAGTGATGTATCTTTCAAGGCCCACATCAAGTTCTTCCTCTTCAATGCAATCCTCTTAGACCACCCCAGACTAAAGTGAGTTCTCTCTACTTACTACTTGGGTCTGTCATTTGACAAATGGTCTTCTGCTGCCTTGTGACCTTTTTCTATTTTTTCACTCTCGGACTATATACACTCTCACTTTCTCCCCCCAGTTAGTTGGGAAGTTCCTTGAGAACAGGGACTGATTCATCTTTTGGTTTGGTTTGGTTATTTTTTTTTTTTTTGCTGACTGTTTTCGATTCTGCAGTGCCCAGCACAGTGGCATATGTAAACAGCAGGAGGCACTGAAATATTTATTGATTGGATTTGACTGAGTTGGTGACAGACAACTGACCAACAGCCACAGTAACAAAGGATAATCAAATGGATAGCTTGTGAACTCCTGTGGTATCTTCATGATGTCAATTTATATAGCAACAACACTGTAAAAACAGGCAACTTTGAAAACTCTAAGAACTATGATCAACACAATGACCATGCATGATTCCAGAAGACTGATGATCTGCTTCTTAACAGAAATGATAGAGTTAGGGTATGGAATGAGACATAAGTATTTTTGCATAGAGCCAGTGAGGGAATTTGTTTTGTTTGATTATGCATATTTTTGTAACAAGGAATTTGTTTTTCCTTTCTTTTTTTTCAATGTGGTTGGAAAGAAAGAAAATTTCTACTCATGAAGAAAAGATACTAAAATAATAGAGGTGGGTTGAGGAATACAGTTGAGGAATACTCTATATACTTTTAGATGAGGTAACTGTGTTACTAGTTTCTCTTAAATGTTTTATTTTGTTACAAAAAAGCTCTGACAGAGTGTGGATAATCTGGAAATGTTTGTAATATAAAAACAAAACATATCAATAACAGGTTGGTTTTGTTTTGCTTTAAAGAAAATCAGACATTTGCCTGAGACATTTACAACGGTGGTGGAGAAAGACTTAGATCTGCTGAAACCGGGAAAGCAGCCATATTTACAGGACAAGGTCTGCCTGGTGAGACAACAGTCACTGGGGTATTTCCCTCGGTTCTATAATTACACTGTTCCAAATGCTCTGCAACCTGCTGCCGTGACTCTGAAAGAAAGCAAAGTTTACCTCTGCCTTCTGCACACCTGGGTAACGGGTAAGTGATATGCATCAAGGTTAGGGGTATAGCAGTAAGTAATCTACCATAAATTGTCATTGACCTTTCAAGAAAGGAATCTTCTATCTAATGGAACCTCATTTTATCAGAAATTTAACTAAGGCAGAGCCGCTATGGCTTTTATCCCAAGGTCGCTAAATTTGTAGGGCATACGCTCAGTCTAGAAGCAGAGAAATGACAGAATTTAACCCTTGCTTAGTCAGAATAATTCTTTTAAAGAGGCATTTACCCTCCAGCCAGCTGGTGTTCCAGAATATATGTCTTCTCCCATCTGGATGTTATCACCCTCCCTCCTATAGAGGAAACCTGTGTACTATGAGTTTAGGAGAATTTGTCTCCCCAAAAATAGTAATCTTTTTTTTTTTTTTGCTTTTTGGAGGGGGGAGGGCAGGGCAATTGGGGTTAAGTGACTTGCCCAAGGTCACATGGCTGGAAAGTGTGTTAAGTGTCTGAGGCTGGATTTGAACTCAGGTCCTCCTGACTCCAGGGCCGATGTTCTATTCACCTAGCTGCCCCAAGAAATAGTAATCTTAGAAGTCAAAGAAATGGAGCCTGATTCTATCTCCACTCTGGTCCCACCTAGATTTTCTGATGAGATTAATAAAGACCTCCTACCCCACCAAGCTGGCTAGATGGAAATAACCATAGGGAAACAAACACCTTTACTGGAACAGACCTGATCTCAGGTGACACCATGGTTATGCCAAAGTAAAGACATCCCCCACCCCTCAAAACACCTGACAACCTGTCCCTACTCTATCTTTGAATAAGGAAAGTGGCTGAGCAGCTTCACCTGAAAGGCTCCTTTCACAGTCTGTCCTAAAGCTGTGTAAAAGTCTACCTGTATATATGTGTATCTCCAACCATTCAGAGGAGTTGTTATAACCACCTGGTAACTACATATCAGCTGATGCTAATTAAACTTTCTACCTTCTAATCTTGTCTCTTGATTTATTGACCCCAGTCAATGAGACCTATGGGAAGAATTACTCTCCAGGAGGGTCTTTGATCTCTGGACTAAAGAATTTCCCAATGCCCCCATCTCCCCATCTCATCCTAGGGCATGCTTCTCTCTAGCTGCTGGCCTCACTCAGGTATTGTTTGTGTAAATGTTTAGGACTCTGTACTTTGCAGCAAGCACATCAAGATTTGCCTGAAGTCCTAAATTGAGAAAGGAAGTAGCAGAGTCAGAACCAGAAAAAATATCCTGGCTTGTAGTCCAATGGCCTTCGCATCTCCATAACCCTGTAACAGCAGAGGCAGCTGCCTAAGGGAGAAAGTCCAGGTGAAATATAAGAAAAGAATGAAAAATTGGACAGAGAGAGATTTGTCACAGTTCTCCTGGATAGGATTAACCTCAAAGCAGAGACAAGCAATGAATGTAGTCATTTTAACTACAGTTATCCCTTCCACATGGAGGGGGTTGGAGCATGGTGCCCTCCTCCAGATCTGGAAAATCCAGGTAAAATTTTTTAGCCCTCCCTTCATACCAGAGAAGAAGTCTGAATGTCTTATTTTTCTTTTATGGGGTGTTTACAGTACCTTATTGCAAAATTTGGGCTGTCTGGCCATAAGCTCTGTGTGTGGCCATAGGCTGGCCTTCATGTGTCATCTGCTATTTCTGCAAAACTTCCAAAAATGCCCATTTAATTTATCATGCCAACCTGTAATATATCAAAACCAAGATGTGGAATGTCGCAATGTGGGAAAGATGACTGTACTGGTTTCCCTCCTCCATCTGGCCCTAATCGTCCCTTTGTTGGTGGAGAGGTAATGAAGGACCTTGAGAGGGAAAAATATTTGTCTCTCCTGACATTATCTTCCTCTCCTCTTGCCCCCAACTGAGGAACAACAGGTGGTACTAAAATTAGGCAGAATTGTGAAGCCTTTGGGACCGTTGGCACTTTCTGTGACATTATTCTCATTGAAGGATTCTGAAAAAGTGAATAATAATAATAGCTAACATTAATATAGTACTTTAAGATTTGCAAAGTGCTTTATAAATATTAAATCATTTTATCCCTTCATCAACCCTGGGAGGTAAGTACTATTATTATTCTCATTTTACAGATGAGGAAACTGAGGCAGACCCATGGCACAAAACTTGGATTTGAACTCAGATCTTCCTGAGTGCAGCCCCAGTGCTCCATCTACTCTGACACCAAGTTACTTTCATTTGTATAATAATGATAACCCCCTTTTCTATTGCACTGTAAGGTTAACCAAGGGTTTTCCTCACAGCAACCCTCTGAGGAAGGCAGTGAAAATATTATATCCTATTTTATAGATGAGGAAACAGAGACTCAGAAAGATGAAGTTACTGACCCAAGGACACACAGTCATTTTTAAGTGGCAGAGCCTAGATTCAAGAGCAGATCTCCTGACACAGTCTAGCCCTTTTTCCATTATACTACACTCTTTGAATCTGACCTCATTGGACTTTCTGCTTATGAACTTAACATTATCTAATCTATGTATTTGCATAAACATATGTTTACATCTGGCTATGCCAATTGCATTCACATGAACAGAAATCAAGAATTTGGGGGCAGGGGTAGGTTTGAGGGGGGTGGGAAGAAGCTGAGTTCCATTTTTGCATATGGTGAGCTTGAGGAGTGAACAACAACACCTTCGAGGGGAGATAGGCAGCAGGTAGGTTGGAGGTGAAAATAGATTTGAGTCAAGACCCAGGGATAATTCAAGCAGTGTGAATGGAAGAAATCACCAATGGAGAAATCCCCAAAAGAGATCAGAGCCCAGGAAGACATCTCTTAAGGGGTAGGAGAAAGGTAAGGAGACAGCAAGGGAGACAGAGAAAGGACAATTGGAGAGTTAGAAAAAATATGTATATATATGAATGCAAGAGAATATTTTTGCATTTTCCAAAATAGCTATCAATTATCTAGCACCTTACGTCTGAGATTACCTCCATTTAATATATAGCATATGTATATATATTTACATAAAATACATCTCTCTATATACATACCTGAGAGTACATACCTGTTTGCATGTCGTCTCCCCATTAGGAAGAGGGCTAGGACTGTTTTGGCCTTTCTTTGTATTCCCATTGCTTAACACGGTGCCTGGCTTAATAAATGCTTGTTGATTGACTTTTATATATCACTTTCAGATTTGCAATGCTTTTTTATGTGTATTACCTCATTTGCTCCTCAGAGCAACCCTATGAGGTAGATGCTATTATTGACCCCAATTTACAAATGAGGAAACTGAGTCTGGTAGGTTAAATAATTTGCTCAAGGTCACATTACTAGTCTACTTCTGAAGAAGAATTTGAACTGAGGTCTTCCTAACTCCAAGTCTAGCATGCTCAGTACAAAGGATTTAGAAAGGGCTAGGAAGACATAGATGACATAGAGGAAACAGGTATAGTAAGAATAAGATTTATCACTTTCTATTCTACTGTAAGAGAGTAGAAATAAGTTTGTCGGCTTAACATAACAGAAACCATTTTGTCTTAAGTCTCTATTTTGTGATTGAGTTATTTTGAGTAAGTTGGGTTTTCTTTTGATGGTTTGTTTTATGAAATAGTGTATACAAGTTGATGGCCCAGGGTCGTACAAATGTCTGAGGGCATTTTTGAATTCAGGTCTTCCTGACTTCAGGGCTGATGCTCTATCCACCGTGCCACCTGGTTGCCCAAGTAACTTCTTTTTCAATAAGAAGATAAAGTCTTATGTGGTACCATGTGGCAAACAACATTTCTGTTCTTACACAACTAATAAGCATATATAGACCCTTTCATAAAACAAACCATCAAGAGAAAAAAATTATAAACAACTTCATCAGTACTTTATGTAATAAACTACCAATTAAATTAGTGGTAAACAAATTAGGAATGTGCATGTCTAAAGACCATTAAGAAATCCACCAGAGAACCCAGTCTTTGGGCTGCTCCTGTATCTTGACTAGGACAAACTCTTCCATTCCTCCATATCGGAGACTGGAGCATACCCGTGTTCCCATGAGGACAGAGAGTTGTCAGAAGGAGACACACAGCCTCTGACTGAGCAGAGGAGGAACCATGTTCTGAGCTCCAGTATGAAAAATGCTTCCTAGGACCTCTAGGATTCAATTGGTGCTTTGTTCTCAAAGGAGGAGTGTTGTTCGTATTGCTTGCATGTTTTGACTAATAAAGTTTGATTGCAAGCATTGAGAAGTGTAAGTATAATTAGTATTTACATTGGGTTAGTGAGCATCTGTAATGATAAGTCAGCTATAAGTATGTACCAAATGTGCACCACGAAAGCAACACACACAATGACTACAAGGTCCTTGGAAAGTATAACAATGACATGAAACTGACTGCTGTGTAATTATATCAATCAAGCTTGGCCAAAGAGGAGAAAATATGCAGAGGTGGGCAGTTTTTACAGAGGTGGACAATCATGCATACGAAATGTGGCATACATCAGAGTCAGGTGATGGCTTGCTTAGTTTTGCCAAATTTTTCTTTTCTTTTCATCTTGATGCTTCATTCTTTATTGCTGTCACTAAGTAGAAAGGGGAAAGGGATATTTCCAGCTATGAAAGTGATAAAAAAAAAAAGGCTTTGAATCAAAGTTAAAAGAACTATGAAAATGTAGTATAATGGAAACCAGGGAAGATAGGGCATCAGGAAAGGGCCAGTCAGCAATGCTTTAGAGAGATCAAGTAGAATGAGGACAGAAAAGGGGAATGGGGTAAGAGATTGGCTTTGGCCTTGAATAAAAAAGGTCGTTCTTGACTTTGACTTCAAAGGGAGCACTTTCATTAGAATGGTTCAGCCAAAATCAGATGACAATCCATGGAGGAGTGCCTTGAACAGAAGAAACACTTAATACATGTTTGCTAAATAAATTGAATGAATGAATGAGTAGTGAGGCAGTAAAGGTGGCAGGTGTAGGCCACACTGCTTGGACATTGCGCATTGAGGGGAGGTGATGAAATATGGTAACTTGAGGGATCTCTCCTTTTGTGCCACATTCCATATGAAAGCTATAGTTGGTCCTATCCCTCATACCTCATCATACCTTTATGGTTTTTTAAGCCTCTGAGAGGAGGGGACAAGACCTGGAAGGTTCTACCAATTGGGAAATGCTTTGAGTAAAAGGGAGGTAGCAGGAACCAGATTTTGTTTCTAGGTCATACAAACTCAGTATGAAGAAGTTTATTACCAGATCATTGGCAGCCATGGGATAAATTTTCTCAGTCATAGTGATTCATGAAATTGATTCATTGCTTTGATCTAGATCTATGATTTAACTGGTATAGGGAACTTTGGGATGAGGAAATTTCCCTCTACTTATATAAAGACTATTTTTATGAAACTTATAATCTTGGAGAGTTATATGAAGCTAAGAGATCAGGTGACTTGACCAGGGTCACACAGCCAGTATTTGTTAAAGATGGGACTTGAATCCAGGTATTCCTGACTCCAAGATTAGACCTCTCTGTTATACAATACTACCTTGCCTCTCCCCATTGAGCTAGTGTATCCTCTGTCTATTTATGCCTTTGTCTATGAGCTCTATGACATCAGTACCTCTTAGAGACCTCTGGAGGGGAAGAACTGAGAAAAAGATATCTTTAGTTGAAATGATAGGCATCAAATAGAGACCCAGAGACAGATGAGGTAAGAGACACCATATCACTTTTTTTCCAGCATTAACTGAGATGATTATACTTACTGGCATTTTTCAGTAATTATTTTCAAATGAGATCTCCCCCCTTCAAGGGGAAAAAACCAGAGTTCCAATATCCAAACAAAATAAAAGTGGGGAGGAAAGAGGAATAGGGTGATTATTTTGGATTTTAAAAGTTTGGTATTTTTTTTTCATTTTACAAAGAGGATTTACTTCTCAGGTATATTTTAAATTATTTGCTTAAATTATCTTTTGCCATAAATGTTTTATTTCTCTAATTAGGCAGTAAATCCTTGAGGGCAAGTATTACTGTCATATACTGTTTATATGACTATCTTATACTTCATGTCTGTGCCTCACTCCTGCTCTGCCTTCAGTGTTTCATACACAGCAGATATTTGGTTACTGACACAATTTGGGATAAGCATACTGATTGTATAAAGTAAGACCTACCCGCAAATGAAATCAACCATGTACTTTCTTACTTCTCCAATGAAAAGAAAATATAAGTATCCTTCCCTCCCCATGTTTACTTTAAGCAATGAGTTTTTGCCCATCACTACCACTTCTACTCCACCCCCTCCCCAAACCATTAAAATCTATTTTATACATGACCACATTGTTTTGTTCTATTTTAGACAGTATCTTTCTCTCTCACTTAGACTGGAAGTACAGGGTCTACTCATGACCTACCTGTATTCTGCTTTGCATGTGAACTAACATTGATCTGCACCATTTCCAACCTGGGATGGTCTGTGCCTCCTTAAATAGCCTGGTGCTCCTCCCCTCCCCATTCCCAGAAGCTCATCATATTCATGTGAACTTAGTATAGACACTGATGGGCTTAGCTCACTGCAACTTGAAGCTCCCAAGCTCCAGATCCAGCAGCCTCAGCCTTCTGGGTAGCAGGGATTTTAGACATGTGCTACCACACCCTGGCCCATGTCCTTTCCCTAAAGACCCATCTGCCCGAGTCCCCTCCAGAGTCCCAGCACGTGCTCTCCCCATGGGAGTGCACATGATACCTGAAGAGGTTCCCCATGGAGTCAGCCAGCAAGCCACGTGGACCCAAAAAAGACCAGTACGGGTGGGTTGTTCAATTGGAGTTTATTATGTTCTCACAGCATTGTTTATAGTAAAGGTGAATGACAGTATTCCACTTTACACAGTAATGAAACAACTCAGTGAGGACTCCGCCAGCCAAGCAACTTACATGGCAGATGAGCTGCTATAGATCTGTTAGGTACATGAAGTGTGTTCACAGGGCATGAAGTGCCAGGGGCTGGTGTACACTCCAGACCCAACCACCTTCTCTGCACCTGGAAGAAGGGGAAGGAACCCACGGAGCAAAAGGAAAGAAGAAGCAAGATGGGAACAGCTTGTGAAAAAAATCAGACCCTCAACTTGTGTGGGTCAGGGGTCCAATAAGAAAACCATTTATCCCTAAACTAGGATTCTCAGGTATCTCCCTTTTTCACCTACTACGCTATCATGGGGAGTCCTCGGAAGCCACAGGGTAGGAAGACAGAGATCTCCACATTTGGATTCCTCCTTATTAAGACACCAGATTATATATCCTCTTAATGTCAGTGCTGAGTTTACCATCTCTGCTTTCTAATACTGTTGAGAGCCACAGATTCAAGGAGGGATAATACTTGGCAGATCTAAACACTTCATGGAATGGACAACCCAAAACCTTCTTCCAGTCTTGCTTACAAGTGAGCACAGATAGGAATAAGAGGGTTATGGGGCACAGGGTGCTAGAGAAAGGGGGTTTAGCCTTTTCAATACCCTGCTCATTTATTTTTCCTTCTTATTGCTGGGGACCCTACTAAAGCTAGCGCCATTTCAGAAGTAACAGGAGAGAGGAGGAGAGAAAGGGAGAGAGAGAAAGAGAAGATGAGAGAGGAAGAGGAGAAGGGAAAGGAAGGGAAGGGAAGGGAAGGGAAGGGAAGGGAAGGGAAGGGGAGAGGGAAGTGGAGAGAGGAGGAGGAAATAGGGAAAAAAGAAAGGGAGGAAGGCAGGGAGGAAGGAAAGAAGGAAGAAAAGAGGGAGAAAGAGGGAGGGAGGAAAAGGAAAAGAAAAAAAGATCACAAACTGTGTCCTCTCCTCTGCTCCTTCCATTCCACCTTTCTCCCTCCCCAACTTTTCCCCCTACATCCTCACCTGTCACAGCTCCTAGGAAAATCAAACTCATCCCTCTCCCTCACCACAACCTAATCTTCTCCATAGCCCAAGGCCTAGTGCTACAGCTTCCAGACTGCAGGACTGCCTAGAATGAGTCAGTCCAACAAAGGGCACAGCCAAAGCAAGAAGCCCCACTGAAGGACTACAGATTACCCCTCCAGTACTGGGCCTTCTATGACCTGGGAAGGCATCAATTTCACAGCTTTGGTTTAATCAGGAGCAGCAAATTCTGTGGAGAGCACCAGAGAGTAAAATTAGCTGGGAACTGGATGACTGCCTCTCCAGTGGACAAAACTCAAGGGGTGATTGCCTCACTTCGCCCTGATTTAAAAATAGACAAACTCTAGTGGAAAGTGGCTTGCAGCTGACAGAGCTGGCAAAGCCACCTAGAAACTGTCCCCAAAGGTAGCTAGAAGACCATGACAGCCACAGCATGTGATATCCCTAAAGAGAATGATGAGATTCTTCTCACTAGAACCACTATCAAAACATGACTCACTCATTTACCTGAGTTCTCACCTAACCTTATAATAAGGTTTCAGGGTCATAGGCATGGCCCAAACCTAAAGGCTGGAACAAAAGAAATATCCAAGCCTTTTGGCTGACAGCTAAAATAAGACAGTGTCCTAACTATCCACCGGGCAGGTGATCCAGGAGGAAGCGTTACGATAAAGGAATCAGGAAGGTTTTGTAGCAAGAACTTTCCTTGAACCTCTCTCTTCACCATTCAGCACATTCTCCAGCCAAGATGGCATGTGAGGCTCCGACTGTCCACAGGTAAATTAGTCTGAGCGAGCAAGGTGACTGGTGAGGATTTACAGGCAACTAGCCAGGATAGTTAAGTTTAGGCCTGGCCAATAGAGAGTAATCTCCTTCAGGGCAAGACCTATTTTCACCTTTGTTTCCATATTTCTGGCACCTAGTACAACTGGCAGATAGTCAGTGTTTCCATAAATGCTTATTAGGTTGAATAGAATTCAAGGGGACGACAAAATTGTCTTTTTTTAGAATTCTGGATCCTGCCTACACTCATCCGTTCTTTGGGTTCCCCTGCCAATTGGTCCTTGCCAATCTCTAGCCCTCTTTTCAGCAGCCCAGTTCTGCCCCCCCGCCCTATAAAGAGACTTTCTTTGCTCCACCAATACCAATAAAGAAGGGACACCAATTCCATAATAAGAAGGTGGAAAAAGCTTCCATCAGTCAGCTATGGTTTGGTTTTGTTCTTATTTTTAGCTTGACCAGGGCAGCAGCAAACTTCAAGGCAACCCCAAAGGCCAAAGGAAGAAGGTGATTAGGGAATATCAGTGCTGCCCTTCTTGCTCTGGCTTTTATTCCATCCTCTGTGCAGATTTCAGCACCATGCCTAGAAGGCAGACAATAGCAGAAGTCCCAGCAGCGCTGCAAGGAAAGGAAGAACTTACATGGAAGAAACCATTCCTCTTGTCAAGGGACAGGTGAGGCAGATGATGGATGATAGGAGTGAGGAGGAGAAAGGAGGGAGGGAAGAGGAAAAGAAGAGTGGCAGGGGAGAGAGACAAGGGGATAGGAGTGAGGTATGTTTGGATATTGCTTTTGATGCTGTAAACATTTCTCTTTGTTTCATTACAGACAATAATAATAATAATAAAAATGATCAAGGTTTGGCTTAACCAAAGTGCCCAGAGAGGGCAGTAGGAAAGACAACTCTGAACCTCTGGGAAGAATCAGGACATAAAGGGTCTGCCCTGTGGAGACAGGGCATCACCCCTGTAATCTGATACTCTCAGCTGTCACACATATGATATCCAGCACTATAAATACACCTATTTTACACGAAGGGACACACCCACCCACATACACCCTCCCTTAGCTCCAAGCCTCAAAATCCTAAGGCTTGGTCCTTCACACCTCCCTCTTGTGGGGGAGGAAGTGGCCAACCTGCCAAGGCACCAACCCCACCTGCAGTCCTCATCCCAATAATTGGAAGAAGTTCTAAAACCTGAAGACACAGCCTGTTTTTTGGTTTTTTTTAGATTGCTCCCTCCATCCCCACCTTTCCACATCCACCCCTCTATCACCCAGGTAAGTGATAACAGGGCTCTTTAAATTTTGCTTGAACTCTTCAGAAATATGTACTGTTTCCGTTATGATTTGCCTGAAATTTGGCAGGAAAGCTGGCCATAGATGCAAATGTCCTATGTAAACAGTGATTTAAAGTATTTACCCTGTGTTAGAGAGAGCAACCTCATTAAATTCATTCTGGCAGCTTCAGCTGAAATTGGTTTCCTGTTGGTTCAGGAAGGAGGGAGGATTGGAACTGGAGAGACAGAGAGAGGGAGAGAGAGAGAGGGAGGGAGGGAGGGGAGGGGGGGGGAGTGGAAGGAAGGGGAGGAACTGCCTGATTTACTTAGAAACATCCATTTCCAGGCTCCAGAGTTCTTGAGAATGGAACTCCTGGTGTCTTTCCAGTTACAGACCCAAAGAGAAGGGGAGAACCTGCCCCCCCCCAAACTCCATGATGCTATCACATGTAGACACACTGAAAACCACACACGCACAAAGAAACACACCCTTAACAGTGCAAGGACCCTTGACGACAAGAATAAGAATAACCAGAGACTGCCCCCACCCACAGGCAAACAGATGAGAGGCAGGGGGACGACGGGACAGAATGAAATGTGGACATTATTTGAAAACACACTTAAATAGTGAAGGTGCCATTACCACCACCCACCCACCCCCAAGAGGGGGAGGTGGTGTTTGTGTTTGGTTCCTAAGCATCACCAGCCCTCAGAGCTCAGGTGCCAAACTCCATTCCTCTACATAATATTCGTTTTTGGAGCAATCCCAATGGCATCCCTCAAATGCCTAGGGCCTTGGAGGCTGGAGGGCACCACAAAGAACCAAATCCCTAGAATTTCAGAGCTGGAAGGGACTTTAATGAGGCTTTAACCCCTCCCACCCACCCCCAACCCTGCTCATTTTATATATAAGGAAACCGATATCCAGAGGAAGTAAAATTACTTGTCCAAAGTCACACAGAAAATTTGTGGCAGACTAGAACCCAGGTTTTTAGACTCTAGGACAGGGCTTATTCCACCGCACTATGAAGTCACCTTTCAATGATCAATCCAACAGCTCTTTACCCTAATCTCACAGAACAATATACACTGGGACCAAGCACCTGATAGGCACCCTTCTCCTATCTCAGCTAAGTGCTTCTCTCCTTGAGGGTCTCAAATTTGTGCCCAAATCAGTTTGATTCTCGATAGTTGAGACTAGATGCTGGTTCCTCACGCACCCTCCCAGAAAGAGCTTCCAGGCACACTTCCAAGAGCAGTCTTTAGTGGGCAGAAGCTCTCTGACACAGTGCCATTTGACTCTCAATTCAGTGATCGCTCATTTTCCTAATCACCTAAGGTTCCATCTTCAACCCCAGGATCATCACCGAAAGGTGAAGCTAGTGGGTCTCTAGGGTGGTAGTTTCTTTAGTGAGATCTCCGAAGACTAGACAGATGAGAGATGCTGACTCTGGTGCCTAATATTCCCATCATAATCAGGTTCTCCCTTTGGGGATTGGCATCAAGGACAATGGGGCCTGCAGTAGGTGTGCTGAGAGCCGGCTGTGCTGTGTGAATTCGTTTTCTTCTTGCCCTGCTGAACTATCCTGGGAGGCCAGTCCAGTGATGTCTTGTGTCACAGGGAAAGGGGGCAGACAGGTTAGAAAGTCGTCCACTGTGTGAAAGCCTATTGTTGCTGCTTCTGTCGGTAATTCCACCTCCGGAAAATGGTTGAACAAACATGAACACTGGGCTTCTACATTACATCTTCCTCCCTATCCTCCCTGGCAATAGTCTAATGCACCATTCACCATAGATGAACCCCACCCCCCACTAGGGGATCACACTTAGAAAATACACTCAAAGAGAGAACCCTCTGCTTCCTTATCAGCAGAAAATAGCTGTGACCATAGCCATGACCTCTATCTCCCATTGGGTACCTTCACAAGAATGCTGTATAGGGAGTCTATCAGCCTCCTAATTTAGGATGGGCAATGACTACAGCTTGTCCCAATGGCCCCAGCTCCCCACCCCACCCCTATTCTTTCCCCACTGAATGGTGGCCAATAGAAATGAAAGAAATAGCTGACTCCACTAATTCAGTCCCATCTGAAATCTAATGATATACATATATGTATATATAAAATGAGATATTATCAAATGAGATAGTAATAGTAATGTAAAGCGCTTAACACAGTGCCTGGCACATAGTAGGCGCTTAATAAATGTTTATTACCTTTCATCTCCGGTAACTGGCAGACTTGCTTAGCCTGGGGATTGCTGGGAACCTCCTTTCTAGTGCAACGAGGCCCAAATGCCCAAGACTAGCAACAGTTTTTAAACTGCAAATCACATCAGAGAGACCCATGGTCATTCTTCTCCTCTTTCCTCTGAAGGGTATGGGACTAATAAGAAGTCAGAGAATAAAATGTGGTGGCAGGGGCAAGGGGAAAAGGGAGAGGGGAGTGAATTGCTTTTGCATTATTTACATATTAGCCCAGCATAGCAAACCTGCCTTCCCAGCAGAAATGACCCAAGGCATTACGAAGGGCCATTTGCTGACCCAGAGAAGGGTAACAGCTGTGAGCACTACCACTATCCAACACACAGCCAGGCAAATGGAATAAAAGTCCTCAAGCCGGCGGCTGGGTCACACGTTGGAAGTGGCCCCACTTCCTCTCTTCCTCACACCCCCAGCCTCCCACCCCAAACTCCACTGCGTTTAAACACTGATGACGGTTCACATTGGAATATGGTCTTGGCAGCTGGGGGAAGGGGAAAGCCTGTGATTTCCATGGGTCCCCATCTCAGCTCTAACTCAGCCTCCTCTGGCTTTGAGTCAGGAGATCTAAGTACATTTTGGACCTCAGGAACCGGGGGTAAGAGTCTTTCTCCATGAGGCTGTGCACTTTGCCCTGGGCTTGGTCAAAGCACGTTAAGGAAGGTTCTTGCATGTTCTTCCTCGTTTCTTCCCGAGTTTGGAAGTCTATGTTCACCTGGAGACACAAAGAAATAGCAAGGTTATAAGGAAGCGAGATGCCCGGTGGTTGGGGGCTTGCCTTGAATCTGTTAGGTTTTGGTACCGATATTAGTTACAATAAACAAGTCATATTTGCCTAACTCTTTGTTTTGTTTAAGTGTGAACATGTGGGAAATAGGGGAAGGGAGGAGGGGTCGGGTTAGAAGAAAGAAATCCAGACCTGTGTAGAAAACTCTCCAGGTGGAATTGCCTGGGATACTGATATTTGCCCATAGCTGGTATGTGTTGGAGGCAGGATCGAGCCCAAGGCTTCCAGGGTTCAAACTCCCAACCACTGTACCATGTAAAGCTTTCTGCTTGTCAAAACACTTTCACAGAGGTGATTGGGTTCGATCTTTATCCCCTGAGGTAAAAAGGGAAGTTATCCCCACTTGACAGTTGAAGAAAGGGAAGAACAAAGAAATGGAGTGATTTGTTCAGACATGAGTAATTATCAACTGAGGAGGAATTGAATTAGGTTATTTCTAAGGTCCCTTCAGGTCTTATATGCTATGCAGCGTTACTGGTGGCACTGGGGTTAGAACTCAAAGCACTTGACTCCTCCCTAAAGCTCTTTCCAAAATCAATTCAATGACAATTTTTTACTTCTGAGGCCTTCAGCAGACATTTCTGAAATGGGTTCCTTGTCTTTTCTTAACTGCAAAAAAAGTAGATCTGCTGAAGATGCCATTTTCCCCCTCACCAGTCCCCTCTTTCATGCTTGCTGGGTTTCCACTTTTTACCTCCATTAAAATATCACAAGAATGCTGAAACATCCCTTCCAAATTGGGAGTTACATAATAGGATAGGGATAGGAACCCAATCTGTGATTTAATTGGTAAGGAGAGCTCACTGTAAGGAAATTCCCTCTGCCAGTGCAAGCGTGCATATTCCCCACAGTCATGTCCAATGCTTTGTGTCCCCATTTGGGGTTTTCTTGGCAAAGATACTGGAGTGGTTTGCCATTCCCTTCTCCAGCCCATTTTATAGATGAGGAAATTGAGGCAAGCAGGATTGAGTAACTAGCCCAGGATCACACAGCTAGTGTCTGAGACTGAATTTGAACTCATGTCTTCCTGACTCCAGGTCTGACACTCTATCCACTGTACCACCTACCTAGCTGCCCCTACTTATAGTCTTAAGGAATTTCCTAGTCTGAGATTTTAAATAACTTCCCCAGGGTCACCCAACTAGTATGCATCAGAAGTAGGACTTCAACACTTATCTTCCTGGCTCAGAGGCCAGTTTTCTATCCCCTATGCCATACTGCCTCTCCTATGAGCATAATGGAATATTTTTTGCAATAATCAATAACAGATATGAAGAATTCAGAGAAACATGTGAAGATTTGATGCAGGGAAGAAAGAGTGAACATTATACCTATTGATCACAAGTCAAAAAAACTCTAGTCAAATACAAGGGACCACCCTGGAACCAAACTATCAGAATTTAAGCACATAGCTTTCCTTTATGTTACCAAATGGTAATCAAGCTACTCTATTATATGGTTTTGCTTAACTTTATTTTAGAGCAAGGTATTGGGAGGGAAGGTGCTTGTTGAAAAGTGACCAATGTACCCAAACAAAATGTATCCATAAAAATAAATCTATATTTGATATATAGTTACATATTTCTATATTATAACTAATATACCCATATAATATATTTAATACATAATATATATATTTAAATTGGTAACAAGACATCTCAAGCAGATTATAGTCAAAGTTCTCCAGGGTTGTGACTCAGCCACGTATCACAAATGGGGTAATATTTGTAAAGCCCTTAGCACAGTGCCTGTTACATAACAGGTGCTTAATAAATGCTTGTTCCCTCCCTTTCCTCCCATATCCGATGATTTAATTCTCCCAGGCTCCCTCCCCTCCCTTCTCCCTGAAACTTGAAACAGTACTTTTTGGTTTGTCAGCAAGCAAGACTCCTGCATCTGTACAGTTCTTTCCAGACATCACCACCTAACAGATCACTTAACATATGCCCCCTACTCCAGTGTACCAGAGTCATCAGCTCCACTTCCTCCAGGTGAGAAAATTGGTCTCCACCCTCTGGAGCTCTCTTGGGGTTTGACTGACCAGTTTTGGCCTTCTCTGGCTCAGTTCTAGACCTCCATAGAAGTTTTCAGACATCTCCAGCCACACCCATCTACCATTCCCCTTTTCCAACTTCCTTTAATGTGCTGTCTACCTCCATTAGAATGTAAGTTCCTTGAGGGCAGGACTATCTTGCTTGTATGTATTTATATGCCCAGTACTTAGCATTGTGTCTGAAGTAAAGACTTAATAAATGCTTTATCTATCTATCTATCTATCTATCTATCTATCTATCTATCTATCTATCTATCTATCTACCTATCAATCTATCAATCTCTTGCTCTTCTTGAAATTCTAAGCCTTTGCCACCATAGGTACGGCCCGGTGATGAGCAGCAGTTATAAATTGATGATGTTAATGAGACTCAACTCAGGACAAATGGATTCCTCTTTGGAACAAGACTCTAAGAGAGAAAAATGCTGGCCTGTTCCCCCACAGAGAGCCAAGATGAGTGAAGACCTAGACAGCAAGGTGCTCACCACCAACATACCTCTCGAGGGGCCTGAACATCTACGAACTCCTCAAAAATCCTGTGGGCCTTGGAAACCAGCTTGGTGGTCGACCGAGTCTTCTTAAACTCCTCACAGGCTAACCAAAATTCCAAGTTCTCCTCACTGAACTCAGTCTTCAGGAAAGCGCGGAATGCCGCCACTCCATCTGTCATGAGAGAGGGAAAAAAACAGAAGCTAGACCAAAGAACTACAGAGGAAGAAAGAGGAATGGTACCTAAAGATAGGCATAGTTTTAGATGTCCAATCTCTTCTTTACCCTCCAAAACAAGGGTTCTGAATCTGGGGGATCGTGAACTTGAGATTTGTTTTTATATTTTGAAAGCTATATTTAAATATCACTGTTTTTCTTTGTAGTCCTATGTGTTTTGTTTATGCATTTTGAAGGAATTATTCTGAGAAGTCCGTTGGTTTTACCAGGCTGCCAACCGGGTCCATCTCACACACACACACACACACACACACACACACACACACACACTCACAAGCTTAAAGGTTTCCATAGACCTAGAACCTAGAAATGTACTTGTAATGTGTGTGCATTATGTATATATATGTACAACATATGTACATATGTCTAAAAATATATGTGCATCATATCTCAAACCCTCAAATCAGTGAATGACCTAAGGGAGTAATTAATTACCATGGCAGCTATAGCTCAAGGGATGGCTAAGTTAACTTTGGTCAATAATAGCTACTGGCTATCTATCCCCTAACAACCTTTGCCCTTTATCTGTTTGGTTCAGCTGGTGAAAACCTGATGTTCAGAAGGGCAAGGTAATAGGGTCATTCTCAATATGGCCCTTAAGCCCTTCTCTGTTCCAAGGCCACCTACTGGATGCCCAACCTTCAACAGCCATCCTACAAAAGTGTATGATCAACTCTTAGGGGAACCAGGAGTGAGTATGGATGGTAAAGTGTAAACCCCTGTTATGGGTTAAAAAAAAAAGAGAATCCCCTCTAAAAGTAGACAACTAATATTATCTTCCTCCATTAATAACAGTGCACGTGTGCAGGATACTATACTAGGAAGATTATGTACAGTAGGCAAAAAGAAATCCCCTTCTCACCCTACACTTTACTCCTATTTCTACTTTTCTTTTGGAGTCTCTCCCTTACTTGTCCCCTCTCTGAAAAACTGTAATATTATTGGGGGCATATGTATCAAACAGCAACATAATCAACAAACCATAATTTACTGCTCATGATTCCCCAGTGAAGGAACAGCGCAGTGTAGAGAGGGTTTGCCTTATAGTCATGAAGACTTGGAGCCATGTCCTGACTCAGGCACTAACTTGCTGTGTAGACTATAGACCACTCCAGAGAAGGGAGTGAGGCTAGTTAGTGACTTTGCACAGCCCTCTGTCACTTAAATCCAATTCACTTGCATGTCATGGCATCATCTTCCTGAGGTCATGGTCCTCTTTCAGAATGAAGGACAAATAACACTTAACCTCTTAGTGCCAAGACAATGGGCTACCATCAAGTAGAGAGAACCTCCATATACGGGTGAAATTTCAGGTCTAAACCACCCACCCTGAACAAACTCACTAATTCCTGATATTTTACCCAGTCTACCAGGATAATATTAAAATTTAAAATTAAATTTAAATTTAAAAAACTTGAAGTTCTCTGTAAGTAGAATTGTTTCATTTATTATACTTGTATTCCTGTTGCCTGGCACATTGGAGGTACAATAAATGCGTGGTGAGTAAGTACCATCCATAGAACCATGGAAGAAAGAGGAGAAGGTCCACTCTGTACTTTTAAAAATATCTGAACATATTTCTACATATCTCACAAGGTTTTTGTGGGAGAGAAAAATGAGCTCATCGACTCAGAACTATAAGGCACCTTAGAGGTAATCTTGTTCAACCCCCTCATTTTACAAGGGAGGAAACTGAGGCCCAGAAAGACTAGGTAACTTGTACAAGGTCACAGAAGTAGTAGAGCCCATTTGAAGCTATGTCCTGACACCCCAAATGCTTTTCACTTTTCCCTCAATGCCTAAGGATAAGCATGAGAGCAGTATTACAAAGTAGAATAATGATGGGAACCTACATTATACAGCACTTGACAGATTGCCAAGTGCTTCTATAGGAAACTTTTTTTGTTGCTTTTTTGCTCTTTTTTTGAAGGGGGAAAGGTAGGGCAATTGGGGTTAAGTGAATTGCCCAAGGTCACACGACTAGTTTGTGTGTGTGTTAAGTGTTTGAGGCCAGATTTGAACTCAGATCCTCCTGACTACAGGGCCAGTGCTCTATTCACTGTGCCACCTAGCCACCCTCTTATGGGAAACTTAAGCAGAATTGCAGATACCGAGAACCAGTTCTAAATGGCAACTGGCCCCAGTCACCATGCCATTTTAAGAGTACAGACTCTCAGGTCAGAGATTCATAGGCATTAGAAGGGTGGTGTTGTCAAAGCTGGCACAGGGCTGTGGTGCCTGAGGGGAGAAGGGCCAGGAAGGTTGGAAGTAAATTACATAGTTTCTACCAGTCACCTCATTTCCCCCTATTCCTGTCACTTACACAACTATTCTTATAATTACAACATTTCACCACTGACAGGGACCTCAGAGCTCACCCAGTCCAACAACACCCACCTATTACACCAAGGCCCAGAGAAGTGACGCAGTCTGAGTGGTCCAAGGACTGGGATCAGAACCCTGGTGTCCTGATGCACAGGTCCATCCTTGACTTGATCCCCATTCTCTCCCATTGCTAATCAGTTCCCAAGTCCTGTGGATTCTTCCTTTCCAGTCTTCTCAAATTCATCCCTTCCTCTCCATTTCCAAGGTAAAAAGCCCACCCCCCACCTCTCCCTTTCCCTTCCCCTCTCACCTTTGAGCATGCACAGGTAGGTGTTCTCTGCCTGTCTCTAGGGGACCATGCAGAAATTTAAACCTAGGCAGGTATCTTCTCCCTGCTTCTGGCTATGAATGACTCATTAGTGAGTTGAGTCCCTCCCCACACCCACCCCCCATCTGGCTGCTTAACCAATAAGAAAGCTGATCATGCTACCATACCAGGTAGAAAGGTGACTTCTGGCTGATGGCCCCCTTGTGGCTTCAATACTCCAGGAAGCAAGATGTGATTTCAGCCAAGGGTAAAGAAAGTGCAGTGGATAGACGACTACTGGGCCTGGAGTCAGAAGGCCTGTGTTTCACTCCTGCCTCAGACCCTTACTAGCTGTGTGACCCTCCACAACCTGTCTGCCTTAGTTTTCTCGACTGTAAAATGGGGGCAATAAGAGGAGTTACTTTACATGGCTATTGTTAGAATTAAATGAAATAATGTCTGTAAAGTGCTTAGCGCAGTGCTGAGCATGCAGTGTATGAGTGCTGTAGAAATATTAACTATCATAATCATTGTTATTTTGGGCCCTCTTAGGCCTACCTCTTTCCCTTCTAATCTGTCCTGTATATATAATCTTCCTTAAATGTCATTTGAATTGATCCCCGGTTCAAAAACCTCCAGCAACTCCATGTTCTATCCCATCCAAACTCTTAGGTCTAACATTCAAGACTCACTTTATCTCTCATAGCTGCCCAGTAGGTAGCCTCCATTCTCACATGGCACATTCAGTCATGCCTTTGTACCTTTGTTCATTCCGTCTTCCTCCTTCCCCACCTCGTTAGACCCTCTCTACCTATCCAGATTCCACCCATTCTTCAAAATCAAATCCCACTTGCTCTCTTCCTGAAGACTTCTATGGTCACTCTCTTTTCAAAACTCCGATTTTGCCTCAAGCCAGCACTTGCTTGTAAACCCTCTGCTCTTCAATTTTCTCACAGTTAAAAGATATCCCAAAGGTCATCTGATCCAGCCTGTACCTGAATAGGAATGGCCTCTACCATCTACCTGACAAGTGATGTTCCAGCCTTTGCTCAAAGACCTCACCCGAGGCAGCCCAAGGGGAGACTTTGTCCCTTAAACCATACTATAAGTTCTGCAACTGGCAGTGTTAGACCTTTTATAGAATGATTTCATTTGAATGAGCCACTCAGGATAGCTTAGCGGGGATGAACTTAAGGGGGCTTGTGGGGCCTCTCAAAGACACCTGGTTTAATAGATACCCAGTCCCCTAGGGAGCCCAGCAGGGTGTACTGGTGGGAATGCTAGGGAGAGGCAAGGACAGGGGCGATTCCCTGGCTCTGATTTATTAGGTGTGGCCCCCAACAGGGACAGAAAACAAGTTCTTAAGGGCGGGAGTCACTGACTCTGGTTTTGCCATACATTGCAACTTCCAATCTTTGTAGTGTTTTGCAAAGAGCTGGGGTATATTCCCCTCCCTCCCCCTTTTCATCAGATGGCCATCTACTCATACTTTCTTCTAGTCAGATAGAGTCACACCAGGCTTGTAGCCAAAAAGGGTAGCTGAAGATTAGAGCAGCTGAGAGAAAATCACAGTTCTGTTCCTTCCTCCACTCCTGGAACAATTCCAGGAAACCATTTACCCTCCCTATTCCTTAGGTTATCCCCGCCTGCAAAATGGTGGTGCATACTTAGAATGGTAAGCATTAAGTATTGCCTGCTATAATCCATAACACAGAAAACCATCAACAATCCCAGAGACAGTCCCGCTTACAAACCTGGTGTTTGTTGGCCGCTACCTCTTCTGTGCATGATAAGGTCAGAGAATTGAGACAATTATCCAAACAGCCAGATAATTCCTATTACTTAGGAAATTGCCTCAATTCACCAAAAATTCACCCAAGTCTCAAGATGGCTATAACTACAGTAGTCACAGAGAGAGAAACACGAGAGCTAAACATGCAGCCAAAAACTCTTAAGAAACCTTGTCAAAACTCTCTAAGCTTTCAGACAAATTCAACCCCAGAGCTTTCTACAGTCTCTCCAGTGGCAGCAATACCTTTCTCCAGAACCATGCCTGACACCTAGCAAGCATTTAATCATTGCCTGTTGACTTATCCCAGGCAGAAATTGCATTGAATTAAATTCAATAGAGTGCCGAGTTTGGAGTTCAAATTTGACCTTGGACACTTATGAGCTGGGTGAGCCTGGACAAGTTTACCTCAGGTTCCTCATCTGTAAAATGGGGATAATAATAGTATCTGCCTTCCAGGATTGTTGTGAGAAATCAAATGAGAAAGTATTGGGAAAGCACTTAATACAGTGATGCCCCGAACCTGACAGGCACTACATAAATGTGAGCCATTGATATTGCGCACCTACTGTGAGCACTATAATAAGTGCCACAGAAAGAAAAAAAAACAGAGCAATCCCTGCTCTCAGGGAGCATGCTTTCTACTGAGAACATAAAACAAGTACCCAGACAAATTAATGACGTAACTAGAAGCATTAGCTGGGGGAAAGGAGGGAGCAAGAGGTGGTACCCGAGATGAACCTGACAAGAAATCCAGAATTCTCCAGATAACACTTAACCTACTTACTATTCCTGAACACAACCCCCTTGACTGCTGCTAGCCTTTGTACCCGTTGTCCTCTATACCCAGAATTTTATGCCCCCTCAGAAAGCTCAGCCTCTCCATTTCCCCAGCATCCATTAAGACTCTGCTTAAATCCTGTCTTCTGTAGGAAGAGTTGGCTAGAAAGAAGGATTCATGAAGGAAAGTAGTATGAGATGAAGCAGACAGGGTAAGTAGGGGCCAGACAGTTGGGAGATCTTTCAAAGCAGGCTGAAGATTTGGTCTTTTATCTTGGAGGCAATAGGGGTTTTTACCTCTGCAGTCAAAGGGTGTGGCCTGTGCTTTTAGGCATCATTGGGTGGATTGCTGAGGGGTAACTGGAAGCAGGAAGGCAGTCCCCCTCCACTGATTATTTCCAATTTATCCTGTATATACTCTGTTTGTACGCCATAGTTTGAATGTTGTCACCCCCATCAGACTGTAAGCTCCTTGAGGGCAGGGACTGTCTTTTGCCTCTTTTTGCATCCCCAATACTTAGCACAGTGCCTGGCACTTAAAAAATTTTTATTGACTGATTGACAGGAGCTAAGGTTGGTAAGTGTGAGCCTCAGTGGTGATGAGAAGAAATCAGAAGTGATTTATGTAGCTTTAAGGAATTTGAGAGCTGAAGAAAGGAGGAAAGAAAAAGTCGCCCCTCCCAAGTCCTTTCCCTGGATGCGCCTTTGACCTGCAACAATTGACAGCTGGCTAGGGACAGATTGTGACCAAGACACCTTTACAGAGCTCCTAAAGAACTGCAGAGGGGGTACACCTGGGTGGTGTCAGGCATCCCTTTCTCTCTACTGCTCTCTGGGCTTCCTGCCCCTTCCCACCCTTCACTCTCCTTTCATACTCTTACACTAGCTGGAGAAGCTGAGGAGGGGGAGGAGGGGTCTCCCAGAACAAACAGAAGGGGCAGCCACAAACAATGACCATGGAAACAGCGTTGTCAGGCCTGCTGATGGACCCACCCCCCAGATGCAGGGTGCAGATGGAGGCCCCAGAGTCTTCAAAGGACAGCTCCCTCCCCCCAGCTCTGCATTTGTTCCCCACATTTTCTGTTTTTATACATGCTGGAAAATTAATTAGATGAGACCCCAGTCAGGCACTCTTCTCTTCCCACTCACATCTTTTTCTTCCCCCTCCATTTCTACCTCCTACCTCCTCCCGGCAGTCTTTTCACCTGCCCCTCTCTCCCTGCCTCCCAATCTTCTTTCTCTGCTCCCCCAATTAGTCCTCCCAACCTTTGCCCTTTTTCCTCCCCCCATTATTGCCTCCTTCCTTCCACCCCTTAGCCAATAATGCCCCCCTCCCCTTCTCTTCCAAAAACAATTTCGCTTCTGAAAGTCCATTTACTGTGCTTGGCTGGAACCGGAGAATTGCTTTCACACAGCCCCTCTCCCAAGAAGCTCTGTGAGATCTGCTAACATCATCGACTTCATAAGCTTTGCATTTGCTGGGCCTTCGTCGCTCCCGGCCCTGCCACCTCGCCCATACCCAGTCATTCCCAAGCGCAGGGCACCAGCTCAGCCTTCGGATCAGACTGGAAAAAGTGGGCTCCCCACAGGATCTGAGCACAATTCTGCTGCTGCTCATGGAATAGACATGTTCAGTCACACGTGCCCAGCAGCTAAAATAAACTTGACTGAGTTTGAAGGGTGGGAGGAGGAGGCAGGCAGGCAGGCTCAGCGCCAGGAAAGTCATCTTCTCTTCTCTCGCCTTCAGATTTACTTCGAATGAGAAACTCTATCTCTGGGGTTTCCTGCCTGGGTTTTCTCTAGGCCAGGTTCTCGTGCCCTCTTAGATTAGCAAATTGGGTCCAGAGTTGAAAAGGAGCGAGAGAACAGGAAATTGCAAAGCTCCTCGGGTGACCTCAGACATCCCATGGAAACAAAACTCTGCCTTTTCATAGGAGAATTTTACTGCAGTTGGGGCATGCCAGCAAGGCATGGATTACAACAGTCTCCAAAGAATTAAAAATGAGCATCACATGGATGAAATTAACTAGGTGGTAGATATAGTGTATGGACAGTCATTTGCATAATTTCTCCCACCATTAGAAAGGCAGTTCCTTGAGGGCAAAGACCACTTTTGCTTTCTCTGTAGCCCCATCACTTGGCATCATACTCAGTGCACAGAGGAAGCACTTAAAATGCTTGTTGACTGACTGTCATACAGTCAATCAGCCAGGAGTCAATACATGAATCTCAAGTACCTGCTACGTCCCAGGCATGGTACTAAGTGTCAAGGACACAAAAAAAAAAAAAATAGGTAAAAGACAGTCCCTGCCCTCAAGGAACTCATAGTGCAATGGAGGAGACAACCTATAAACATACAACATATATGGGATAACTAGAGACTAGTCAACAGAGGGAAGGCACTGGATTTAAGAGGGATTCAGAAAGGCTTCCTGGAGAAGGTGGAAGTTTAGCTGAGACTTGAAGGAAGCCGGGAGGAAGATAAGGAGGGAGAGCATTGCTGGTCTGGGGGACAGCCAGAGAAATTCCCAGAGTCCAGAGATAGAGCTACTTGTTCAAAAAACGGCAAGGAGGCTGGTGTCACTGAATCCCAGAATACATGCTGGAGCCTGTAAACGTGTCAGAAGATTGGAAAGGCAGGGGTACATGTTATGTGTTAGGAGATTGCATATAACCAATGAGAAACTTCACAGGAAAAAAGTGATGTCATCAAGGAAAATGTATAATAGGAAGATAATGATAACTAACAATTGTGTAAAGTTTTAAGTTTAAAACAAAGTACTTAAAATATATTATCTAGCTTAAAAAGAAAGGGGAGGGGGGAATGAGGGTTTATATTGCTCCTACAGGCAAAAAGAGCTGAGCATTTTTTGCAGATATTATCTCACTTGATGCTTACAGCAACCCTGAGAGGTAAGTGCTATTATTAACCTCATTCTACAGCTAAGGAAAATGAGGCAGAGATTAAGTGACTTGCCCAGGGTCACACAGCTATTATATATCTGGGCTCAGATTTGAACACAAGTCTTCCTGATTTCAGGCCCAGAACTCTATCCACTACACCACCAGCTCCTTCTAGGAAGGAAAGGAAATAGCATTTAAGTACCTACTCTGTTTCAGGCACCGTACTAACTACTTTACAAATAATATCTCATTTAATCTCGAGCTTCAGAATAGCACTATGTAATAGATGTCATCATTATTCCCTTTTGCAGATGAGAAAACTGAGACAGAAAATGATTGCTTGGGATGACAGTACTAGTAAGTGTCTGAGGTAGGATTCAAACTCTGTTCGTCCTGATTCCAAATCTAATATTCTTTTTTTTAAGGTTTTTTTTTTTCTTTTTTGGAGGGCAATTGGGGTTAAGTGACTTGCCCAAAGTCACATGGCTAGTGTGTCAAGTATCTGAGGCCAGATTTGAACTCAGGTCCTCCTCACTCTAGGGCTGGTACTCTATTCACTGCACCACCTAGCCACCCCCAAATCTAATATTCAATCCACTAAACCACCCAGAAGAAAAGATAGGCTGGGTAGACAGTCCAAATACTTTAGTGGCATCCTTTCAATGTCAGTAGAAAGTAAGAAAGCCCTCCGGCATGTTGGGTAGACTGCCTTGTTACAAGTGATTGTGGGGCATGAATGGACATCACATAGGATAGGCAAGAATGGATGAGCCGTGATCTGCACCATTGGAGGGCACAACCAAATCCACGAAATCACAGGTACATTTGAGTATTTGAGTATGTTTTTGTGTCACCTTAGACATAGTAGAAAATAGAGAAATAGTAAAAGGGTGAAAAAGAGATAAGGAAAGATAGGACCAGTACTTGAGATGGTGGTGGGACCAGACTTTGCAGGCTGACAAGATCCTCTTAGATAGAGAGTTGTGGGGAATATTCCTACATGACTAAATGAGAACCTTGGGAATTTAGGATGGTGCATTCCTATCAACCATTTGGCACCTCTGCATAAGACATTAACCAAAAGCTGAGAAAACAGGAAGCTATTTATTTGAAGCATAGTAACTTCTCCAAAGGCTCACAGTGAGGCGGGAGCCACGAAGGAGAGCCAATACAAGTATATGATTCACCAGTGGGTACTGCCCCTTGGGTCATGGTTAGGAATAAGGTCAAGACAACTGATGAGGAAAGCTTTCCAACTTGAGCTCTGAAGAAATCAGCAGGAATTGGGATAATTAAAGATCTAAAGTGGGGCATGGTTAAAATGTCTGAAAGATTTCCCAACACTTAAAATTGTCGCCAAATCAATCAACAAGCCTTAATTAAACGCTTACTGTGACCGGGATAAGCACTGGGGCAAAGACAAAACAAGAACAGTCCCTGCCCTCAAGAAGCTTCCACTCTAAGAGGAAAGACAACCTTTCTAGGTAAGTCAGAACATACAAAATGAATACAGGGCAGATGTTGGTACGGGTAGAGGAAATGTCACTAGCAACTGGGCAAACCGGGAAAAGCTTCCTGGAAGAAGCGGTCGCTGAGCTGAGCCTTAAAATAATCTAGTCAGATGGGAAAGAAAGCATTCCAGCATAGGGCCCTACACACGTAGATTGAGTGGGCTCTAGGAGCAGCAAGTAAGCCAGAATTGCCAGATTATACTAAGAGTAAGAATGCAAGAAGATTAGAATTGCAGGATGGAGGCAGGCTGTGGAGAGCTTTGTATGCAAAACAAAGAACTTTACCTTTGATCCTGGAGCTAAGAGGAATTCTTTAGAGTTGGCAATTAAGTGGTAGTTGATTGGTGCAGCTAGGTGGTGCTGTGGATAGAGCACTGACCCTGGAGTCAGAAGGACCCGAGTTCAAATTCTAGACTCAGCCACTTTTAATATCTGTGTGACCGTGGGCAAGTCACTTAGCCCCATTACCCCCCCACAAAAAAAAGAGGGAGGGGGAGAGAGAGGAAGATCAGTGATGACTTTGGAGAAAGCAGTTGAAGCTGAATTATGAGATCAGCAGAGGATTTAGAAGGGTAAGGATGGAAATAGAATATTGATGTCCCCATTTGTCAAAGTTTCTTTGAGGAAAAGCAAGCCAGTTAATAATTACAAATGCAATAGGCCTTTCTTATGGAAGAATTTTAAGGGCAGGAGCTTAACTTTGGACACCTGAGGAGACTTAAAGAGTGGGGCAAGGGAAGAGGGCATATAGATATAGCCATAATATTGTCCATGATGTTATACATAAAGCTGCTGAGATGTGCTCCCAACAAGAGGAGAAGGGAGATCGGTAGTCATACAGGAGGCGTCCTCCAAATCTGGTGCCCAAGTTTTGCCAGGCCAGACCTGGGTCATAGTCCTGGCTCTGCCAATAAACAGCTATATGGCCCTGAGGAAGCCACTTCTGGGGCTAAATTTCTTCATCTAATCTCTACATGACATGTAGATATTTAAGGTCTGTCATGAGCAAGAGATGTGAGATTCTGAGCTTGGCCCCTTGGGGAAGAACCAGGAAATACATTTACATCACAAAGAGGTAGATTTTAGCTCAACATAAGGAAACATTTGCTGAAAATTACAACCATCTAAAACTACAGAAAATTCCCCTAGGAAGTAGTGAGTTTCCCATCAGTGGAGGCCTTTAAGAAGGAGCTAGAAGTCTGTCAGTATAAACTGTCTCTCTCTAGAGTCCCTCTGCTTCAGAAAAACCAAATCTTGTTCAAGAGCATGGATGGCCATTCCTGATTCCAATCACCACCACTGTCCTCACCACTGCTAAAATTACTTTACATTTCTTTTACTATGTATATATGCTGTTGTTGTTTGAAGAGAACCAATGACATCTTGGGATAATGTCTTGACTCAAGCATAAATTGGATTAAAGTGAGGCAGAGCTGCACAAAGTCATAAGCCTTGCTCTCTTTTCCAGAGTCATGGAAGTCCAATGGCAAGACAAAAGTCAAGATGACTGGTGATGGCTCAGGAGACATTGGTTGATTTGGGGTGTCTTCAATGTCTGACCAGGCTCTAAGCTCCCCAGAGCCTGCTTCAGCCGCCCCTGTGGTCACTGGAACAAAGGAAAGTCTTCACATCCTTGAGGAACACATCACACCCCCCCCCAACCCACCAATGGGTCTGAGGCCTATGGGTTACCTGTGACTTGCTTTAACCTGTACATATTATAACCCCTCAGTAGAATTTAAGTCCCTTGAGAGCAGGGGTCATTTTGTTTTTGTTTTTATATCCTCTCTACCTAGCACAAGTACCTCATAACTACCTGTTGAATTAAATTGAATTACCCTCTAAGAAAGCAGAAATATATGTGCTTGTTGGAGGGTTTCTCCCTTTGAGATTTTAACAAATGCCCTTTTCAGATCCATACATATAGAGAATAATCAATCAAACGACAAGCAAAAGAAATATGAAAAAAGGCAAAAAAAAAAAAATAGTCCCTACCCTCATGGAGCTTACTTTTAGGAAACTAGGTGGCTTAAATTGATATAGAGCAAGGACTGGGCTTAGCATCAGGGAGACCTGAGTTCAGATCTAACCTCAAGACACTTGCTGGGTGACCCTGGGCAAGTCATTTCATTTCTGTTTGCCTCCATTTCCTCATCTGTAAAATAAGGATACCGTAGAACCTACTTCCTTGTGAGGATGAAATAAGATTGTTCTAAAGCTCTTGGCACAGGGCCCAGCACATAGTAGGTGCTATCTAAATGTCAGCTATCATCATTATTATTAGTATACTATGTATAGTATAGCCTTTATGTAATACATATATATTCACACCTATGTATATATACATATATTATACATACACATTTTTATATGTGTGTGTGTATATATGGACATATAAGTATTTCTATATTGTGTAATATATATAATACACACACTTTACTGTTCAGTTATTTCAGGCATGTCTGTGTCTAATACAGAAGATAGCATGTATGTAAATAGGAACATATAAAAACTATACAGACTAGACGTGAGGTAATTTGAAAGGGGAAAACACTAGCAGCTCAGAGATTCAGGACAAAAAATTACATCTTATCCTGTACGGATGTCACTCTAATGTCAATAAATAGTTGAACGACAGTCTGTAGAATTGGTGGAAGAGGTGGACTAGAAATCCTTAATAAAGATTTGTAAGATCTCCAGGAGTTCATCAATGGCAGCAGCATGTGTTGCTACCAGAGCCCTTTGGTCACTTCTTCCTTTCAAGCCCTGACATAGGTGAAAAAACTGGGTGCCCGTGAATGGTGGGCAAATCTGGGAGGAAGGGGAAGAATCTGACAATGAAGAGAGATCTATAATGGGCTGTTAAAGACTCAGGAAGGAGAGAAGCTGACTGGGCCAGCGGAGGAAAGAGCCAGCACAGAGGGAGGCCAAGAGGTCTGTTTGCCCCGGGCAAGGTTTAAAAATTATACACAGGGGCAGCCAGGTAGCACAGTGAGTAAGAGCACCAGCTCCAGTGTCGAGATGACCTGGGTATCGAATCCGGGCTCAGACACTTAGCACCCACCCACCCAGAAACACCTGGCCGTGTAACCTTGAACAAGTTACTTAACCCCAATTGCTTAGGGGTGGCCAGGTGGCTCAGCGAGTAAAAGTACCAGCTCCAGTATCGGGATGACCTGGATCAAATCCGGGCTCAGATACTCAGCACCACACCCAGAAATAAGTGGCCGTGTAACCTTGAGCAAGTTACTTAACCCTGATTGCTTAAAAAAAAAAAAAATTATACACAAACCCCTACCCCTGCATGTGGAAACAGCCCCCATTGGGTGTTTGCTATCATCTTTGGGAGTCTTTGAGCCTCACAGCAATACATAGCCCCTGACTGCACGACACTCTGAGGCACTTGTTAGGATTAACCCCAAAACAGAATCCTATATGCTGTGGAGAGCAGAATTTGAGAATTTATAAAAAGTTGGAAAAATGAAAGAACAGTGTGGTGTAATGGACAGAGGGATCTCCTAGGCCATCACTCTGTCAAAAGGCCAAAAAGATTTGGATTCAAGTCCCACTCTGACACATATTAGTCCTGTGATTATGAGCAAGTCCCTTAGGCTCTCAGCACCTTGGGACTCACTAAAATGAGTGATATCCCCAGCTGAGTCACCATACTGATGAAATGAGAAATCTGAACCAAAATATAGATTTTTATATACTGGGATATTTAATTAAATGATAGGATCATAGCTTTACAATTAGAAGGGCCTTAGAGAGTATGCAGTTGAACCCTCTCATCTTATAAACAAGGAAAGTGACTAAGACTCAGAGAGATTAAGGGACTTGCTCAGGGTCACCCAGCTAAAGTCTGATGTAGGATTTGAACCCAGGGTTTCCTGACTCCAAACTCCACTATACTATGCTACCTTTACATAACACATACACATATACATACATATGTTTATATATACATATATACATGTGTGTATATATAAGTATTTCTACATGTGTGTATATTGTATGTACATATTATATACACACACACTTTACTGTTGTTTGGTCATCTCAGTCATGTCTAACTCTTTGTGACCTTATTTGGGGTTTTCTTGGCAAAGATACTGGAGTGATTTGTTATTTCCTTCTCCAACTCATTTTACAGATGAGGAAACTGAGGCAAACAGTAAAGATATTTGCCCAGGGCCATACAACCAGTTAATGCCTGAGGCTAGATTAGAACTCAAGAAGATGAGTCTTCCTGACTCCAGGCCTGGAACTTCATCTACTGCACCACCTAGCAGTCATATGTACTGTATATATATATGAATTATATGTATATATATGTTTGTGTGTGTGCATTTGTATGTGTATATTTATAACATACATGAAGATAGCTCTAGAGAAGTCTTTTCATTGTGTGCCCCCTCCATGTGAACTCGGCGGCTGTCTGCCTTGCCTGCCATTAGTCCTGGCTGTTGATGGGCACCAGGCAAATAAAGCACTAGAAACTCAGACAAATGCAGAATGACAGCTTGTTGTCTTTTTTAAGTCATCTGTTAAACAGATATTGAACAAAACCCATAGCCCAAGTCCAAGGCCTTCACTGTATGGGAAGAATCAAGATTAAGAGATTGCCATGGTGTTGAGACCATGGGAGAAAGGCAACCTTATGAGATCCAAAAATCTGGACTTTGTGATTCCTGGGACAGGCATCAGACTAAAGCTTGCCTCTGTACCACTTTTGTATGCTATGCTCAGGGTCCTTGAGAGAACGAGTTCTTTTCTTAAGCACTGTGAAGGTACCTTTAATTGGCAGTGACTGAAGTCCTAATTAGACATCATTCTTTCCTGCCCATTTAGAGGAAGTTCTCTAGAGGATTAATAGTTTGAGCTTGTGTGTGCATGCACCCATGAATGTGTGCACACATCCATGAGTATGTGTGCACACACATGCTCAAACAAGACATAAACTGGCAAAGTCACTTTCTTGAGTCACAGAACCATAAAGGTACCTTCAAGGTCATTTAGCCCTGATATTTCATTTTGCATATGAGGAAAGAGGCTCAAGGGAGAGAAACAGAGTCATTGAGGGAGCTAAAGTCTGCATGAGACTCTTGATATGCAGAAAGAACAGCCTCATGAATTAGAGCCTGTCCAAGGTCCCCAGGTTAATCTGCCTGGGACATAGGATCAGACCCAAATGGCTCCTGGGTCAGTGTCTCCAGCATGTTCCATGTGAAAAGGAGGAGGCTACATTTGGGAAATAATAACAAAGCTGAAGATTTCTGTGAAAGGTCTGCTGAGTCTCCCCTCAAAACTCTTTTTCAGGAGGGAATAATTATGATGCCTCATATTGATAAGTGAGAAACAACATGGTTTAATGGAGAGGGGATCAACTTCGGAGTCAGGAAGGCCTAGGTTCAAATTCTGACTTTGTGGACAAGTCATTTAATATCTAAGGATCTCTGGCAGTTCTCTAAGACTATAAGCTGCAGAATGATCACAAGTCTACAGAGGGAGTTTTCTTTACTGGGAGCTCCCTATGCTAATAAAACCACAGGTCTGGCAGTGAGATGGGGCAGTGGGTAGAGCATTGGACCTGGAGTCAGGAAGATCTGAGTTCAAATTCAGCCTTCAGACACTTAACAGCTGTGTAACACTAGTCAAGATACTGTCTGCCTCAGTTTCCTCATCTGTAAAATGGGGCTAATAACAGAACCTAAATCTCTGGGCTATTATAAAGATAAAATGAGATGATATTTATAAAGCTCTTTACAAACCCTGAAGCACTCTCTATATACTAGCTATTTTTTTTAAGTATACTACTCACAATCACATGATCAAAGATTTAGAGGTGGAGGGGGGTGGAATAGATGACCTCTAAGGATTTCTTCCAATTCTAAACCTCAGCTTCTATGCTCTTCCATAGCAATAGCATACAATAGTATAGTGCAAATATAAAATAATATAATATAATAGTATATAATACAATAGTACAAGAGCCATAACTAGTCATTTTGACACCTGGAACAAGCAACACAAATAAACTCTGTGATTCATGATATAAAAATAATACAAGTAGTCCAAGATAGATTTAGTTGAGCAATAAAAGTTATTATAATGGCTCAAAGATGGGTGTTATTAACATCACCAGTCATCTGATCGCTTCCCATTTTACAATTATTCTTCCTAACTAGGTGTTATGCTCCTGTTAGTAATTAGGCGTTTGCCTACCAGCTGAAGGAGGCATACGTTAAATGCTCGTGCTCTTAAATCTCTGTGCCCAAGGGCATAATTCCCTTGCCCTAGTTATGGTTCTGGATGTTATATACATAGAACCTGTCATAAATGAATTAGTTGGCATTAAAGGGATCTCTCTTCTCTTTTTAGATTCTTTCCCTTGGCAATCTCATTTACCTCCAAAACTTCAACTAGACATCTCTAGATTGTTGTTGTTTGTCTGTTTCCGAAGGTGATCGATGGCTTCACGGGGGATGTCTTAACTTGCTGTTGAATTGGATTTAAGGGAAGCAGAGTTGCACAAAGTCGTCAGCCTCTAACAGATCACTCAAAAGCCTGTTTCTCCCATCTGGACCTCTCTTCCGAACTCCAGACTTTCATCTCAAACTGACTACAGAATATCTTTACCTGGATATGAATATGCTTTCTCTACCTCCATTTTCCTCAAACTCAAATATCCCAATATCTTTCTTCCCCTCTAAACCTGTTCCCCTTTAGCCTCCACTATTTCTGCCTTTGACTCAATAGTACCTTTGCTTACATTCTTCCTTGGTGCCTACTTCACCCCTCCAACTCTTTGCCTGCTGAATTTCTATCCTTTAAATCCTAATTCAAATATCATCATCTCCTCCACTGGGCATTAGCCAAATCTTTTAACCTTCCCGAGCCTCAGTTTCCTCATCTGTAAAATGAAATTACACTATATTTGGCATCAATTCAATACATGGTACAATGTGGTAAATGAGAGTGCTGAACTTACAGTCAGGAAAACAGGTTCAATTCCTAACTCGGACACTTACTAGTTGTGTGGCCTTGGACAAGTCATGGAGCATTTACTAGCTTCAGTTTCTCTCATTTGTAAAATGTCGCTAATGATAGCACCCATTTCAAACTGAGGCAGAGTTAAGTGACTTGCCCTGGGTCATGAAGCTAAGTAAGTGCTGGGCCTAAAGCCAGGGAGACTCATCTTCCCGAGTTCAAATCTGGCTTCAGACATGCCCAAAACAACTGAATCCCCACAAAAATGCCAGCATAATGTTACGGGCAGTGAGCTGGCTTAAAAGTCAGTAATACCTGGGTTCATTTCCCTTCTCTGTCTTACACTGGCTGTGTGACCTTGGTTGGGAGAATGGGGGGGAGGAAGTCACTCAAGCTCCCTATTATGCCCCAGTGGTATCAAACTCACGTAGGAAAGGGAGTCACTAAATTGTGCATAAGGGTCCTGGAGGGAAGCATATTAACTTAGAAAACCACATATTAAGGCTATGTTTTAACATTAATCTTAAAATACATAATACATATGTGTATATTATACATGGAGAAGGAAATGACAAAGCACTCCAGTATCTCTGCCAAGAAAAGCTCAAATGGGGTCATGAAGAGTATGACATGGTTGAAAGCAACTGAACATTATGCATGTAATACTTGGTACCATGCAACACTGTGCATTAACATTACCTGTGTGGTTTCATTTATTTTTGCTAACTATTTCCCAGTTTTACTTAATCTGGTTCAGACTGCACTGATGAGTGTTGTGAGCCCCTCCCCTAAGCCTCTAAGCTATAGAAAAGGTACAGACCTGCAATGGTAGAGTCTCTAGGAAATCTCTCTATCTGTGAAATCAGGTCCAGTCTCTATCTCTATCTCAGAGTAAGGACTAATTTGTTTTAAATGTCTGTAAATTGGTTTGTGTGTATTGGAGATGGGTGCCATGTAAATGCAAAGGGTGTTTTGTCTGTAACACTCCAGTGATTCAGCATTCTCTGATTGAAGCAGAAACAGGTCAACATAGTACCTGAATGGGAGGAAGGCAGAGATATGTAAAGGAAGATAGCTGTCCTCCAAGTATGGAAATCCTGGGTAATAGAAGTAAGGGGAGATGGGGGTAGGGGATGGATGAGAGGAGAATAATTATCACTTTACAATTCATGTGGATCTCTGTCCTTATTTCCTTAGGGAGGTGGGGGGAAGGTCTTCGAGGCAAAGAGAGTTAAAGACAGGCTATCCTACTAGAAGCTGGACAAATAGCAAACCATGTGTCCAAACCTCGTGAGGAATACAGGCTAAAGACGCACCATGGCATGACTGTCCTCTGGCATCCTGTCACATAGAATTTCCATCAAGCTCACAGACCGGGGTGGGAGATGCTGGGGCAGAGAGATGTCCTTGTACATTGTACTCACACACGCGTGAGTGCATGCACACACATACATGCACATTCCCCTCCCTCCAATGCAGATGCACACAGGGTGCAGACATGCCTGTAGACATAGTCTCTCTCCTCCAGTGCAGATGCATATATGCATGCGCGCGTGCACACACACACACACACACACACACACACACACACCCTCAAGCAAAAGTTCTGAGCTCCAATCCTAGAGAAACAAGGTCTAGACTCTCACTAGACTGAAAAGAGAAAAAGATCCCAAGTGACAGCACATTCAAGACACTTTCCTGTCTACTGACTATATCAAGGACCACCACCTGGGAGAGAATACAGCTTCAGCACTCCATGTATCCTTTCCAATTGTCACCTCAGTATTAGCCTTGGGTAAAACAGAAAGGCAGGCTGTGCCAGTAGGTGGATAGAGAGCAAGACCTAGGTTCAAGCCCCACCTCTGACACCTACTGACTCCCAAATCATGTCACCTGTCCATTCTCTAGGTAATACTCTGAGTCAAGACACAGAGGAGGTGCCGACCTGAATTGGCAGAGGGAACTTCCTCATCCTACAGGGTCCAGTCCCTATCCCTAAAAAAGAAAAGATCCATTTTTTGTTCCCGCACCATCCGGGAAGAGTCTATCTACCTTCCCCACTGGTTCCTTAATAGTATTTTCTCAACTGCATTTTTAAATAAAGAAGATCCATGTCTATTTTTAATAAAACTGCTCCCAAATGTCATTCCATTTTTCAAACCACTTAATCCCAAAGTTTTAGAGATCACAGAGTTTTCTTTATCATAGGATATGAATCAATTAAATCTGCCAGTCTAATATTACCCAAGAAAGACAGAAGATTGTGCTGACATGGAGCCCTTAACCCTTCAGGACACCTTCCCCATCTCAGAGTGGACACATTTTTCTATAACCCTGCAGGCAGCCAGACTGAATCAGACTCCCCTCCCTCCCCCCAGCCCCAGAAGTGACTGACCATTGCTCAGTCCAGGTTCCCTGAAGGCAGAACAGTGAGCATGGCACACAAGGACATGGGTAACAGAAATCACAGCCTAAGAGAACACTTTGGCTGCGAGGTGCCTTAGAGAAGAGAGCATCCAGTCACAGAGTCACAAAGTCAGAGACCTCAGCAGCCTTATAGCCCGACCAATACAGAAAGGGTTCCTCATAATAACATACCCCAAAAGTGCCCATAGAGCCTCTTGTTGGAGACCTCTGAAGACGGAGAACCTACCCAGGCCACTGCTGGTGACCCCATCCACTTTGGGACAACTCCTTGAGATCCCATCCACTTTGGGACAGCTCCTGGTGAGCCCATCCACTTTGGGACAGCTCCTGGTGACCCCATCCACTTTGGGACAGCTCCTGGTGACCCTTTCCACTTTAGGACAGCCCCACCAGGAGTTTTTGTTGACCTCAAGTATAAACTGACTCCTTTTCAACTTCTACCCACTATGCCTGGTTCTGCCCTCTGACACCAAACTGAACAAGCCCAACCTCTTCACCACAGGACAAGGGTTCAAATATTGAGCATAGTTATTATGTACTCCATAAGTATGCAGACTAAATAGTCATCATTCCTTGAAATGATCTTCATATCCAATTCTGAATCAAATAAGAGTATTTGTGAAGCACTCAGCACAGGGTTTGGCACATAGTAGTTGTTTAATAAATGCTTATTTTAAATTATGACTTAAACTAAAGACCCTTCATCACCCTGGTTGTCCTCCTCTGAAGACTTTCTAGCTTATCAAAGTCTTTCTTAACCCATAGTGCTCAGGGACTGAACATAATACTGATGATGGCCAAGCTGTAAAACTAGCACCTCCCTATTCCTGAAAGTTATGCACCAATTGATTCAGCCCAAGATTGTGTTTTGTGGGCTTGGTTGCTTTTTTTATTACTTTATATTGATGTTACAAACCACTAAAGTCACCAGATTTTTTCAGAACCATTGTTATCTAACAATACTTCTTCTATCTTATGCTTATGACATTGTTTGTACCCAAGTACACGTGACATTTACCCCTATTGAATTTCATCTTCTTAGACTGAGCCCAATGCTCCAGTCTGTTGAGAGCCTTTTGGATTCATCCCTCCAGCTTTGTGTCATCTGCAGATCTGTTTGTCCAAGTCATTGGTAAAAATATCAAACCACATAAGGCCAAGCAAAGAGCCCTGGCTGCTCCACAATGACTTCCTGTTAAGCTAGCATGGAACCATTAATAACAATTCTTTCAGTCCTAGTGATCTTTCCTATTCTTAATTCATTTGATTGTACTATTATCTCATGCATCTTCTTCTCAATATGTATAGTATGAGAATTGTCCACCCTTCCTCATTCTAAGATGAAACTGAGGCTGAGAGGTCCAATGACTTGTCCAAAGTCAAACATCTAATGAGTAGCAGAGCCTCAACCTAACACCAGTCCAATAGGCTATAGTCTAGTGGTCAAGGCAGATTCTCTCCCAATTTAAGCACTCAAAATTATAGGAGGTGGATGAAATAAGAGGGGTAATGAAATGGAAGACGATGGAATGGCTGAAAGAGCAATGAGCTAAGTGCCAGTATGACTTTAGCCCACTTAACCTGTCTGGGCCTCATTTTCATCTTCTGTTATGAGACAATATTGGAATGGATCAATAGTTCTTAAACTATATTCTAGGGATCCTTGGAGATCCTCAAGACCCTTTCAATGGGGTTCACAAAGTCAAGACTATTTTCATAGAGCCTCTGGCTATAAATATTTACAGATATAACCCACATAAAGGGACAGCTGGATGGCTCAGTGGATAGAGCATTGAGCTTGGAGTCAGGAAGACTCATCTTCACAAGTTCAAATCTGGCCACAGACACTATCTGTGTGACCCTGAGCAAGTCACTTAATGCCGTTTGCCTCAGTTTCCTCGCCTGTAAAATGAGCTAGAGAATGAAATGGCAAACCACTTCAGTATCTTTACCAAGAAAACCCCAGATGGGATCACAAAAAGTTGGACACCACTGAAACAACACAACAATAACAACAAACACACATAAACAAAAGCCCTTGGAAGGTGGAAGCCCTCAATTTTTTAGCATGTAAAAGGATCCTGGGACTAAAAGTTTTGAGAACCACCAAACTAAATTATATCTAAGATTCCTTCCAGATCTAACATTCTATCATTCTATATTCTTTTTTAAAGTGGCAGTTGAGAGAGGGACAGAACAAAATGTGATCAGTTGGCCATGACTCAAGAAAACTCAGAAACTCTTTACTTCTTTTAGTCTTCCCCAGCTGCAGAGAATTACCAAGGAATGGCTCATGGAACCTCGATCCATTCCTCTGGGACCCAACCATTCAATTCACTCTCCTCTTCTTTTTTAGGACATATTTTGTTGTCTTAATTGAAAGCCCTACGCGCTTCTGATCAACGACCGTCCCTCCTAAGAGACTATTGCATCCAAGGTCCCTTTGGAAAAGCTTAATCAGCACTAATTAAGTCACCATCCTAACCTAAATTAATTAGATTTTTAAAATGTTGTCAACATCCTTCAAGGTTAAAATAGGCTCTGACATTTTCTTAGACCTCATGCTGGACCTTATAAAATTCACATTTAGAATGTACTTGAGAGGTCAGTTCCAGTCAAAGCTCTGAAAAATAACTTCTGAAATTCTACTCATGACTCAAAGCCTCTGAAATTCTACCAATAACTCAAATAAAGTCCTCTCTTTTCTCAAACACACGTAGATTTTTAGTTTCCACACAAAGATGAAAAGTCAGAAAGTTACAGAAAGATTCCAGTTAAAGCTGGAAGGAACCTCAGAGACCATCTAATCTAACCCCTTCATTTTACAGATAAGGAAACTGAGGCCCAGAGATCTTAAGTCACTTGACCAAGGTTGCTTAGGTAGTAAGAAATCAGACTTGCAAAAGGACAATACCATATTAATAGAAATGTCTGTTTTTTTACTTTGAATGGGACCAGTCTGGAATGGTATTTTAAGTTTTCCTTAGTCTCCCAACTCTAAGAAGGCCTATTTCACTTTTTTTTTTTTTGGAAAGGACATAGAAAAGTGAAGAACCAGACCTGTGATAATTATATTTATAGGAAACTCTTCATGAGCAATGTATAGTATGTGTCATAGTTGGCACTTGAACCCAGGTTTTTAAATCTGGCCTTATCCAAACCACCAGGCTGCCTCTTTTATAACTCATTTCTGAAAAGAAACACAATACGCCAAGAAATCTAATTTAAAACCATTGATAGAAACAACAGAAATGAAAGTCCTTCTACTACCAGCCCTTTATCAGTATCAAGGTCTTCTAACAAAGCTCCCATAAGTAAATTTATCATCCTTTTGTAATGGTCTAATGTTGATCTCGGCAAAAAAAATCAGTCTACCTGAAGTCCAAGGTGGTTCATCTTATTCTCACAAAAATAATGTTTTATATTAAATTTATAATACCTTCACCTAATATCATCTTGCTTCCACAAAGCTCCTTTCTATAGAGGAACTCAAAGCCATCTGAAGGTACTTTCAATTATTCACACCACCTATGAGACAGGAAAGGAGTATTTTTATCTCCATTTCACCAATGAGAAAACAGCCTCAGGGGCATAAACCCAGTGAGTCAACTCTGGAGGCAGCAACAGAAACCAAGTTTCAACATGACCTTGAAACAAATCCATTCCAATGGGGAAAAAAAGAGAAATATTGGAAATGACACTTGTTTTAGCCCTAATGAGACTCCAGATAACATAGCCTCTCAAAAGAGTAGGAGTAACTGTCAAAGCTGAAGTCCTATTTGGCAGGTTACTGTACCAACCTTTACAGGATAAACTTGCTGCTTTTGAGAATCCTGTCTCCAACACAAACTGTATCTGCCTTGTATTATTTATTCTCAGTGCAAGTGATAGAAATTTGAAACATTTCTCCCACGGGAATCCATTATGTTTACCCAACTTTTTATATAGTATTGCATTCCATTTGTAATTTGCACTTGCAAATTATTTATTGGAAATGGATTCTATTCACCAAAGGTCAAGGTCAAATCATTTTTAAAGACATACCACTTATACATCGCTCTGTCATCATAAGAACCAGTATGCTTTATAAACTAATAAGCTTACCAAACAGAGAGGTATGGTCAGAGTTTGAAGTGAGGAAAGAAAAAATGGAGTTGGAACGATTCACCACCAATGACAATTGGCCATTGACGATGGTTATCTTCAATCGTGACCATTACTATAGCTCTACTGTGTTACATCCTGCTTCTTTTGGCTTTGTGGGAAGCAGTGGGCATAGCAAGAGCAGAAATAATAGAAGTACACTCCTCCCCTAGAGGAATATAAGTTACCTGGGGTCAAAAGTGACCCAGTGCCTAGCACATTTAGGGAGAGGGAACCAGGGCAGTGATTTCATCATTTCAGAGAAGTCTCAGTGAGGGACTTCTACTATCAATGCACATTGGATGGATGAATGGAATAAGCATTTCTTAAGGGGTTACTATGTTCGAGGCACAGTGCTGAGTGCTTTACAAATATCTCATTTAATTGGCAGCTTATCTGCACCTTGACATTTTAAGGGTACCAGTGGAGCACTTGGCTATTCACCTCTCTCCCAGTCCCTCCCCAGTCACAAGACTTCATGTCATTCCCCTCCTCCCCTTACCTCCCCCAGCCACTTTTACCTTCTTTCTATATATTGTCTTTTCCCCTCCCAGATTGATTTTTTTTTTTTGACTAAGTAAAAGAGGCCATTCTCTGCCTCATTTCTCACCTAGCCTTAATCACTGAATGGGCATTGCCTCAAACAAACTGACCTGGGAAAGACCTTAGCTTTAAAAAAAAATCTCACTGCATCTGGGGCCATCTCCAGTCATCCTGATCTATATCTTGCCACTGGACCTAGATGGCTCTGGAGGAGAGAGTGAGGCTGATCTCATAGCCCTGCCACACTTAAATCCAGTTCATTTGCATGTCATGGCATCACCTTCTTGATGTCACAGAAAATTGCCTGAGGCACTGAGAGTAGAACCTTTTGTCTTTGATTCTAAGACCAGATCTCTCTTTCTCCTAGCATGCAGTAAGCTCTCCTGATAAATACTAGTTGAATTTTGAAGAAGAGAAAACAAAACTTTAATTTTGACATAGTTTATAAAACAGAAGGTAGACCTAAGACCCTCCCAAAACAGAACTCCCCCTTGTTTTATCACTTCAAACATCAATGGTCGTACTCTACACCATTTGTGTAATACCTGCTTTATGGATGATCAACTGAGGAGTCTTGAGGACTTGGAGAGAATACTATTTAGATTTACTGGCAATAATTAGGAATCAAAGCCAGGAGCTCTGACCATTTAACCCCTCAAATATGAAGTCTCAGAGTAAAATCCCTCCCCTGAAAAGTGGGTATGAAGGCTCAATAAGGACACTAGTTCTTAAATTCCTGATGAAAACTGCATCTGAGTCTCAAAAGTAGAAGCCCTGAGATCTACTCACATTTATGGGAGAGGAGAACATCAAATGAATCTGCCCACCTCGTAGCTTCTTCTGTGGACAACCTCCTGGAATAGAAGAAACAACATTCTGGAATGCTATCCACAAAGCCCACTCCCCCCTCTCCTTTGGCTGACACAAAATAACACAAATCACAAACTTGAAATAAATGGATTATTCAATTAATTAATCAAATTAATTAAGTCAAGAATCTAAGACTTTACTTCCACTGGTAGAAATCAAAACCCCTCTATGTCTCCAGAGATGTTTTTTGAAAGCTGACTTTCTTTTTTTTCTATTTAAAAAATATTTTTATTGTCAATGTAATAATTATCAAAAGCTGAATTTCCAGCCAGGAAGGTGGAAGTTTCAGATCTGCCTCTGACACATACTATCTCAGTGACCCCTGGAAAATCACTTAACCTCTCAGTACTCTAGGTTTCTCTCTAAAATTCTAAGTTGGGGAGAAATGGCCAACCTGCATCGGTAGAGAGAACTTCCTCCCTTAGGAGTTCCCTATAATAATGAAATAACAGGTCTGATCCCTATTGGTACTATCCCAAAGGCCCCCAAATTCATCCCCTTTTGGGCGACTTGTCAATGACCCTCTCTGAATTCAGAGAAGTGAGGCTTAGAGCAACCTGTTGCAAGACTCAAAGCCTTTTCAGTCTGATAGGACCATCCAGAGCTTATACTTTTATTACATTTTCTTCTAGATGTGAGAATTGCCCCTATGCTTAAGGAAGGCATTGGTCAAGAGCTTCAGTGGAGAACAACTTGAAATAACCTAAAGAAATGTCTCCCTTTGACAACTTCATGTTTTAGGGGAGCTGAAGGAGACATATTAAAACCAAAAGGTCTTATCCAAAAAATCTGCCCCTGAAAATATGGGCACTTTAAAATCAGTTCTGGGGGTGGCTAGGTGGCACAGTGAGTAGAGCACCAGTAGTCAGGAGGACCTGAGTTCAAATCTGGCCTCAGATACTTAACACAAAAACTAGCCATGTGACCTTGGGCAAGTCACTTAACCCCAATTGCCCTCCAAAAAGCAAAAAAAAAAATTTGGTTATAGGGCAATAGAGATTCCACTCATGGCAAGTATGAGTAGGCTGTAACATATGACCAAGAAGGAACCCTGAAAAAGAGGGACCAAGGATGCCATCGAGGAAATGTATGACCCAAAGAGAAGAGGGCCTGGGCTGGGCAGTTAATTCAGCTGAAGTACTCACTGGCTCCTGTGACAGATCAGGAAAAATCAAGAAAGGCCTTCAGCACATAGGGTGTGCTGAATTAATTAAATTAACTTATTATTTATTCATTTAACGTAATATTTTAAGCAAGTTTCAGTTTCTTAGTTTCAAGGGCCAGGGCTCAGATTTAATACTAATGGGACAGGGACAATAAAAAGGTTCCCTCTCATCATCTCCCCAGTCATTATTCCTGGTGCTTCCCTAAGGGTAAAGACAGACCGAACATGATTTTCATTCATTTCTGAAAGAAATAAATGTTTCTTTCACAGCTGCTCAAAAGTAATATAGTAGGGGTGGCTAGGTGGCACAGTGAATAGAACACCAGCCCTGGAGTCAGGGGGACCTGAGTTCAAATCCTGCCTCAGACAATTAACACAAAAACTAGCCGTGTGACCTTATGTAAGTCATTTAAGCGCAATTGCCCTACCTTACCCCCTCCAAAAAAAAAAAAAGCAAAAAAATAAATGAGTTGCTATAAAGTGAACTGATTAACAGAGTCACACATCCTTTAGCTGTTCCTTGGGAGTACCATAATACCTGTACATAGCCCCCTAGCTGGAGCTTGTCTACCCAGTGGGTGCCCAGAGAGCTCTAACAACTGAGTGACTGACACAGGGCTGTCCATACTCACTTGAGAGCCCGGTTCGGCTTGTCAGGAAGAATAGCTGTGAAATCACTACATGAATCTGATTTGTGAGACAGACATCCCAGGCGAGTCCTCATCCCTTTGTTCCTGCAATCAACAACAGGAGCAGAAGGAAGAGAGAAACTGTAATAAAAATAGTGATCAACAGAATGGGTTCCTGCACACAGAAAGCACTGAGAATCTCACTAGCTCACACAGCCACCCCTGAGATTTCATGAGCAAAGGGAAGGAACCAGAAAGAGCAGCAGCAGCATTATCTGACTACCTGAATACGTAACAGGTACCTTTCCCCTGGAGATATAGTGCTTTTTAAAGCTTCTACAGCAAATTGGTGGTAAGTCAGTCAATGAAGGTCATTAGCTTGGAAGACTTTCTAAATCAGGTTTCCCCATTGGGAAAGGAGCTACAGTGATGTCAAAAAACAATCTGCATCTTTCCCTCCCTACAGAAGGTCAGTGTAAGCAACTGTTCCTCACTGTAAAATGGTCCATGAGGCCCAAGGAAGGGCATCAGTGTTTGGGGGACAAGATCAAGCCTTATCAATTACTATTGTCTATACTGAAGAGACACAGAGCTCGGCATTATGGCTCAAAATGGTGGCAATAAGGGCTCAAGATGGCATGGAGCTGAGCAGAATGAGGAAGTCTTCTGTGATTCTGACTAGTGATGGGGCTGATTATTGAAATCCCTCATCAGACCAACCTCTCCTGATTATGTTAGAACTAAAAACCAGTAGAGGTTAAAGAGAGGAGGGGAGCAATGACAATTAATGCAATCATCAGTTAGGATCCTATTTATATTTTCACTATCAACTCTAATCATTTCATTAAGTAAGCTCTCTGCCTTCATTAACATCACTTGGTGCAAATCAAAATGGTAACACATTTTAATCTCAACAACTCACCCATCACTTGCAATTATTAGTAAGGACCTGTTCTCGGTCAATATTTTTCATATATGATAACTGATGGGTAGCTCACATGCTCCATTGGTATCTTTGGGTTGCTAGGAGACCTCGAGAAAGCTACCTGGCACATTGGGTGGACCCCTATAATGAACTTAGCAGAGGACACAGACGAGGCCCACTGAGTATGGGGAGGTCTCAATGGGTTCTGATCCATACTGTTGGAAGGAATCATCACATCAATGAGCTCATAGATTCATTTGAGTGTTTGAGGGTAATCACAATCAAAGCATAGGATATTTAAGCTGACTCTAGAGGCAAAATACTATAATTATTGGAATGTAATGCTGGATTCATGGTTAGGAAGACCTGTGTTCAAATCCTGGCTCTGACATCTATTGGTGGGTGACACTGAGGCAAGTCACTTAACTGCTCTGACCTTTATTTGCAAAATGGAGATAATAAAAGTACCTTCTCCCTTAGGGATTTTGTGAGGGGCAAACAAGGTAATGCATGTAAAGAGTTTTGCAAATTTTAAAGCACTACATTAAATGAACCTATTGTTATTCATTATAATAGAATCTAATGAATAGTTTTACTCATTGTTCTCCCCTGCTGGAGACTTTAGCACTTTCTGGTCTCTTACTGCACCATGTTGTACAATTACTATGAGGCTGGAAAACCAAAGAATGTAGAAAAGATTCTCCTTAAGGTGGGGACAATGCACATCCACCACTCCCCCTGCCCCAAAGAGACAAAATCTCAAGCTCACTTTCATATATTCAGAATCTTTACTTCATTTATAAGGAAAGTTATTATTATTGCAAAGCAATAATACTCAAGGCCAATGGAGGTTCTAGACCAGTGGCCTTTCAAGTCTTCTCTTCCCCATCTATTGGTCCCCAGTGACTTCCCACCCTGTGGCCCAGAAAGACCTTCCTCTCTAGCCTTGCTCTGCTTCACTGCATCCAAGGGAGGCCAGTTGTGCTAGAAGCACATTTTATATCTTCATAGCCATTTTCAGGTCCAGAACATTTGAGTCTCCATTAAGTTCCCCTCTCCCTCCAATAGACAGTTAGGGCTGCATGCCCTGTCCTCCCCCCATTTCCCTCAGTTCCCATTACTAAGTCATCTCTTTCATAGCTCTATAAAATGGTGACTATGATAGTTCTCTCTCCCCTCCGATGGTGAGGACCAGGGTACAGCCACTTGCTGTTACAGATGGCCAGGATCTTTGGCAGCATTAGTCCTGGATAACAAAGCATTTGAAATGACTAATTAAGGACTCTCAAGTCATCAAATTGAGTGAGTCCAAGTAAAGGCTGTCACAAATCATCCTATGGGCCAGGAACCTAGCCTTCAATAATTCACCACACCTACTCTGAGCTTCAGGATCTTAAAAGCATGATGTGAAGTTGAGTAACTGCTCCCTTAGAAGTATTTCTAGTGATTCTAAAAAGAAAACTTATGTGCTGGGTTTGAATCCTAGCTCTGCCACTTCTTAAAGGTGAGAGCATCTTGCTAAGCCTCATTTTTCCTCCTCTGTAAAATAGATATGCTACTTGTACTACCTGTCTGAAAAGGTGAGGAGAGGCTGGGACAGGAATTTGAGCAAGTCATAATTTGCAAATCTATATGGGCTAATTGGCAAGGCCCTGCAGGGTATTAGTTTTACCTGTGTCAGAAACCACCTTGGGGCCCTTAGGCAGCAACTTTCCCTGATGGTGCTCTGAGAATGAACAAGTCTTATTTTCTTTCTAGGCTAGGTCAAGCCTCAGGTTGTGTCTGACCTGTTTAGTTCAAGTGGAAGAAATTGGAAATAACAGAAGAATGGAGGGCCAAAGATCAGCATTAGGTTTATTATAGCCTGAAGGGCTTGGAGAAAACTAACTCATTCTGCTCCCTGAAGCAGCTGTCCTGGCCAACACTATGGGTCTTCCAATTAACTAAAAAACATAATAAGAACAAATAACTTAGCACGGTTTCTTGGGCTCCCATCCTCACGCCTGTCAGTCATCTGCAGAATGGGAGCATACCTGGCAGCCACAAAGTTTGGGACTAAAAGGACATTGTACAAAATCACAATCCCATTAGGGGACATACAAGGCAAAGCAGTGCAGGGGGAGAGGCACCAGGAAGGGAGGAAGCTTGAATGGGACAGAAGCGCAGGGGAGAGCAGGAGGCAAGGGAGAAAGGAAAGGAAGTGGGGCAAAAATGCACGTCATGGTTCAGTTACCTCCGTGGCATCAGTAAGGCCGCCATACAGGCATCCGGCTACGGGCAACCCTTTAATTGGCTGGCTTGCAGGGCCCTCAAGGCAGGAGGTAAGACTGCGGGGAGGAGGGGTTTGCCCTTTCACGTCCTCTCACCTAAAATCAAAGAATCCTAGGTAAAAGAGGGGGCCTTGGCCCTCTCAAACCCCTTCACTCCCTCTCCTCTCAGGTAGGCTTTGGGCCCAGGTCATCCAGGCACAGAGGGTCAATGTGTCCTCATCCAAGTGGGCCCCTCCGAGGTTGTGCTGGCCAAAATGAGCTGAGTGGATGCAGATTGCTTTAAGATTGGCCAGGGGTTGCTGTTTCCCAAACTACGGCCATCATTTAGAGGAAAGTGGGACATATGGCCCAAGGGAAGAACTGAGCTGGCAGTCACCAAAATGCTGTTCTCTCTTCTCTCCAAGGGCAAAACTGAGGTGACTAATGGGTGAGGCAAATCTATACTGATGATGCCTGACTGACCCTTTCCCCAGTCTACCCTCCAACAGATCCAAAATGGTGTGCTTAGATGGCATTCTGGCTTATACCTCCCTCTCCAAGTTTGTCTATGATGGGAGAACACAGCCCCAGGAGGGCATGAGTAGGAAGAAGGTTGGAAAAACTCCAAGGAAGTCTTTTCAGGTGTTAGCAACCCACCGACTATCTCCTTCTCAAGGCTATAATAACAGAGCCAGGATTAAAGGGAGGCAGATAGGCAAAGGTCTAGAACACAACACAAGAGGGAACTTGACAAAGGATACTTCTTAATGTCGGTTTTTAGAAATGTTTGATTTTTACAGCCAGAAAATTCTGCTCTCCGTGGTTCATAGTGACTTATTTTGTGGTAAGTCAAGTCATATGTATTGTAAGGAAGACTAATTGGGAAAAGGGAGAATTTTCAGATATGGGAGGGGGGGCAATCTTTCAATGCAAAGGGGCACAACTTTCAAACCTTGCCTCGGGTGTGCAAAAGTCACATCTCAACTGTGTGTGTGTATGTGTGTGTACACAAATCATATCTGTGTCAGCAGAGAAATTGTCTTATTGAGACAATCAGCCTCTACCAATCTCACAGGTCCCTGACCATTTCTGACCAGAAGGGAGAGGTTATTAGATGTGTATTAAGACCGATTGGCTTGTATTTCCTTTCCTTCTGAACTGTTCAGCAAGGACATAGCCTGGTATGCTCCTACCTGTCTACTTCCACAAAAATAACTAGAGAAGATGAGAGAAAGAAAAATCCAGCTTTAGAGGGGGCATCCCATCCATAAATAGTTCCTCAAAGGAACCCCAGCAATAAACAAGGAATGTATTTTCAAAGCTTTTAATATATATATATATTAATTAATTAGCATTTCAAGAGGCACTGTTGCATAATGGAGAGAGAGAAGTCTCAACTCTTTCACATAGCCGTGTGACCCTGGGCATATCCCTTCACCTCCCTTTCCCTTGGTATCCCTAAGATTCTAAGTTACAGTAAGTAGCGGTAGGGACTTTCCAATGGCCATACAATCACTGATATGGCTAAAATAAGCCTCTTGAGATTCTGTGATTTTAAAAATTCTCTACTCCAGGAAATCGGGGAATTGTGTTAGAAGTCCTGTCCTAACCACTATCTTTAATTATGTTACTTGGTGGCATAGAGTCATGGTTTCAAGCTAAAGAGGGAATCATAGAAATCAATGCTTCTAGCCCTTTTTTGTCCTCATCTTCCTCTTGACCAGAGTGGAGACTACATGGAAGGGAAAGACACATGTGTGCCGAACCCAAGGTTTCCTTTCTAACTGTCACAGTGACATTCAGGAGCTCAGTCTCTCGTTCCCTGATATCTCCAGCAGAGCCGGCAAGGTCACTTGCCCATACCTGGCAAGGCATCTCCTGGCACACTCTACCTCAACCTCCCTTCTCTTCCCATTTCTCCTGCAGTCTCCCCACACCCCCCACTCAAAATGACTCACATCTCCAGTGGATTCCCTTCCCTGGATCTCTTAGCTGCCTGCTGTCAGACACTGTTATGTCACCCTAACCTACCCCTCCTCCATCTCTCCCCAGACCCTCTGTCCCAAACAAGGCAATTCTTCTGTTCCCTTGATAAACCCAGCATCTGATCCCATTCAGTGGGAATCAATAGGTTGCCATATCTTGAGCTCACTACCCTCACCAGTTCCAAAGCCAGTGATTTTGCTCAGCCATCAGAGTTCCGGTACCCAAAGTTTACCCCAAAACCTTAGTATAGTGGACTGAGGTACAAAGGGAACACAGCCTCTTGGCTGCCTTAGGGAGGCCAACCTCCCACATTTAATAGGAGGGAAGAGGGTGATGAGAAGGATGGAGCCCCCCCCCCGCCCCCACCCACCCAAGGAGTAAGAAAACCAAGGGTTAAATGAAGAAAAAACGAAAAGCTGAGACCAGAGAGAGGGTAAGAGCCATTGAGAGCTTCAATAGGGAAAAAGCATAGCTCAATATGCACAGAGAGGTAGGTTAAAGATAGGTTGGTTAAATATGAATAAAGTACTCTGCACGCATTGGCACCCAGGTGAAGGAGACTGAAATAAAAAGGAAAGCCATACTCACTGCCTTTGACCTGTCCTCATGGCCTGTGGGTCTTTGCCAACCAGATGGTCAGAGAAGCTGCTGGTCAAGGAGCTCTGAGGAGAGAGCAAATCTATCTCTTAGCAGTCAAATCCTTGGCGGGGTGAAGAACGCATGCCTGTGGGTATGTGCACACACACACACACACACACACACACACACACACACACACACACCTCCCACCACTTTTGCCAGGCAGTGAGCCGTACAGATGAAAGCTCCCCTCTCTGCTTGTCACATTCAGTAAATACTCAAGCATCCCACACCCAGCAGGAGGTGGCTTGGCTAGGTTTTGCCACGCGGTGTCTGCTCACCCATTTTCATTGGAAGCATGAAGGAGGTGCCCACCTGATCAGAGCCTTGCCTGGCACTCTTCCTCCTTGCTAACCTGATTCTCAGATCCTTGGGCTTCAGTTAAATGAAAAGGAAGCACATCCCAACCTTGCCTCAGCACCAGGAGACTTTGAGGGGTGGAGTGTGGGTGGGGGTAGGGGAGGAGAGGGGAGGGGGAGTTCAGATAGAAGTATTTCTTCCTTGTGCCCCACCCCCACCTCAGCCCAGACTTAACTGGAGATCGAGCATCCAATCGGTCTGGCTTGAATGAGCTCTGCTGCAGTCAGAAAGCCAGTTGCTACTCTGGGATCAGAAATCATAGAATTCTTGCCCCGGACAGCTGCTGACAGCAGGGACCCTGTCTGAGCCAAAGCTCCTAATGAGCAGGGGGCTATCGGGTGCTTTATTAGGTCTAACGTGATGTGACAAATGCAGAGGAGGCTCTGGCATCCAGGTAACCCATCTGACTCCCACTCCCTTCCTCACGAGGCGCCTAGCCTTCCTGTTGCTACTGTGCCTCCTGCCAGAGCTGAACCCCACAGACCTGAGCTATTCCCATAGGGTACTATACTTCAGCCGTCTCCTCCCTACAGATAAGCATTCCCCTCTCCTCCCTTCCCCCCAGCCCCTGCCGTGTCCCTGCTCTTCTCTAAACTTCCATATTCTCTGCTCATTTATCACCCTCTGCTCTCACCTGGATCTTCCCACAATGAAAAATCACCTCACTTTCTCTGCCATCACCTATCGGCTTCCTGCAGTTTGCGTTTGCAGAAGAGGGAGAGTCTCCCCTTTGTTCTGCCCAATCCAGACAACTCTTCCATTTTCTAGCCTGCCTTCTACCATACCTCTTCTGAGGCTCCTTGACCACTCAGACCCTTGCAGGCTCTGTGTCCATCCCAGAAGGAGCTCTGGGTAGACCCAGCTTCATAGGACAAGTCAAATCTGCACCCTCCCTGGCTTTCTCCCTGGGTTCCCTGGTCTTGGGTTCTCTTGTTCTAAGCACATATCCATTCTGAAAAAAAAAAAAAAAGATGCCTGGCATTCACCTGCACCTGCAAGCACCAAGGGACTTACAGGAGCTAGGAGAATCCCTAAGGGGAAGTGGTTGTGAGGACTTGAAAGAAGCCCACTTCTCTCAGGATTCTTCATGTAAAACCTGCATTCTGTCAAGGGAGTGAGTGATGCAGCGGTCCTGCCTGCTGCCTGATGACAGGGGCCAAATATAAATTCCACTGCTGTCTCTACAGTGACTCATTGTCTCGCTCTAATAATGTCCGTGGTGTCATTTGGTTCAGCAAAGGGGCCTTGGTGGTACAAGATGAGGTTTTTACTTTCTCCCTGCCACTGGGTTTCAGTCCTGTTGCTAGCCAAGCATCAGTTCCTTAAAAAAATAAACAACCCGGCAGATTGCAGGCTTTAGGATCACTGTCCTGGGACCCTGCACTATGAGAATAATAAACTGACAGATAGAAATTGTAAAGATGAATTCTGTGAAGAAGCACCTTGCTGTAATGCAAATAAAGAATGCCACAAGTCAAACTGCGGTCATATGCAGTTATACGTATGAAGCATCTGGCACCATCATATGAAATCCCTAGAAGTCAGGTGTTATTCTGGACCGCTTACAGCAATGACAATACAGAGTCAGAACTGGCGAGGGGCACGCAACACTTTGTCCCAGGGCACAGACATGCCAGGGAGGGTGTACTACAGGAGGGAGAGGCTGCTTTCTCCATGGAAGGACCTGCTTCCTCACAATCCTCTACTGACTGGCACCATTCCCAAATCGAGGGTTCCACTGCTGGGCAGACCCCAAACCAGAGTCATGATTGTCCCTCCCTAGGATCCACCTTTCATTAGTCACCCGCCCAGGAGTGGGAAACATGCAGCCTCGAGGCTACATGTGGCCCTCTAGGTCCTTAAGAGCAGCCCTTTGATTGAATCCAAGTTTCACAGAACAAATCTCCATAATAAAATGATTATTTATTTATTGCTTATTTTATTAAGGGAATTTTTTCTATTTATTTATTATTTATTTTATTAAGGGGAATTGTTTTATTGATTTGTTAAATTTATTTATTATTTATTTTATTAAGGGGATTTATTCTGTGAAGGTTGGATTCAGTCAAAGGATTATAGGTTCCCTGCCCCTGCCCCAGGCCTTGTGGGGATGAAGACCCATTCCACCTATCTCCTACCAGTACCATACTAAGAAAACACCTGACTTTACCCTAAGTGGAAAAAATTTCCGATTACATCTCTGGAATACTTTGGTGTTTACAAAGTAACTTTCCAAAGTATTTTCCTCAAAACAACTCTGTGAGATGAATAACATAAGCATTTGTCCCATTTTATAGACAAGAAAAGTGAGGCTAATAGAAGTCAAAGTGTTCACACAGCTATCTAGAATTGCAGCCAACATTCAAACCCTGATCTCCTACTGAGTGTTCAAACATCTCAATTTATTTGACAAATAAGTTAATCCACAAACATTTAAGTGCTTTCTGTGGACCAGGCACCTTGCTAAGTGCTGGGGATATAAGGCAAAGGAAAAAATAAAATGTAGCCCCAGGCTAATGAGAAAGATCAACTTGTACAGACAAGATATCGACAGGATAAATTGGGTGGGTTGTCTCAGAGGAAAAGTACTAAGATAAAAGGAAGACTAGGGAAGGCTTCCTGAAGAAGGTGGGACTTTTTAACTGATACTGGAAGGAAGCCAGGTAAGTTAGAAGGCAATGAGGAGGAAGGAGAATGCTCCAGGGATAGGGAACAGCCAGTGAAAATATATGGAGTTGCAAAATGGAAGGTGATGTTCAAAGAACACCAAGGAAGCTAAGACACTGGATTGTGGGCTACATGGAAAGGAGGAAGGTTTAAGAACCCTGGAAAGGTAGGAGGGTGGCCAGGTTATGAAGGGAATTAAAAGCCAAACAGAATTTTATATTTGATGCAAGAGGTGATAATAGGGAGCCACTGGAGTCTATTGAATGAGGGAGGTGGGGAAGATTGATGTGGTTGGGCCTGCCTTTTAGGAAGCTCAGTTTGACAGCTAAGTAGAGGACAGATGTGAATGAGGAGAGACTTAAGACACCGACTCACAATGAAATGTCCTTGTATTTGAATGGATCGTGTAGAAGAATATTTGTAGAATTAGCAAAACCTTACTGGGTGGCTATATAGAATGCCGTGTGCACATATGTCTAGCAGGAAATCAATGCAAATTTATTGATTTCGTTTCTAAATAGGAGAATTGCTACCAAAACATGATAATTCCCCAGTGCCATATGAGTTCCAAAATATGTACAATTTGTTTCAAACAAAAATATAACCACTTTGGTTTCCAAAGATAAAAATGATTTCCCTTTGAATGTCTTCACTTCCCCCATTTGCTTGAGCAGTTGTGCCATAGCTATATGCTTGGCTTGTTGTTGTTACTGTTTACCTTTAATTTCATCAGTATAGGGAACTCTCAGGGGGAAAACTCTCTATGCCAATGTAGCTTGGCACTTGTTTTCCAACTTATGGTCAATACCTGGAAAGCTGAGAGGATAAGTGATGTGCCTGAGGTGATATAGTCATTATGCATCAGGGGAAGGACTCGAACCCCCTGACTCAAAGACCATACTGCCTCTTTGACTGACTCTAATACGATGAAATTTAAAAGAGATAAATGTAAGTGTAAAGTCATATCTAGGTTGAAAAACATCAACTTTACCAATACAAGATAAGTTAGGCATGGCTAGACTACAGTTCTGAAACAGATCTAGGGTTTTGGTGGCCCGCAGAAGCAAGATGTCACTGGTTCAGTGCTGTAGCCAAGAAAACCTAGTTCTCTGGGCCCAAGTTGGGCAGCTAGGTGACACAGTGGATGGAGTGCCAGCCCTGGAGTCAGGAGAATCTGAATTCAAATTTTTCTTTAGATACTTGCTAGATGTGTGACCCTGGGCAAGTCACTAATCCTGTTTGCCTCAGTTTCCTCATCTGTAAAATGAGCTGGAGAAGGAAATGGAAAAGCCCTCCAGTATCTTTGCCAAGAAAACCCCAAATGGGGTCACAGAGAGTCAGACATGACTGAACGACTCAACAACAACAACTGGGGCCAAGATAGAAAGTGAATGTCCGCTACCATCCTCTGGGACAGCCCAGGTACCCTTGGCCCTTCAGAGAGAGTTTCCCCAGTATCTCTATCAGAGAAGGGCTCAGTTCATCATGAGCCAGGGAAATCCATGCCATTGTCACACCAAGACATACACACACACACACACACACACACACACACACACACACACACAGTGTAATTAAAGGGATAACAGAGTAAGCAAATTAGATTTCACAATGCAATATTTTAGAAAGCCATAGTGACGTAGGAGGTTTATGCACAAACCCATCAAAAATGGCCCACATGCATTTAGTTAGCCAATATTCCACCCAGGACTGTACAATATTTAAAAGCTTTTCATAAAAACAGTCATTTATGTATTAGATTTCAATTTGGTCCAGTGTGCTAACGCTCTGTTGCAAATCTTTTAAAAGCAAGCTCCACTTCTGAACAATCCTAGTAACGGCAGAAACATGAATCAACATAAACTGTGATGATTTCAAGTTACCATGGAGACAGTCAGGACACAAGGAAAGGCAGGACTGAAAGATGCCACTTGGCCAGAGGAGTTTGCTCCTAAATGCCTGTACTTGCAGCCCACCATTCACATAGCACCCTTAGCTTTTACCTTCCTGTTTCCTCTTCCTCAAGCCAAGCACCAGAACAGACATAGCAGGGAATGTCACCTCTGTGATCTAATAGATCTGGTACCCTCCCTCATTCAGAGTCTAGCCAAGCCAGCAAGCATTTATCAAGCCAGGCACTGTGCTAAAGGTGGGGATACAAATAGCATGCAAAAGGAAATACAGTTCCTGCCCTCGAGGAGCTTATATTCTAACAGGATAAGACAATATGGAAAAGGGAGCTGAAAAGGGGGAAAAGGTAACAGGCATGGTGGTGAAGTCCTGCGAATGAAGGATGGCTAGCCTTGGCCCTTCCTCAAAATGGAGGAAGAGCACACCAACAAGAAAAGGGGGATACAGGACAGAGGGAGAAGGCAGCTGAGGCATGGTGGCCAAGTCTAGAAAATGAAGGATAGATCATTTCCTCAAAAATGGAGGTTCCTGGAAAAACTTGGGTCTCTCCAGTTTTATCTTTATATCCCTAGTGTCAAATAATCATTAAGCACCTACATGTGGCAGATAGAGACAGCTCAGGAGGGTGGCTCAGCAGACAGAAAGCCCTGAGCTCAAATCCAGCATCAGGCACTTACTAGCTGTGTACCCTGGGCAAGTCACTTAACCTCTGTTTGCCTTAATCCAGTGGAGAGGGAAATGGCAAACCACTCCAACATCTTTGCCAAGAAAACCCCACGCACAGCACTGGTGTGATATGGTCTACAGTGTCACAAAGAGTCAGACATGACTGAAGGACTGAACAATAACGTGGCAGGAACTGCAATTGGCATACAGGGTACACGGATATAAATAAAAGCATCCCTGCCCTCAAACAGCTTACAGTCTAATAGGGGAGATAACAAGTGCAAAGATAAATATATCCAAAATAAACGCAAAGGCATTTGAGGGGCAGGGTACTAACAACAAAGAGAATCTGAAACTTGAATGGGTTCTTGAAGGGAGCTAAGGACTGCAGGAGAGCATTTCAATCATGGGAACAGGCTGTGCAAATATAGAAAGATAAGAGATGACATATCATATACAAGGAACAGCAAATAGGCCAGTTTCACTGGAATGTAGAGTGAATGAGGGGGAGTGGTGTGGAATCGTCCTCATAAGGCAGGCTGGAGCAAGATCGTGAAGGGTGTTGTATACCAAACTCAATGAGCATTTATTAAGCACCTACTGTGCTGAGTATGGAAGAGAAAGAGAAAAGGAAAATCAGTCCCTGCTCTCAAGGACCTCACAATCTAATGGAAAAGACAACACAACCCACAAATAAGTAAATGCAAATAAGATATAGAGAGAATAAGTTGGAAATTATCAACAGTGGGAAAGCACTAGAATTAAGAGGGGTTGGGAAAGGTTTATTGCAAAAGATGGGATTTTAGATGGGACTTGAAAGAAGTTAGAGAAGCCAGGAAGTGGAAATGAGGAGGGAGATCCGTCTGGGCACGAGGGACAATCACTGAAAACGTCCAGAGTCAGAAGATGAATGTCTCATCCCAGGAACAGCAAAGAGGCCAATGGCACCAAATTGTTGAAAACATGAAGGACAGTGGGGTATAAGAACACTGGAAAAGTAAGAAGGGGTCAGGTTATAAAGGGTTTTAAAGCACAAACAGAGTTTTATATATGATCCTGAAGGTAATAGGAAACCACTGGAATTTACTGAGTAGGAAGTGACACGGTCATATTACTTTGGGATTACATAGGGAGATTACTTTGATAGCGGAGTGAAGAACAGACTGTAGAAGAAAGAGACAACCGGAAGGCTATTGCAATAGTCCGGGTGTATATGATACAGGCTTGTATTAAGGTAGTGAATGGCTGTGTCAATACATACAAGAAGTATTGCAAAATTAAATTGATAGAACAAGACAAATTGGGTGGGGAATGGTGAGAGATAAAGCAAGGAGTCAAGGATGACAGCTCGGTCACTATCCTGAGTGAGCAAGAAACATGGTGGTCCCCTCGGCACTAACAAGAAAGTTGGTAAGAGGGGAAGATTTAAGGGGGGAAATAATAGTCAGTTTTGTATGTGTTAAGTTTAAGATGCCTAAAGTATATTTTTGTAAAGTATATATTGGGATTTGAGATACCCATAAGAGAGGCAAAACTGAAGAGTTTGAATTTTATCTTAAAAGAAATAGGGAGTCACTGTTTCTCGAAGAGGGGAATAACACTCTCAGACCTGGGTTATTAGCATGTCTGACTCCACTTCCAACCCCAACACTGTGTTTGCAAATGAGACCACTGGGCACAACATGGACCAAGGAGGCCTGGGGCTCCGAGGGGGCTGAAAAGCTGCCTGGTGGAGTGTAACAAGACAGATCGCTTTGGCCCCAGCTAAAATCCTTTTTCTGTTCTCCAGGGCTCCATCTGTAAAATGGGGATCATCTACTGCTACTTCCCTACTTTAGAAGGAGGTTGTGAGGATTAATTGGATAATGTCTGTGTAGCTATTTGAGCTCCTTGGAGAAAGGTTCTATATAAATAGAACCTTATTATTTCAGGATTCATTTTTACCACCTACCTGCCTACCAGAGGTGTTGCAGAGATTTATAAGTTAACACATTTGTCCCGCCCTTGGAGCTACTTGGACAATAGAAGGTTATATAAGTTCCCTTTTTTTCTTCCATTCCCCTTGGCCTTCAATTCCCTCCCTTCTCTGCCGTCCTCCCCCCCCCCTCCAGATCCCCCATACTGGTTATCTTCTTTTTTAATTCCTTTTCCTCCTTTTGCCTTGTCCTCCTCTCCTCTTAGACTTTTCTCTTTAAGTGGGGCAGCATGCCATGGCAGGTAGGGTGCAGAGCTTGGAGTTAGGAAAACCTGAGATCAAACACCACATCAGACACTTCCCAGCTGAGTGACCATGGACAAATGGCTTTACTTCTCTGGGCCTCACTTTTCTCCTCTGCAAAATGAGGTTAACCTCAACGGCCTCTGACTTCTGTTGCAAATCTAAATCTGCAGTGCTATGAAATGCCTCCTTTGAGAAATCCTAGGAGCTATCCTAGCACTTAATGATGGAAACTTCAGTAGCTAACTTTTCAACAGTTACTCGCATCTGTAAAAAAGCAGGCTGTTTCAAGAGGCTGGGAAAATAAGAAACAAGACATCTGCACCGTCTCCCCAAAGGGAGCTGTTGTTCACTTGTTTCAGTTGTGTCTGACTCTTTGTGACCCCATTTGGGAGTGCCATGGGATTACAAGTTGTCCCTTAATCCACCAGGATCAGTGATAAAATATGGCTCGATAATATGGGCATTACCTGTGAGAATTATTAGTATGTGAACTGAAAAGGCAAAAAGAATACAGTGTGGGGTTTAGGGCAGGGCTTCCCAACTTTTACAAGTATGAGGGGTCTTTTAAAATCAGATTTCATGTATCCCCACTTGAGAGAAGTTGGACTAATTATGTATTTGGAGATGGAAGGAAACAAGCCTCTATTAAGTACCTATTATTTGCTAGGTACTGTGCTAAGAACTTTACAGACCACTATCTCATTTGACCCTCACAACAACCTTGTGAGGTGTTATTATTACCCCCATTTTATAGTTGAGGAAACTGAAGGAGACAGTGATTAAATGACTTGTCCAAGGTCACACAACTAATAAGTATCTGAGGTCAAATTTGAATTTAGGTTCTTTTGGACCCCAGGCCCAGCACTCTACACACTACACTACCTAGCTGCCTCAGACAGAATGACCAAAAGTGCCTATGAATTCAGAAATGTTTTCAAATGTATTTGAATGTTTTTATCTCAACATAGATTTTTAAAAATAGTAATAAGTATTTTACAGTGAGAGGCAATCCTGGATTTGTAGATGGAGAGGTGCTTTAGAGTCTGGAAAATCTGGGTTCAAATCCTACCAGTGATACATAAGTGCTGGGTGATCCTAGGCAGGCCACTTAACTTCTCCTTGCCCCCAGGCAACTCTCTTAAGCTACAGAATATGCTGACCTGCATTAGAAGGGATTCCCTATCCAATGAAATAATAAATTAAGATCTAAAAATAAAATAAGTTCTTGAAGGACATATTTTTTCCTGGCCACAGCAGATTTGTTTGCTTCTTTATAGATTGAAATGTTGATTCCTAGCCATTGAAAAAAAAGTCCCCGGCTTGGTCAGTAACCTCAGGTTTGGGGTATGTTTCATCAGAACCTTAGGACCCAGTGAGCATTTCCTAGCATAGCTCCTAATTGCATACTGTTGTCGCCTGATATCGGCTGCTGTCTCATATAGGTATTGGTTTTTCTCTCTCCCAAAAGATAGTAAGCCCCTTGAAGGCAGAGACAATTTCCTTTCAAGTGGTTTGTTGGTTTGTTCATTTTTAGCTGTTTTAAGGACTGGAGACCCAAGAAGGAACTGGAATACTGCTCAGATTGGACAGGACAATGATAACTGAAGATTGACTGTTTACTTTTAATTTTGCTTCGGTCTTCTCCACCAAAGATGACAAACTTTGGTCTGGAAAGGACAGAATAAAAATGGCTCATGGAAATTTGAAACTCAAGGTATAAAGGAGGGTCGGAAGAGAGTCCCAAGCTGCCCTTAAAGAGTCCAAATCACTCAGCCAAGAGGAACTCTATTCTAGGGCAGTTGTCAACAAAGTAGGGCCAAGGGCAAGATCTGGTGCACTGTCTGTATGGTTTCGACATTTTTAGACAAAGCTTTATTGTATACAAAAATGCAAAAACTATTATTTATTTTTGGACAGCTCATGGGTTGTAAAAACAGACTGTGGACTGAACTTGGCCCTCAGATGGTAGTTTGTCAACCCCCCAGGTCTTCAGCATTGAAAAGGGGGGGCAGATGTGATTGATGAACCATGGGAAAGATTTTTGAAGGATAATGGAGAACAAAAGTGGTACTGTAGGACTGGAAAAGAGCTAATGTCCCCATTTTAAAAATAAGAAAGGAAAGCCTATATATGATGGGTTAGTGAACTTAACTTTGATTCCTAGTGAAATTCTAAAATATATTATGAGTCAATAAGTACCTACTATGTTCCCAGGCACTAAGCTGAGCATAAGGGATACACAGAGTCAAATGACAGCCACTGCCCTCAAGGAACTCATCGTCTAATAGGGGAGACAACAAGCAAACAAACAAATATGTACCAACAACCTATGTGCAGGATAAATAGGAAATAATTTAGAGAGGGAAGGCACTAGAATTAAGAGGGATAAGGAAAGGTTCTCTGTAGAAGTAGGATTTTAATTGGAATAAAACTCTTGAATGCATAGAAACAGATTAAAGTGTAAGTGGGAAATGTTGACCAAAATAAATAAAATACGGGGCAGCTAGGTGACACAGTGAAGACAGCAACCAGCCCTGGAGTCAGGAGGACCTGAGTTCAAATCTGGCCACAGACACTTAACACTTACTAGCTGTGTGACCTTAGGCAAGTCACTTAACCCCAATTGCCCTGCCTTACCCCCTCCAAAAAGCAAATAAATAAATGAAATACAATACAACATGGGCAGCTGGGTAGCACAGTGGATAGAGCACTGGGCCTCTTCCTGAGTTCAAATGTGGCCTCAGACACTTACTAGCTGTGTGACCCCGGGCAAGTCATTTAACCCTGTTTGCCTCAGTTTCCTCATTTGTAAAATGAGCTGGAGAAGGAAATGGCAAACCACTCCAGCATCTCTGCCAAGAAAACCGCAAACATGGTCACAGAGAGTCAGACATGACTGAAACGATGGAACAACAACACAACATGGATAGTGTTAATTTGTGATTTTCTAAGTTGGTACCAAGAAAGACGAGTAGCACAGCTGGAAGAGGACCCATTTCCCATTCTCTTGTCAGAGGCCAAAGTGATGTCCCTAAGCCCTAGACATGCCCATGTCACTCCCCTGTTCCTCATGTCTTCTGATCGCCTCCAGGATCAAATAGAAAGTCCTATGCTTGGTATCTAGAGCCCTCCACAAGCTGGCCCCTTCCCACCTCTCCAGGCGTCTTAGACGGAACTCTCCTCCACACATTCTGCAAACCATCCAATGCTGCCTATCTGCCGTGCTTCAGAGAGCATATTCTACCCTCCAGTTCCATGCCTCTGCACTGGCTGAATGCTCACTGTCCTCTTCAGATTCCCTGGCTTTCCTTCTGGACTTAATTCAAATCTCAACTTTTGCAGGAAGCTTTCCTACTTATTTCCTCACCAAATGCTAGTGTCTTACTCTCTGGGATTACTACTAATAATAATCATTATTATCATAAACATGTCTATATTTACTATGTGCCACACACTGTGCTAAGCGCTTTATAAATATCAGCTCATTTGCTCATATACTCTGCCTCTCTCTTATTTGTACTCAATTATTTTGCATATTTTCTCCCCATTACAGAGGTGGGCTGGAAAATGTTTAACAACTGGCTCTTTCTGGGGGGGAAAAAAGTATATGGGGACATACTTTAAAATGCATTTTGCATTATTAACGTTTTTACCACGACTTCCTTAAGTTTAGACATTCAACGTGATACAAAAACCTCTGATTAATCGTTAGCATTCACTGATTTCCAAGGTGTAAATATTCACAGTGAATTTAACAATGAACTCTAGAGAGCATTAGCACAGATTCCGGCACCCCCCTGTAATAAGCATATAGATAAGGGGAAAATTGGTAAGGATGCATCTGGAGTAAGAGGGCCTGGGTTTGAATCTTGACTCTACTACCAACATGTTCCAACACACTCCTGCTCCATTATGACATGAGCTCCTTGAAGATGGGAACTGATTTTGCCTTTTAGGGGCAGATAGGTAGAACCGTGAATAAATTCACTGGGTCTGGAGTCCGGAAGATCTGTGTTAAAATTTGAACTCAGACACTTACTAGCTGTGTAACCTTGAGCAAGCCACTTAACCTCTGCCTCAGCTTCCTCAGATATAAAATGAGGGGGCGGCAAGGTGGCACAGTGAATAGAGCACCGGCCCTGGAGTCAGAGGACCTGAGTTCAAATCCGGCCTCAGACACTTGACACAAAAAACTAGCCGTGTGACCTTGGGCAAGTCACTTAACCCCAATTGCCCTACCTTTCCCCCTCCAAAAAAAAAAAAACAGATATAAAATAAGAATAATCACAACACCAACATCCCAGAGGAGTTGTGAAGATCAAACGATGTCACTATGTTTTCCTTTCTCTTTTTTGTTGTTGTTTTGTTTTGACAGCATTGAGATTAAGGTCATATTTGAACTCAGGTCCTCCTGACTCCAGAGCCATGCTCTATCCATTGTACTACCTACCAACCCCACGGTATAATTTTTGGAAAGAACTTAGTATAGTGTCTGGCACAGAGTAGATGCTTCCCATAAATGCTTGTTTTAACTAAGTCACTCCATTACTCAGTAAACGTGAGTGACTCCCTACCACATCCAGGATGGAATACAAAATTCTCTGTTTGGTAGTGAAAACCCTTTATAAGGTACTTTCCTCCTCCCCACCCCACCCTCAACTACCTTTCCAGTCATCTTACACTTTGTTCCCCTTCATATACTCTTAGGTCCAGTGACATTGGTCTCCTTGCTGTTCCATGAAAAAAACACTCCATCTCTAAGCTCTGGGCATTTTCTCTGGCTGTCCCCTATGCCTGGAATGTTCTCCCTCCTTATCTCTTCCCCCTGGTTTTGCTTGGTTCCCTCAAGTGCAACAAAACCCATCTTCTACAGGAAACCTTTCCCTCTTAATTTTAGTGCCTTCCCTCTCTTAATAGTTTCTAATTTAATTCTATATATCTCATTTACATGTTGTCTCCCCCATTCGATTGTAAATTCCTTGAGGGCAGGAACTATCTTTTGTCTTTCTTTGTATCTCGAGTGCTTAGGACAGGGCCTGGCATATAGTAGGCACATATAAATGTTCATTTATATGAACTATATGACTAAGTCAACAATGTATTATAGTATCAAGAAAAGTTAATTTGATTTTGGACTCCATTAAGAGAATCATAGTGCCCAGGACTATGAGACTGGTAAAAGAATAGTGACTACCATAAGACAGATAGATACTTAGATAAATACATGTATACATAGATAGGTACATATATGCATATATAGATATACATGTATCTATATACCTATATGTATCTCCTATCTCTATTGAGAGAGAGAGAGAGAGAGAGAGAGAGAGAGAGAGAGAGAGAGAGAGACTGAGATTCTGCCTTGGTCAGACCACAGCTGGAATATTGAGTTCAGTTCCAGACAAAACAGATCTTCAACTCTAGCCTGGACTACAACAATATTGATCTCCCAGATTCAAGTCTCTCCCCATGCCAATCCATCCTTCAAACAGCTGATTTTCCTAAAGCACAAGTTTGATCACGTGACTCTAGTATTCAATAAATTCTAATAGATCCCTATTATCTCCAGAATCAAATATAAACCCCCCAATTTGGTGGTTTAAGCTTTTAACAATCTCACCTCAACCACTCTTTCCAGCCTCATTACACATCATTGTCTTTAATGGACTATAGTCCTGCCAAATTTACCTTCTCAATATTCTTCCTACAGCTCCTGAAGACCCAGAAAGGAAGTTTTTGCCACCAAAGTCCTTGGTATTGGAAAACGTTCATCATCAAAAACTGGTATGATTTTGTCAGTGAAAATGATGTTGAAGAAGACACATTATCATCAGCTTTGCTGTTGCAACCTAAGGACCACAGGACTTTTCCATCTGATTTACAGCTAAAACCTGCACATAGACTGTCTCTATTAGAATGTAAGCTTCTTGAGAGTAGGGACTTCTTACTTTTCTATTACAAAGGGATAGAGATGAAAGATGGATACAGCCCTTCTGTACCATTCCCTCCTCACCCCCATTTAAATTTACTAGTTTCCTTCAGGGATCAGTCTCAAATGCCACTTACTAAAGCGAACCTTTCTTGAGCCCCCACAAATCATCATTCCTTTCCCCCAAAATTACCTTGTATCCATTTTGTATATAGCTGTAGATATACACATTGTTTATCCAATGTAGATTATAAGTTCCTTGAAGACAAGGACTCTTTCACACTTATCCTAGTACCCTAATAATTTAACACAGTGCTGTACATAATAGATATGTGTGTGTGTTTGGTCATTTATCAGTCATTTCTGACTCTTCATGACCCTATTTGGGATCTTCTTGGCAGAGATGCTAGAGTGGTTTGCGATTTCCTTCTCTAGTTCATTTGACAGATGAGGAAACTGAGACAAACAGGGTAAAGTGACTTGCCCAGGGTCACACAGCTAAAAAATATCTGAGGTTGGATTTGAACTTATGAAGATGAGTCTTCCTGACTCCAGATCCAGCATCCTAATCCCCTGCACCACCTAGCTGCCCTTAACTTTCATGAATTGTTATTTATTAAGTGCTTACTATATGTGAGAGACAGTGAAGCTTTTGATTGATTGATTGATTGATTGAAGGACATTAGGACCTCAAGAGTATACTGTGTGACAATTAGCTAAAAGAACAAAATGTTTCACCAAGACTTAGGGAAGATATTATAGCTTTCTTCTCATAAAAGGCTGTCAGGACTGGATTTATTTTCCTTAGTTCTGGAGAGCAGAACCCAATGATTGAAAGTAGCAAGGAGAAAAATTTCAGTGTGATATAAGTCAAGTCAAAGCATTTATCCAGATCCTGCTCTGTGCTAGGTACAGTGCTAAATGCTGGGAATATGAAGAAAAGCAAATAACAGTCCCTGCAATCATGAGGTCAGAGTGTAACAGGGAGACAACATGCAAATTAAGTATAATGTATATGTATTTGCACTATATATGTGTAAACAATATCCAGACGGGATAAATTGAGATAGTGAGTAGCGGACGGCACTAACAGTCAGGGGCATTGGGAAAGGCTTCTTGCAGAACATTGGATTTTACCTGAGACCTGAGAAAAGGCAGGAAAACTAGAGGTGGAGATGAGAAGGGAGAGTGCTCTGGGCACAGGAGCAACCAGTGAAGACATCTGCAGTCAGGAGATGGAATGTCTTATTCAAGAAACAGTCAGGGAGTCACTGTCACTAGATCTGCCACCACAGAGTACATGGGGTGATCAGGGGTGAGGAGGCATAAGATATAAGAAGACTGGAAAGGCAGGGTGGGATTAGGTCATGAAGAGCCAAACAGGACTTTATGTTTGATCATGGAAGTAATAAGGAGCCCATGGAGTTTATTGAACAGAGGAGTGACACAGTTAGACCAAAGACCACTTTGACAGCAAAGTGGGGGACAGTCCAGAAGGCTATTGCAAAACTCCAGGAGTAAGATGATAAGGGCCTATCTTAGGAGGCTGACAGCGTCTGAGAAGAGAAGGGTGTGTATATATGAGATATTGCAAAGGTAGACTCGGCAGACCTTTTCAAATGAATGGATGAGGGGGTGGGGATGAGAGATAATTAGGTTATCAAGGATGATCCCTAGGTTCTAGGTTATGAACCTAGGTTACCAAAAGGACTGGGAGGATTGTGGGGTTGTCAACAATAATAGAGAAGTTAGGGGAGAACCTGGGGGGGAGGTAATCATGAGTTCAGGTTTGGATATGTTTAGTTTAAGATGTCTATGAGACATCCCACTTTGAGATGTCCAATGGGCACTACTGAACATCTAGAGATCAGAAAAATGGAGATCAGCAAAGAGATTCAGGTGGACAAATGGATCTGAAAACCATCTGAATAGAGATGTTAATTGAATCCATGAGAGCTGATAAGATCACCAAGCGAACCAAGACAGAGGGAGAAAAGAGGATCCAGGACAGAGTCTTGGGGGACACTCAATTTTAGTGGGTATAACCTGAATGAAGATCCATCAAAGGAGAGTGAGAAGAAGCAATCCATATAGGTAGGAGGAGAGATCAGTATCACCAGTACCACCCAGAAGTGAAACCAGCTAAGTTGGTCTGACCATGACATCCCCCTAGTCAAGAAACTCTACTGACCCCTCTACTATCTTTAGGATTAAATCTAAAATCCTCTGTTTGTCATTTAGAGCCCTTCGCAACCTGGCCTTTTTTATATTTCTGCCTTTCTTAGTCTTGATTCCGTTCCATGAACTCTTTAAGATCTAGCTACAACTGTCCTATTTGCTGTTCTTTGCAAAGAATTCACAAAAGGTAGGTGATGTCTTGGGCCCTCTTCTCTTCTCCCACTATGTTATTTCACTTGGCGATCTTATCAGATCCTGTGGTTTCAATTATCACGTCTACACAGGAACAGGAACAGTCAGGCACTCGTCAAATGTACTTTAGCCATCCCAACTTTTCTCCTGACCTCCAAGTCCTGCATCTCCAACTGCACATAGACAACTCTAACTGGATGTCCCATAGACATCTTAAATTTAAAGGGTTCAGAATTGAACTCTATCCTTTCCCAAAAGTCTCTCTGGCTGAATTTCCCTATTTAGCTATCAAGGACACTAACTATGTTAGCTGCCAGACTCACAGTCTAGGTGGCATCCTCAACTCCTCACCTTCTTTAGTGCCCCCCGCCCGCCATATTGGATCTCTTACTAAGTACTGTAGACTTTACTTGCATAACATTTATCTTATATACCCCATTCTATCCTCTGACACTGACATTGCCCTGGCACAAGCCCTCATCACCTCATACCTAGACTACTGCAGTGGCCTGCTGGTTGGTCTCCTTGTTTCATGTCTCTCCCCTCTCTTATTTCTTTCTCTACTCAGTTGTCAAATTAATCTTCCTAAAGCACAGATCTGATTATGTCATCTCCCACCCCACCCCCATTCAATAAACTCTAGGGATCTCTATCACCTCCAGGATCAAATATAAAATCCTCTATATCTGAAGTTCAAAACTCTTCATAACCTGGCCCCCTCCTACCTTTCTAGCTTTGTTGCACACACACACACACACACACACACACACACACACACTGCCATACAGTGATACCAGCTTCCTTGCTGTTTTCTTGCAACTCCATCTCTAAACTCTGTGTGTTTTCACTGATTGTGCCCCCAGTGCCTGGAATATTCTCCTTCCTCATCTCTGCCTCTTGTCTTTCCTGGTTTCCTTAAGATTCCAGTTAAAATCTCGCCTTTCCTTATTCTCTTAATGCTAGTCTCTTCCTTCTGTTGATTATTCCCAATATTTCCTGTATATGTTTTATTTATACATAGTTGTATTCATGTTGTCTGGGCTCCTTGAGAACAGAGACTGTCTTTTGCCTTCCTTTATATTCCCAGAGCTTAGCATAGTACCTAGCATAGGTAGATGATTAATAAATGCTTTCTGACTGACTAAAGATTCCCCTTCTCCTGACTCCATGCATTGATACTGGACGGCCTCCATTACTGGAATGCTCTCCCTTCTCCTCTTCACCTCCTAGCTTCCCTGGCTTCCTTCAAGGCTCAGCTCAAATGCCATCATCTGAAGGAGGCCTTTCCAGTCCCTGCTCCTTGGTCCTCTGAGATTACCTCCCACTTCTTTGGTGTACATGGTTATTTGCATGTTGTCTCCCGCATTAAAATGTGAGTTCCTTGGTGATAGGAGTGGCTTTTTGGCTTTCTTTGTACTCCCAACACTTAGCACGATTTCTAGCACATAGTAAGCACTTAACAAATGCTTTCTGACCAACTGACTGACTAAAATGTTCTTCCCTGGAAGAGTTTAAGCAAAGCCATGGGAGTTTATCAAATGAGATAACATATAGTGAAATGCTTTGCAGACTTCAAAATGCCAGCCATTGTTATGTTGTTGTTATTGGAAAGAGGTTCAGGTACAAGCTGGACTAAATGGCCTCTGAGCTCTCTTCCAAATCTTAGATTCTGATTTCTTCTCATTCCACATCCCCTATAGTCCCTAGCAGAGTATTTAGCTCACAGAAGACACTCAGCAGTTAGAGAATAGCTGACTGGCTGTAATGGGAATGTAAGTTTAAAGATCTTCCCTGCCCCTAGGCTAAAGTGCACCTGGAGCCTGGGGTGGGAGGCTTGTTTTTCAGTAGATACTTCTTGATTGGCCAGTGAGTCAATAAGGTTGTTACATTCTCTGAGCCAGGAGAATGCTATATAAGCCCTGATGTGTAGCTTTGTTTTGGGGGCTCACTTTGAGAACTGTTCTGTGATTTGATATGGATTGTGGGAAGCCGTTGTCCAGAGCCCCCCGGCTTTGAAAAACCCAGATGTTGAAACTCAGATGTTGATTGGGTATGGATGTAATCGTTGGACAGTTTGAAATCTGTCTACTTGATCTGTTTCTGTCTTGATAATTCTGTCTGTATATTCTGAAGTTCGGGGTGCTGATGTCTTTCCCCTGAACTAGGTAAATGATACATATTTGACTGATTAAAGTAAGCTTGTTAACCCATTTTGAGTTGCTTTCCTTTATCAAAGCAGATCCAAGAACCTGTGTGAGCAGCTACCCTAGGGACGCTGGGGTGCTTGCTGCTACACTGGCTTATGGGCTCAATCAGCATTCACAAAGAAGGTACTTGGGCAGTACTTTACCACCCTTGCGGTGTATGGATTGATATTAAGAAAATGATTTAAGAAAAACTGGTAAAGAGGCAGGCAATCACAAGTTTAGGAAGGGTTTTTGTGTTTGTTTTTAGTGATTTGGGGTTGTTGTTTTTTGCCTTCCTGCCCTTCAACTGGTCAAAATGACCATCTTCTTTTGTCAGCTACTTTTTGCAGTTCTTTTTTCCTCCTAAAATGGCAAAAAGGGTATAAAACAAATCACTTCCCCCTTGTTCCTCTTAAAGTTTAAGAAAATAGATTAACTCAGACTTCTCTGCCATCCTCATAGTTCTAAGAGGGGGTTTCAAAAGAAAAAATACTTCTTGTAACACACATTTCACACATAAAACTGATTCATGGTTATGTATGCTTATTAGGACTGACAGTACCCTAATAAAATTTGCACTCATCAATGCACACAATCAAACTTTATTGACTATTCTATAATATAAACATCAACATCGTGTTAAGACAAAATGACTAACCTGATTCCTAAATGTCTCTTAATAAGCTGTCTCCTTAAGAGGTACTCATTTTCATTTGGGCAAGTCTTCAAAAAGAACATGAGCAGGATGGGTTTTTATAGTGCTGGCTAAGGGTGTTTACAAGTTACACATAAATTCTGATTGGTGATTGCAGCCTTAATTACCTAAGCTTACCTGAAAGGAAACTAATCATCAAAGCTTTAGTTTCCTGGTCAATAATCAATCAATCAATCAATCAACATTTATTAGGCACCTACTGTGTGCCAGGTACTGCATTAAGTTATGGGAATACAAAAAGAAGTAAAATATAGTCCATGCCTATCACCTGTTTACCAGATTTGGGGGATACACACATCATCAGACAAACTCAAGTACTTCTCTAATTACAGAAAAAAAAACTTATATAACCACAACTTAGTCACAAAATGGGAGCTTAAAACAAAATGGAGTTGCTCACTCTAAGTTATTGTACTACAATATAATATTATATTATGTCATACACCACTATATCTGTTAAACTCAAATAGAAATGGGGGCTACTAAACCATAATAAGGATTCCTGTAAGCCATATATTGAATTAGGAACTACATCTTAATAACATCTGTGTTTTATTGTATTTTTGTTTATTTTGCTAAACATTTCCCAATCCCGTTTAATCTGGTTCAGGCCACACTCAGGAGTGTTGTGGGTGGCATGCAGCCCACGTGCCTCATTTTTTACACCTCTGGTATAAAGAACACAGAAGTTGGAGTCAGACAATGTGAGTTTGTGCCATAGCTCCACAAGTTCCTAGCTATGCAACCTTGGACTACTTTACTGACCTGCGTGACTCAGTTTCCTGAACTGTAAAAAATTTTTAAATAAAATTTTAAAAAATATTTTCAGCAGCAATAACATTTAGTCTAGTGATACTCAAATATGTCATCACAGCATGGAAATGACCTTGGGCTTTTGAGGCTTATTCTAGCAAACAGTAGACTCTGGCCAGTCTCACCAAGCTGGAAACCCTTTGAGTATAAGAGTATAGATTTAGAGCTACAAGGTCTTTTAACAGCCCAACAAATTCCTTCTCTACAGCCACCTCCTCCAAACACTCCTAGTGTGAAATCAGAAACATCCCTGAAAGAACTTCCTCCTTGGGGTCCTACTTGAATAGTCTCTCCCAGACCACTATTTCAAGAAAGTCATAGACAAGCTGCATTTCATTCCCTTCTCTCTGGCCATCATCAACTCTACAGCCTCTTCTACCACTTTCTAGCTTAGACTCCCTCACCTGAGACCATGCCCTAAGAGTATTTCCACCCAGGGGCCCTGCTGTCTTGGTTGGTAACTGTTTCTCCCAGACCACTATTTCAGAGCTGCATCTAGGTTTCACTTCATTCCCTCCTCTCTGTCACATCCTTCACACCCTCTTCATCAATTGACTCATTGCCCTTTTCTGCCTCCTTCCACCCACTCCAGTTCAAGAACTATGAACTATGATCAAATCAACTCTGCACTTGTTTCTGGATGGGGTGTGTCAATTTATTCCCCCCATGGCCTCTCACTCATTGTCCCTGTAACTTTTTGGACCAAAATTTCCCTTCCTGGCCACCACCACTCCTTTTATTTATTTATTTATTTTGCTTTTTTTTTTTGGATGAGGGAAGGTTGGGCAATTGGGGTTAAGTGACTTGCCTAAGGTCACACAGCTAGTAAGTGTTAAGTGTCTCCACCACTCCTTTATATGCTTTAGAATGTAAGCTCTGTGAGGGCAGGAATTATCTTTGCTTTTACATTTGTATCCCCAACATGTAACACAGGTTGAAAAGCTGATAAGTACTTAATAAAGGCTTTTTGTTCATTCATTCATTATCCAACCCCTTCATTTTAGAAGTGATGGCCATAGAGGATAAATAAATTACCCACAATCAGGAAAGTAAGAAGTAGCTGAGTCAAAAGCTAGCACTTTTTCCACAACAGGTTCTGCCTCCCAAAGTGATGCCCATCGATCAGTCTAATTAAGTTCAGAGAGGTTCATCACCAGCTAATGATGATTTTTCACCAGATACTGAAAAATTTAGGACTATAGAAACTCATGAAAACTGCCAAGATGTAGAGAGGCTGACAACTTATATTAGTTGAAAGGAGAATCTGAGCCAATGAAATCATGCATTTCATTGAAGTATAACATTTAAATTGTCTATATCATAGGATTATTGATGAACCAGATTAAAATGTAATTGTGGAATGTTTAACAAAATAAAAACATAACATAAAATCAGTAATGTTAATTTGTAGTTTTCTAAGTCGATATGCTTTCAGAAAAAACAAAAAAAAACATTATTAAAAAGTAATTATAGTTGACATGGTTATCCTTGTCCCTCAAAAGAAAGTTTGGACCCACATACCCTGGCAGCTAGGAGATCTCAGGCAAACCATCAGTGATTTGGGAATATATCTGCAACCTAAAGTCCCACAATCCTTTGTCACCCAGTGTGGGAGAATCACAAACTATCAAGAAACTAAGTGTATCTTGCATACAAGTGTTTTCAATTTTGACAGAGCTGAAGCAGTTGATTTGCAGTGGTTCTCTTCCTGAAGCATACCCAAAAATACCAGCCACTTCCTAAGATTGTGTACTAAGTGGGAAGAGATGACTCAGGATACCTTTTTGATCTTGCCCTACAGGAGAAATCTCTATTTCATAATAAACAATACCCTGTCTCCCCTAGCCCTTTAAGGACTCCCCAGGGCTTAGTAATGAGCCGTCAAGGAGAATTACAGACTACCTAATATGCATGATGTTATACCAGTCTCCATATTAAGATAATTATAGCTCCTTCCTTCTTCAAATCAAATCTTATGTCTCTCAATATGGGTTTATTCCCTTAAAAACAACTTTATTCTCTTCAGTACTAAAAAAATTTAAAGGAAAAAGGAACAGTACTCTAGGGATTCCAGGACATCCAGAAAATGAGACCTAAATTCAATCAATTAATCATCTAGGAGGAGGCAGCTAGGTGGAACAGTAGATAGATTGACAGGCCTGGAGTCAGGAAAACTCATCTTCCTGAGTTCAGATCTGCCCTCAGACTTTTACTGTGTGACCCTGAGCAAGTCACTTAACCCTGTTTGTCTCAGTTTCCTTGTCTGTAAAATGAGTTGGAGAAGGAAATGGCAAATCATTTAAATATCTTTGCCAAAACCTCAAAAGGGATCACAAAGAGTCAGACATGACTGAAATGACTCAACAAAACCAGAATATATTAAGCACCAATTATGTACCAGATTCTGTGCTAGGTGCTAGGAATACAAGACCAAAAAAAAAAAAAAAAGAATTTTCAAGGGACATTCTATTGGGGGATAGTACATATACTTATAAGTTTACAGGGTGTCCCAAGAGTCTTAGCGTGGATTTAAGTCATTAAAGCCTAATAAGCTCATTAAAACTTGTGTCAATAGCTTAAAGCTGTTATAACACTTTTGGTATACAGAATAAATACAAAATAAACACAAGGTAGTTTAGGGCCCTAGTAGTTGGGGGTGGGCAGGTGGGAATTTGAAAAGGCTTCATGCAGAAAGCTGGCCTTAACCTTCAACCTGAAGAAAGTGAAGGATTTTATAAGGTGGAGGTGAGGACTAAGTCCCTTTCAAGATTAGAGAAGAGCCATCACAAAGGCTCCGTGGGAGATGGAGTTACATGTAAGAGAAGAATAGAAAGAGGGACCTTTTGGTTAGGTGTGGGAAGGGAGGTAATGATGTATACTAAGGCTAGAAAGAAGTTGGGGCCAAATTCTCAAGGGATGGAAAAAAACCAAACCTCTAGACAAGCAAATTTGGCCTAGATTCTAGAGGTAGAAGGGGATTTTGGGACACCCAGAGTTTGCTGAGTAGGGAAGTGACATGGTCATATCGGTTCCTGAGGAAATTCACTTTAGCGGATGCATGGAGGAGAGATTGGAGAAAGAAATAGATTGCCATCTGAGAGGTCAATTAAGAGTCTATTACAAGGGGCAGCCAGGTGGCTCAGTGAGTAAGAGTACCGGCTCCAGTGTCAGGATGACCTGGGGATCAAATCTGGGCTCAGATACTCAGCCCCACACCCAGAAATAACTGGCCGTGTAACCTTGAGCAAGTTACTTAACACCGATTGCTTTAAAAAAAAAAAAAAAGAGTCTATTACAATAATATAGGTCAGAGTTGCCCCCCCAAAAAAAAATCCTGCCTGAAACCTGCATATACATAAGATTAAAATGTAATTGGGAAATGCTTAACAAAATAAAAAAAAAATACAATACAAAGTTGATAATGTTAATTTGTAGTTTTTTCCATCAATATGCTGCCCCCCAGAATCTGTTTCTCTGGTCTAGGTAGAAGGTGAAGAGAGCTTAAATTAAGGTAGCTATAAGATCAGAGAAAAGGGGCTGGATGTTAAAGATGTGGAGCCAAAATTTGCAAGATTTGGCAACTTATTGGATACTTGTGGTAATGGAAAATAAGGAGTCCAAGATAATGCAGAGATTATAAATCTAAGAGACTGGAATAATGATGATGCCTTCAGTGGGAACAGTGAAGGTCAACAAAAGAATGGTTTTGAGGGAAAAGATAACAAGTTCTGTTTTGGACTTGTTGAGTTTGCGATGTCTCCAGGACATCCAGTTTGGAATGTAAAAACAGAGAGCTGTTGATGAGGAACTAGAACTCAAGAGAGAGACTAGAGCTGGATACGCAAAGCTCAGAATCATCTCCACAAAAATGATAATTAAACCCATGGGAGCGAAGACATCATCTAGAAAGAAAAGGATCTAGAATGGAAACTTCAGGAACACCCATTTTTAGAGGACATGATATGGATGAAAAGCCAGCTAAGGAGACTGAAAAGTAGCAGTCAGGGAAGAGGAGAAGCAGAAGAGGATAGAGTCAGAGAGAAAAGAGTATCCAAGAGGAGAAAGTGTCAAAATGCTGCAGAGAGGCCAAGAAAAATGAGGATTGAGAAGAAAGGGAGAAAAAAATAGACAAAATTTGGGAATCATTGGTACCTATGGAGAAAGAATTTTCAGTTGAGTGATGAGATGGAAGCCAGACTGCAGAAGGGTAAAGGGATGAGAGAAGAGGAGGCAAAAGCAATGAGTGAATATACAGATATATACACATATGTAGACATATATACATGTATGTATATACACACATGTAAACATACATGTGTATACATACATATATGCATAATATTTTATGTTTTCCCCAATTACATGTTAAAATAGATAACTTTTTTTAAGTTTGCACAAAGGAGAAGAGGCATAAGATGATTACTTGAGGGGATAGTAGAGTCTAGTGAAAGATTTTTAGGAGAAACTTATATGCATTTAAAGGAAGGAGGTAATGAAAGAATTCTTCATTTAGGCTTTTCACCCTGAGGCAAAAACTCAGGAAAAAGATAATTTCCATGTTGATGGGCTGATCACCAAAGGTCTGCAATGGCTTCAAGGTGGGGCCAGCTTTTCTAGCTAACTTTAAGACAAGTCAGACAGGTCCACCTCAGCAGAAGAGGTTGTGAAACCTTGCATCTCAATTCTTCCCCAAGGTAGCAAGAATGTGACAATTTGTCAGAGATGCCTGACAAAGAGCAGGTGATACAGAAAGCTTCAGACTTGGTGTCTTCTTCCCCACCACAGCCTCCCCCAACACTGGTTGATAAGCAGGGCTGCGAGCAATGGGTAACTGAGTCAACATAACTTTCAACAGAAGGAAAGAACTAGTGGACTTCATCATCCTGCAAATTCTCAC
>NW_027187372.1:2467416-2487582 GCF_028583685.1 Petaurus breviceps papuanus
TCTTTCCTTCTGATTTAGGGGTGGATCCATGAACTCCAAAACCTTCATTTAAGGATCATAACATTTCATTTCTTAGTTGGCTGCACACTCCAGGACTTCTCTGATATCTCCATTGTGCCCCTGTGTCTAATATCCTCACTCCCCAACCCCACTTTCAGCCCCCTTTCATGTATTCCCCATTAGATTGTGAAGTTCCCTAATTACAGGGGCTCATCTTCCTTTTTATATATTTGTATCCCCAGCACTTAGCACAGTGTCTAACATAAAGTAAGTGCTTAATAAAGGTTTATTGAAATTTTTTTTAAAAAGGAGTAAAATTAAGAGTAGGGATAATGGCCTGAGAAAGTATGGAAGGGTAGGGGATTGAAAGTCCAATGATGGCAAAGGATAGGTTGAGGAAGGGTGAAGCACAGGGAGAGATAAAACGATAGGAAGAATGTCAGAGTTTTGATCAAGGAAGTGATGGTGAAATGATGGTGAAATCAACAACCGTCCATGTGCATGTTAAGGTGAAGGAGAGGAGTGAGTTGAGGGTTTTGGGGAAGAGGTTGGGAGATTAGGGTGTCTGAGAGACAACATGAGTGATGAAACCATCTAGTATAAGGGTAGGAGTTGAGGAGAAGATAAAGATACTAGACCAGGTGTTGAACTCCTTGAGAAATAAGGGAAGATGACTGGGGAACATGTAAATAATGACCACCATAATCAGTGTGGACCAAAAAAATTTTAATAGAGTGAATTTAAAAGGAGAATAGATTGCCGAGTTACGGCAGCAAAGGGAGAATCTGGAAGTGGCAGTGGGGAGCAAGGATTCCAACTCCCCTTCCAGGACCAAAATTAAACCTAAAACTTGGAGCCCTCTGAATTTTCCCATCCTGACTGTGATCATTGTCTGACATCCCTGCCCCAGAAATTGCCAAAGACCTTAATGCTAGCTCCTTGGGCTGACAGAATCCATTATGCTTTTTGTAATAGCTACAAGAAACATGAGGTTTTAATGCCTCCTTGGGAAGATGCCCACATAGTGAATTGGCCAAGAATCACTGTAATTAAAATGCCTGAGAAAGATAAAAGTCCCCATTTGAATGGGTAACCCCAGTATCGAGAAAGCAAATTTTATTTCATCCCCCTGAATCATATGTCCAGGAACTACAGAGGACTGAAAGAGTCTGAGATTTAAAAAAAAAAGCTGTGATTTCTGGGAAGTAAACAATAGTTGTCTCCTGGCATTTGGGTTCTGGCTTCTGCTCTCATTATAGGCCTACCTGACCTCCCTAATCCTATTTGATTTCTTGGGCTTTCTCTTTCCTATAGTAAATAAATCTATTTTCAGAGAAACACAAGGATGGACTCCTAAAGGACAAGCCAATATTGATCTTAATATGCTGTCCAGAACAGCACTGTGTACAATAGATGCCCAATAAAGTATTCCTATGATTCAATTTAACTCCCCAATTGTAATTACATAATAATTACAATTGCATCTATTTTTATATCTGACTTAGTGTCTTTATGGTATATTTAGCTACTTCTGCTAGAAAACCACATAGTGAAAGAAAAAGAGACCTAGTTCAGGAATCGAAGGAATTGGGGTCCAATTCCATTTCTAATACTCGGAAATTCTACAACCTTGAGCAAGTTGTTTCTCTAGACCCCCATTTCCACATCTGTAAAATGCATGGGGCATCTAAGATCTTCTTCAGCTTGAAAATGCTATCCTAATATCCCGTACCACCACCAATAGACTATAAGCTCTTTGAGGACAGGATGACTCTTTTTTTTTTTAGGCAGTTGGGGTTAAATGACTTGCCCAAGGTCACACAGCTAACTAGTAAGTATCTGAGGCAGGATTTGAACTCAGACAGGACATCTCTCTTAAAGTACCTTAGATCTAAACCCTATGCCAGCTTGACCCATAATAAATGATTATTGAATTGTCAACTGTTGTCAGAGAGTACCCTCCCTCATTCAAAATTTAGATCACAAGATTTTGCTATAGAAGACCTTATAGTTTAGCAAGAAGATGATACCAACACAGAACTAAATATACTCTATTGTGAAATATTGCAATTACCATGTAGTTGCAAATAAAGCATTGAAAAGAAAATGTTCTTTGAGTTCTAAGTTTACCCACTAAGAAGGCTACATGTCACATGGGTATCTGGTCCCTTGGACACCTGAAAACAGAAACAAAACCAATGCCTATTCCTGACTTCACTGTTTCTACCTCAGGCATCCCCATTCTTCCAGCTACCCAGATCCTCAACCTAGGAGTCACATTGGATGCATTACTCTCTCCCACCCTGTGTATCCAATCAGTTGGCAAATCTCTACAATGTCATTCACATCCGTTTCCTTTTCTCCTTTCACTTCATCCTAGGTCCTCTTCAAAAGTAAATCATAAGGGGCATCTAGGTGGCACAGTGAATAGAGCACCAGCTCTGGGGTCTGGAGGACCTGAGTTCAAATCAGGCCTCAGACACTTAACACAAAAACTAGCCGTGTGACCTCGGGCAAGTCACTTAACCCCAATTGCCCTGCAAAAAAAAATTGTAAATCATAATAGAAAGGGTGAGACAACACATATACATCTATTTTTATTCAGTGGTTTCAGTCTTGTCCAACTTTTCATGACCCCATTTGGGGTTTTCTTGGCAAAGATACTAGAGTAGTTTGTCATTTCCTTCTCCGGCTCATTTTGCAGATGAGGAAACTGAGGCAAACAAAGTTAAGTGACTGCCCAGGGTCACCCAGTTATTAAATGTCTGCAGTCACATTCGAACTCAGGACCTCCTGATTCCAAGATCACTACTCTCTCCACTGTGCAACTGAGCTGTCCTCTCTCTGGACTACTGACAAAAGCTTCCTTTTGGCTCCTCTGCTTCAAGTCTCTCTCTTCTCCAAACCATCCTTCACTCAGCTGACAATTTTCCTAAATCCTGATATTCTGATAATGTCATTCCCCATCTCAAGGAGCTTCATATGACCTCTTTATTGCCATTAGGATTGTCTATAAACTCACGTCTGGCTTTTAATGCTCTTTAGATGCCTGTTCTGATCTCCCTTTCCAGGATCATGCGAGTTAGTCCCCTTCATGAGCATCCCTCCTAGGTGACGTTCCCTCTCACCTTCACCAGCCAGACTCCCCAGCACCTTTCAAAAATCAGCTCATCTGTGACTTCCTACATGACACTTTTTAAAAATCCCTCCCCTCCCCAGCTGCTAGTGGCTCCCCCCAAACCCTCCTTCCAAAAAATACCTGGTATTTCTTTTGTATGTGTGTACATGCTGTCTCCTCCATTCAAATATGGGCTACTTGAGGGCAAGAAGGTTTTCATTTCTTTGTATTATTCCCAGAACCTGGCCAGATGTCACTGTGCTAGACACAGTGGGCACTAAATGAAGGCTCATTGATAATCACCTCCCCCCAGTCCCACTAAACTATGCCTGGCTAGTACCTATCTATTTCTCAGTGTGAGTCCCATCTTAAGCACTAATTTTAATTATTTTATAAATAGTTCCCCAATGTCCAGGTGAGCTCTTGCTGAGCAAGAGGAAAAGGAGCATAGGTAGCTAGGCGCTAAATGAATAAGGTTACTATGTCATCCACAATTCCCTGGAGAGCAGAAGGAATATGGGGTGGGGGAAAGGGGGGGCAATATTGCTGAGGAGGTAGGTGATGTAGGGATGATGAAAGTGGCAGAAAACCCTGGGTTTGTGGGAGTGTGTGGGAGTGTGTGGGAGTGGGGGTGAGATGCTGCCAGAAACTCAGGCCATAGGATTCAGTGGTAAAAGCCTAGGGCAAAGATATAAAGGGGAGGTGCTTTCTGTTCCCACTGTTCAATGCCAGGGCATCATTGGTTATGAATCTCTTCCCCTCTTTAAGCAGTAATAAATGCTTTGCCATTGACTGCGGAGGTCCACAGCTTCCTGCAGTTAGCAGACCCAGCATAATACCCAGGAACTCCACCTTATCCCCACCCCTATCAGCCTCCCACCGGTAAGTTGAGCTCATTCTAATCCTTTTTTTAAATAAATGACTGCCAGCAGGAAACTTGCATGCTTCCCCCCACCCCATCTCCTTCATTTCCACTCTGCCCCACTCCAACCAGCCTTCTTGAATTATACAAAAAGAAAAATCCATAGCAGTCAGACCTAGAAGGGGCTGGGGTATAGCAGCAGGAGTAGAGTTGGAGATGAGATGGTGGAGACAGTCATCCAGTTGGAACTTCTTTTTTTACAGCTCCCTTCTGGAACCAAGAAATGGGCTGAGAAATTCTGTGTGTGTGCTACCTAAGCCCTTATGTCTGCACTGGGGACCAGAGGAGGGCTTGTATGGATGCGCTCTATTGAGGGGAGAAAGTAAGCAAATTCTGCCTGTTACAGGCCTGCTGCCCTCCCTTTCCCCTGTAGGCCTCAGGCTAAAAGTTCCCACTGAATTCTGTTTGTAAAAAGTGCTACAACTTCTCAGATACACTTAACATTCTGGGCCCCTTTCCTATGGGGCTCAAAGAATTTTATAGACATTTTGCAAATTCTGTTGCCAAGGAGAGATGTCAAGAAATTATTCTTAGAAATGGGGAGCCCCTTTGGGGGTGGCTAGGTGGCACGGTGAATAGAGTACCAGTCCTGGAGTCAAGAGGACCTGAGTTCAAATCTGACCTCAGATACTTAACACTTACTAGCCGTGTGACCTTGGGCAAGTCACTTAACCCCAATTGCCCTGCCTTCCCCCTCCACAAAGCAAAAAGAAGAAGAAGAAATGGGGAGCCTGAGTACAGAGGAATACAAGTAACCTGTCTAAAAGAAGCAAGCTATCAGGCTTTAAGTGGTTAGACAAAAAGAAAATAAGGGACAACAAAATTAGGAAAAATGAAATGTGCTGACTTTTGTATACAACTTCAATTCATCACCAATAAGACAAATTCCACCTTGTTGTTTCTGTTTCAGGAAACAGTGATGGGCTCAAAAGTTTGATCTATCTATACATAAAACCTAAGTGGATGAAGAATTCCAGAGCGTGCTGTACAGTTATATAGACAACCCACAGAACTGTTGGTTCATCCTATACAAATCTGTGACAGAAACTGCAAATGGTCAGTGAGCTGAGTCCTAAGCAGAATGGGATGAAGAAGGCAGGTTATTGACTTTGGGATATGGTGCAGTGCTTTGAATGATCTCAATCTTTTCCCTAAAACAAAGACCCATCTTTTTCAAAATAATATTAATTCTGTATGTCTGCAAGTCATGGAAGACCACAATCTCTGAGTAATTAAAGTTGAGGATTCACCCAACAAGCAATGAAGAGACACATGTTGGGCATGAGCAGGAAGAATTACATAAGAGAGATGGATGACTGGCAGGAAAAAAAAGTGGACCAGTCTCATGATGGGAATAAGGGATAATTAATGAAAAGTCCTTATATTCTATTGGTTTCATGAAAATGTCAAGAGAACCAAAGGAAAGTCTCCATCACATTGGGTCAACCCTGTTTTACCAAAGAACATAGACAAAAGTTATATGGGATGGAAAGGAATTAGATTGGGATCTGCCAAGTTATGGGGGGAGGTGGCATATCACATCAACAAAATGATGAGTCCATTACAGTGTCAAAGAAGAAATGGACTGTGCTAAGCCGTCCATGGCCTCTCACCCTACCCACCCCTTGTGACCACTGGGGTTGTCTCACATTTTACAAGGGTGCTGACGCTTAGGGTTATGGATGCAATCCGTTCCATGTGGATGGTTAGGAATAGTTTTCCTCTGTTCAGAGCTGACTGGCTCATGTGGAAACAAATCTCATTCACAATATGTTTTATTCAACTGGACTGAGAAAACAAGAATAACTAGACATGATGAAGAATTTTTAGGTATTATTTGTACTCTGAATTTCAGAGGGATGCCGAGAGAATCTCACAGTCCAGGGCCTGCCCCGGAACAGAGTAGCACAACTTCCAGCCTGCCTCAGTCTGGCTACATTGTGAAAATCAAAACACAAAAATACGTATCTCCCCACTGTTCAGACTTCTCCCAGAAAGCCAGCTGAGCACGCAGCAGGCATTCATTAAATACCTTCTTCGTTGATTGTAAAGCTATAGCCACAGAAATAATCATACTAACAACAATAATAAAAACAATAATAATACCACTTTGCTTTTTAAAAAACACTTGCAACTTCTTAAAAGCACTTATTATCTCATAATAACAGCTTTCTTCCTCCTCCACTTTCCAGACCCTCCTGTACACTCCAAGGAAACCTTTAAGTTTTCCAAGGCTACAAGAACAAACTAACCAAAAATAGCCCAAAGGGAGGATGGTCTGGGCTTCCCATGCTGTTTCATTTGACTGCAAACTCCTGGAGGCCAGGACCACAGCAGGCTTATTACAGAGTGCCTGATAAAATGGATTGTGTCAAATTATACAGCAAGGAGAGCAAGCCGCTTCTAAAGAAAGTCACACATTAGGCAACCCTAGAAGAAAAGCCTTGGGAGGGACCCATTCAGCCAGTGCCAAGCCTGCTGCTTAGAACTTGCCATCTCCGGCATATTTTTATCTCACTCTAACTCATTGTAAATTTGAGCCCTCTGAAGGCAGCATTTACCACCTGACCTGCATCCCAACTAAAAACAAAGCAAATCCAATTTGCATATGATCCAGCTAAAACAACAACAACAAAATGAATGAATGAATGAAACTAAAAACAGAGTGAAGATGTCGTACCTCAAGATAGCAGCCTGAAATTATTATCGTAAGTGTGAAGGGATCAACACCAATTGAGAAGGGGATGGGGGAGGGGAGAGAGAGAGAAACAGAGAGAGACAGAGAGACAGAGAGACAGAGAGAGACATTGAGAGAGAGAGAGAGAGAGAGAGAGAGAGAGAGAGAGAGAGAGAACCACTAAGAACAGAAACCTGGCAAGTGGGAATCTGGAGTTTCACTTGATATAGGGAAGAAGGCAAAGATGAGACAATGTGCAGCGTAGAGCCTGCTGATTAAGAAGAGTGGGCACAGCCCTCAGACTCTTGACAGAAGCAGCTTAATGAGATTGATGAGGGTTCCAGCAGAGGCCAGACCAGCAAAGCCTTCCCACCCTTAAACTGGCCTGCTGTTTCTAGCCAGGCTCAGTGTTGGGGGTCAGCTGCCGAAGGGGTGGTCGGAGATGCTGAGCACTTCAGGGGGGGAGGACCATGAAGGGGGAGGGGTGGCCCCTGCAGCCCTGCCCCCTCCGAGCCTCTACTGGATCGGAGGGGCTGACTCCCTGTGATGCTAGCTGCCATGCCTTCCTTACCTGTCTGGCGGTGGTCAGAGCGGCAGGAGAAGCACAGCTGGGATGGGCTCCGTCTGGGCATGGCTCAATGAGGCCCTGAATGACAGAGTCTGCTGCCTCTTGGTACATTGGAAAGCCGAGGGGCAGCCAGCCTGACCACAAGAGCCTCTAGATTAGAACAACTGCAGCGACATGCTACTCCCGCTCCCTTCCTAGCTCTGAATCTCATGAAAAGAAAAGGAAAGGGAGGTGGAGGGGAGGGGGGAGAGAGGGGAGCTCTTACAGATGATGCACACACGCACATAGAGTTGGGGGAGGCACACACCAGACTTCTGCAGGATGGCACAGGCTCTGTCAGTTGCTCTCACTCCTGGCAGCTGCCTGAGGCTGGAGGCTCTTTGGAATTCACAGGTTTCTGGGAGAGACAAAGGTGGAGGTGGAGGAATGAGGGAAGCGATCCAGAGGAAAAGGAGCTAAAATAGGAAAAGATGGGAAGAGGAAAGCCCTGCCGTCCACACACACACACACACACACACACACACACACCCCAAAATAAACAAGCCTGGGGATGGAAATAAGGCTTTATGAGAGAGGGAGGGGAAAGGGCAAAAGCTCCTTATTGACTTTGCGTCCAGGTTTCTCCACAGCCAATGTTTTTTTGTCTTAGTGAACGGTCCTAGACCAGGAGCTAGGAAGGACCGGGCTTAAATTTTGTCTCTTCTACCCACTAGCTTTGTGACTATGGGACAGTAACGTTTTTGAGCTTTTTCCTCATCTGTAAAATGGAGATAATAATAGCGCCCACCTCACAGAGTTGTGAGATAATATATGTAAAGTGCTACAGAAATATTTTTCTTATTTAGCAAAATGCTAGTAGGCACTGAAGAAATATTAATGGAATGAGCAGGGCCATTTTTGTCTAGACATGTGAAGTATTTCTTTAGCTTAAATAAAGTGTAGATTGGAACTTTCTCAGGAGGGGAGGGAAAACGGGAAAGGAATTGTGCAATGCATAAATTGTTCAGTGTTATTTCATACTCTCTCTGCTCCAAGCAGGCCCCCAGACCCCCTCCCCCCTGCCATCTGCCCCATCTGTGTTCAGTGGGGGATGTGATGGCAAGGATGGGAGAAAGAAGGGAGGGGAAAAGGGAGGAGGGAAAGAATGCAGCCATGTGACCTTTATTTCTATAATGTTCCATTTGGATGGTCAGAGCAAAACCCGGTGTGTGGCTTGGACCAATGCCCAATCCAGTTCTTAAGAAGTGACACGTCTTGACTGATGCTATGGTCTGCCTTTCTAGTGACACATAATGGAAGATCAACTTACAGCTCTCTGCAATGGCAGCTCTCTACCTGCATGTCTGATTTCAGCTAGAAAATTAACCATTGGATGTCCTCCCCCTCCCTGACCCATCCCAGTCCTACCAGGGGTGGCATATAGCAAATGAAAAACCTGTCAACCAAATGGAGCATGAAGCCCAGAGCTGGGCAGTGACCTTAGAGATTATCTAGTCTAATCCCTTCATTTTACAAATGGGGAAACTAAGGCATTTGTCCAAGATCACGCATAGGGTAAGTAGCAGAGATGACATGTGAAAATAAGTCTTCCAACTCCAGATCTCATCTTCCTCCAACCACCCCATGCCTATGGGGTTCTAAAGGTTACAAGTCTGCAGGACAGGTAGGAAGGGGTATTGGGGGAAAAAAGTGAAAGTTTGTCTCAATGATTTGAATAAAGGCTTTTATTTACAAATAAGTTTGTCTAACATTCCTTCTGGGATGCTTTCCCAGCTCACACTTGCACCAGTCAATAAGTCCCTAAACAAAGCCCTCCTCAGGATTCATTTCTAATGCTTTTGCTCAAAAGCCCCCAGCTGGTGTGCTCTCTCTCTCCCACCCCCATATCAATCAGCTGCAATCAATTAGATTTTTGAAAGGGACATTTATTGAGAAGGTATAGCAAGGACATAAGTTACAAAAACTTTCTCCAAACTGAGTGAGTATTCTCCTCTTTCATAAACAAGTTCCCAGGTGAGAATGGGCTTAAATTTGAAATAGTTTGGAGCACAGATGTGGGGAACATGTGGAGGTGAGGGGAGCTTCAACATCCTGACCATGGAAGTCTTTTTCTCCCTTTGTGGAATCCCCTCCAAGTTCTCTTTAGGGCAAAGGACTAGTCAGTCCCCTTGCTCAGGTGGGCTGGCTCTTTTTAGGATTAGTGTCTTAGCTGACAGGTCAATCAGACTGCCAGGCTCAGCCAAGCAGGCCACTTGGCTGCTGAACCAGCTCCTGGCTGGAGTCATCACTGCTGCCACCACATCCTGTGGTCTCTGCTATCCATTCTGGTTGCCAGGGGGACCTTTGATGCCTCCTCCAACCTTTCAAAGCTGACATGTTATAACCTAGTCAATTCCCTTGCTGGATACTCATTCACCTAAGATCAGGAAAGAACAGACACACAAAAATCAATCACCATGTACTCAGGGACACAGGGCAACTGAGGATGGGGGGTCAGTGACAGCTGCTCTTCCTGCTGCCCAGGGGCTCACACCAGTTCTTGCTTCTATAACTTCAAGGAAGAAAAAAATCACAAAAAGTCTAAGGAAGGAGCATCTAGATTCTTTTGTATTCAAATTCAGTTTTGGCTCTTCAGGCCATCAGAAAATTCCTTTTCATCCTATAGCACCAACCCTACCCCTCCTCCAGTCATCCATGGCCATAAAGGGGCTTACCATGCCTCCATATTTAGAATTGGAAGCAGGCAGGTAATGCTTCACACAACCCCAGGAAGGGCAAATTTGCAGAAATGCTCTCAGGACTAGGCAGGCCCTCATTGGTTAGTCTTTCCATTATACAAGGAAAACTGAAACCCAAGGTTTAGCCAGAGAGGACCAAAAGAGGCAGCTGCTCCAGGAAAAACTGGCTCAAGGGACCGTAATGAAAAGAAGTGAGATGTGTCATAAGGGCCTCTCTCTGGAGGAAGAGAACAGGAAATCTGGGAGCATAAGGAAAAACTGATGCAGATTTCTAGGAAGTTCTCTTTTCCATATATCTTAAGAAAAACCTCCTCCAGGCACCACGGTTCAATGCAAAGATTTATAATGAAAGGGTTTAGGCCACTTGTTACCTATGTGCAAATTATGCAAATCACTTCATGTTTCTGGGTCTCAGTTCTCTAATCTGTTAAAAAAAAAAAAAGGGGGGGGGAGTGTAGTGGAGGGAGATGGGGATCGAAAGAGATGAATCTTCAATGTCCCCACCAGCACAAGAGCTCTGATCCTATGGTTTCATCTTTAGGATGTTTAAAAGCTGAATAATGCTCAATTTCTCTTAGTAATGACTTATACCTTTGGGAAACTTTCTTAATGAAAGTGCATTTCTATCACCCAGCTATGTAAAAAGGTCTGAACTTAGAGCTATAACTACACATCTCTGTGGTAAAAACTGGTAGGGCAGCAATGGACAGTGATGACACAGAGTATCAGAAGAGAGGGTAAGGGCTGGCACATCTTGGACCCAGAGCAGAGCAGGATGAGGGAGGAGGCAGGGCTGGTCCAGCTAAAGGAGGGGGACAGTTAGTCCCCCAGATATATTCACCTGGGCAACAAGGGGTGGAAGGCAGCCAGGACAGAAGCTTCCTGGCAGTGGAAGCCTGAATAGAGGGGTAAGTGAGGTAGTGGGTCCTGAGTAACTGCACAGGGACCGTGAAGGTAATACAGCACTGTGAGAGAATAGGGCCCCATACTACAGTGTAGTCACTGAGGGTGGGCCAAGGGAAGAGATTCACTGCATTCAGAAGACTGGGGGAGTGTTACAAAGTGCCTCAGAGAGGCTCAAGGACACCTGCCTTTGAAAGCTGATGCCCTGGGCCAAGCCCCAATGGCTTCCTAATATCAGATGCGCTACAAGCAAAGAGGGCACAGCAGTGAGAACCTAACACGGTACCTATGTCAGTCACTAACTAAGTATCACAGGGCTTCAGAGAAGGCAGGAATTCTGGTGGAAATGCATATTTGTCCTGAAATAAACTCGGCTCCCCTCCTAATCCCTCCTACTTGTAGTTCAAGTGGTCCTCAGTCACTGATTGTCCTAAATTACTGCTGAGTACAATGCTCACAGACTGTCGTCATTGCCTCCTAAGAAGCCTCTCTGTCTCCTTCTCAGGCCTCCAAGCTACCCTTCATACTCCTGGAGGCAAATCTTCCTTATACATAGATGTGATCATGTCACTCTGCTCAAAATTCTGCAGTGGCCAAGCTTGGTGGCCAATGACTATAATCCCAGCAATGGGGGAGCCTGGGCTGTGGGTTCAGATACCTCATCATCCACCCCTATCACCAAGGCTCTTCCCCATCCCTGTAACATCCTTCCTCCCCTTCTTTGCCCATTAAATTCCCACCTATCATTTAAATCCCAAATCAAATGTTCCCTCCTTCAGGAAGACTTCCCTAATTCCATGATTTTCCCATTAGTACTTTATTTTAGTCATTTCTAATATACTTGGTAAGAATTGTTATTTGTATGGTAATCTGTATATAGGTCTTATGGTCCTGCTAGAATATAAACTTTACATCTAAGAATCTAAACTTTACTGTCTCATCCAGTAGCTAGCATAGGACTCTGTACACACAGCAGGCACTTAATAAATGTTTGTTTTCTTGAATCAGATTTGTCATGGAGAATGCTAGCAATGTTATGGACTCAGGAAGGGGAGGAGGTGAGGCAGGATGAAATGGAGAGCACCAGAGGAAAGGAACAGAGATCATCAGAGAAGGAAAATATTAAAAATGAAAATAAAAAATAAGTAAAAGCAGAGTAATCTGCCTTCAGGCTTCCAATTTGATGCCTGGGTGGAAAGGCTAATTCTTACCTATATGATCTTTGGCCCCTCCCCGCATCATATAGTTAGACCAGCAATTAGGGCTAATAATGAATCCCCTGAAGATGTCACATTATTCAAATTCACACTGCAGATTTCCATCAAGCTGGAACCAATGACCATATTTTATATCATTATAACCTCAAAATAGTGCAAATTCCATTACATGTAACCACTTCATAAGATTCATTATTCCCATTAACTGGGACCTAGCTACATAGCCATGAGATCACTGGATTAGAAGTTAGAAAACTTTTGTTCAAATCCAAGCTCTGCTACTTACTACTTTTACCCATTTTGATCAAGTCATTTTATGTCTTGGGGTCAGAGTTTTCTCATCGTTAAAATGAGGGGGTTCACCTCAGTTGTCTTGAAGGTCCCTAGCCAGTTTTATAGCACAATATATAAGCCCACTGAGTGAGGAAGACCTGAGTTCAAATCCTGACTGAGACACTTCTTAGTTGTGTGACCTTGGGCAAGTCACTCTATCTCAGTTTCTTCAATTGTAAAATGGGGGTTATAGCACCTACCTCACAGAGTTGTTGTGAGGATCAAAGGAGATAATCTTTGTAAAGTTTGGCACAGTGCTTGGCACAGAACAGGTACTTTATAAATCCTTGTTCTCTTCCTCCTTTCCTCTTTTGCTTCTCTCAATCCCATGATGTACCCCACCAAAAGGATTCCCATTTTATCTATAGATGCACACACCCCACTCCCTATCTGCCAATCTTCATCCCACCACCTCCTACCCCAACCTGCTCCCTATAGAGAGAGTTTCAAAACCTGCCCACATTGGAAAACTATGAACAGGGAGTAAAAAGAAAATAAGTCTTTCCAGGATATCTGTCTATTTTGAGAAAGCAGATGTCGAAGCATTCAGAGGAAAGATAGGTAGCATCCAGTGACCTAAAATTCTGCAGGGGAAGTCAGTCCAGGAAGAATGGGAAGTTCTTGAGACTAAAATCTTGGAGACACAAGAAGAAACCGTTCCACTGAGGAGGAAAAAATGGTGTTGCCTTAAAAAACAAATATGATACCTTTTCTGCATCTGACTAGTATGACCTTAAGCTGTGTGACCTCACTGGCTCGAGATTTTTCTCTAGAAAGCAGAGCTGAACTAGAGAGTATCTAAAATTCTTTGGAGTTGGGTTGTTGTTGTTGAACTCTGAGGAACCAATCACCTTTTTCCTTCCCCCCCCCACCTCCCAACACAATGGTAATAACAATGACATATACCTCGGCGTGCTGTCATACAATTTACACTCTATATTAACCTTGTATTTGTTAACTTTTCACGTGTGCATTAAAGGTATCTTCCCAACTAGAGAAATGTAAAGTTTCCTACTTCTCAGATGCTATCCCAGAGGATGCACCCATTTGGTTGCTCCCTCCAGTCATGGAGGGAACAACTCATCCACACTTGCCCATCCCATCTTGTCCAAGTTTTCCCATAAAGGGTCCCCCCAATATGTTGGATTTCCTCAATTTCTTCTGACAGCTGTCATATCCCCAAATAGCAGTGAACTTCTAGAGCAGTAATTGTTTCTTTTTTTGTATCTGTGTCCCCAGTAATTAGCACATAGTAGGTGCTTTGAAAAATATTATTGATTGATTGATCACCACATGACCAATCCACATGGTCTTCCTATCTCACATTTCTCTCTGATGTCTTTGTTATTCCTGCTCATCCCCATCATGCACTTCCCCATTGCCTTCTGGGTGATATTAATTTTCAGTTAATTAGAGGCATATTTTGTGTGTTGCTGCCATGAAGTAGTACTACTGGTAGAATGCTAGTATTAACCAGACAGACCTTTGTTTCCCAGAGAAGCTTGTGGCCATTAAAAGGACGGGGTCTAGATCTGGGGGTTCATCAATATAGAGAACTCCCAGGCAAGGACACTCACACTCCCTATGCCAGGCAGAGTTGTCTAGAATACTGTATTATGTGACTCACCCAGGGTGACGCAGCCAGAATGAGTGAGAGGTGGGACATGAACCCAGGCCTTCCAGGCTCTCTGTTCACCAAGCTGTCTCTTAAAGGAGTTTTTCAATTTCCTAAAGGGTATCTGATCCATTCTCTTCTTCCTCTTCAACTCTGAGCGTATAATTTTTTTAAAAAAGTACTTGAGCACCAACTGACTATGACAGACAATATGGAGAGAAGGGAAATAAACATTTGTTAAGCTCTTACTATGTGTCAGGCACTGTGCTAAAGTATATTCTAAATATTATATCATTTGATCCTCACAACAACCCTGGGAGGTATGTGCTATTATTATCCCCATTTTACAGATGAAGGAACTGAGGGAAAAAGAGATTAGGGGACATGCCCAGGTTCACACAACTAGCAAGTGTCTAAGGCCAGATTTAAACTCAGGTCTTTCTGACTCCAAACCCAGGGCCCTATCCCCTGTGCCACCCAGCTGCTGAGTGTACTAGGCCCTAGGGACACCAAAATAAAGTTATGGGTTTTCTATCCATGCAGGTTTCAAATCCTTTACATCTTAGTAGATGGTCTTTAAGAGTTGTAGTGGTCAAAAAATTCATTCTTCTTTGGTCAATCTGACTTCTCTGAGCTTCTAAGGACTTCAGTAGTTTGGACAAAGCCACAGTCTTTAACCAGATTGGAACTAAAAAATCTTCGCCACTTAATAGGAGCTGTCCAAGCTAACACGCTACTAAGAAGCCCAGGCAACCTCTGTGTCATCATGCATCAGAAGCAGACTTTTCTGGAGAGATATGTATGATACAAAGTACAGTATAAGAGGGTAAGGAAGTGATCCAGACAAATTTGGAATGGCTTCAGGGAGTAGATGACAAAGAGGCTCCAAAGGCAAGGTTTTGAAAGTGAGGGTAAAGAAGGTGCTCATTCCAGGCATAGAAGAGAGTCTATACAAATACAGAATTTGGGCCACAATCCGTAGACTAGTTTGGTGAGACTGTGAAGGGGAATACCATGAAAGAAGGCTGGAAAGGAAGATAGGAGTCAGGTTGTGGACAACTTGAAATCCCAGACTAAAGATTTTGGTTTTTATCCTATAGGCAATTGGGAGTCACTGAAGGTTTTTGTGCAGGGAAGTACTGGAGACCTGTACCTTGGGATGATTTTTTTATATATGTGTGAAGGGTAAATAGAAAGGAAAGACTGGAGGCTGAGAAATCAACTAGAAGACTGTTATACTGCATTATTGTAATGATACCAAGTGTGAAAGACTTAACTACTCTAATCAAAACAATGAAAGGAATGAAAAACCGAAGACAGAGTTTCTGGATAACTTATTATCAGTTTATTAATTAGGCTAGCTAACAATCAATAAATTGATGGCCAGCAGTTTCTCTCAGTAACCAAAGACAAAACCATGGAGATCCATGAATGCTTATATACCTTTAGAAAAGGGGGTAACCCTGACAGGTGAAAATCAGCCCAGATTGGTGAATAATAAATGAGGGAGTGGACATATTAATGAAGAGGTGGGCTAAAAGTCTTCAGCTCCTCCTACTGAGATTGTGGTTTGATCACGAGACTCAGCCACCTCCAAAATCTGGACAGAGGAATTCATCTCTATCATCTGGTTGGTTTTCTCCTTCATAAACTGGGTTACCCTAGACCACAACGGGGAGTCTGAAAGGGCATAAATTTATTTCTTAAGGGCAAAAATTCAACTACTTTAGATTTTGTTTACACTCTAAACAAAAGTAAGCTTTTCCAGTTGTGTGGGGTCCCACCAAAGATGTTGAAAATGTACCCCAAGGATAAGGCCAATCTCATCTATCAGCCTTGTCCTTCAGAGACGAGCTGAATGACCTACAGGGACTGGGCCCTGGATGAGGATATAGAAAGGAAAAACCTCAATCCTAATTTAATTATTGATTATAAAGTAGAAAATAATAATTTCTCTCAACAATGATCCCAGACAATTCCAAAGTGCCCTTGGTGAAAAATTCTATTCTACCTCCAGAGAAAGAATAATGAACTCTGAGGGCAGATTGAAGCAAACTTCTTAAACTTTATTTTTATTGATTTCTTTTTGTAACATAGCTAATATGAAAATATATTTTGCATGACTTCACATGTTAAATTGATATCACATTGCTTGCCTTCTCAATGGTTTGGGGAGAGGCAAGAGCAAGAAAATCTGGAAATCAATTATTTTTTAATGAATGTTAAAAATGGATAGATGGGTAGGTAGGTAGACAGACAGACAGATATATAAATGGAAGACTGTTACAGTAATTCAGATGAGAGATGATAAGGGATTGAATGATAGTGGTAGCAGGTGAGTGAAAAATGAAACCGCTACAAGTTTTGAGAGAAAAGATAAAGATAACTCATATTCCATAAGAGTTCTTAATAAGTATTTGTTTACTGATTAATTGAAAATTATTATCAGTCCCTTTATATTATTTTGCCATTCTCCTCATCTCCCTACCACTAAGGCTCAGAGTCTACCCACAGAATTCTAAAAGTCTTAGTGGTAGGGGGATGAGGACTCCAGAAGTAAGCAATTTTTGCATCTCAGATATCTGAGCCCATAACCAAGACAAGCACACACACACACACACAAAACTATGTGCCTCTGGATCAGATTTATATCACAAATTCAGTTAAGGAGTGTGGAGAGCAAGCCAAGGTCCAAATGTGCCACATAGCATCTTCTTTTAATTAATTATCCTTCCTAAGATCCTCAGACCTATTGAAGCCTCCTCATTCTACAATGATGGTGGGAGAGGGTGGTAAGAATCACATAGATTCTAAACCACATATAAACTTTAACTTAGCTGTTGAAACTCTGAATACGAAGTCCTTGTCCAGTGACCAAGAAGAGAACATCTTACCGGAGCAACTGAATCATATCAATCTTGACGCTTTTGCTGTGAATGTAAAGGAAGTAAGTAAAGAAATTGCAGTAAAATGGAAGGACAACTCACAGGTTCTCATGGGAGAAGCAAATAAAGGAGTTGGTAAAGTTGAGTTAATTGTGTACCCAAAAATAAGAATCAACATTTCACAGGATGTTTGGTCATCCTATATTGCAATGCTAATAATAATAATAGTAGTAGTAAAAAAAATAGCTCATATGGATATAACACATTAAGGTTTGCAAGGCAGCTTTTGTTCTCTCATTAGTCTTAAGTATTTGCAGAAAAGAACACCATGAAAACAATTACAGCTTATGAACCAACATCTGTTGCAGAGGATGAAGTAGTAGAGAAAATCTACAAAGAACTCAATTAGGTCCTGCAAATTAAATCAACATATATTCTGATATTCAATGACTTCAGTGCAAAAGTAAGAATAGGGAAAGATGGTGAGAAATATGTTGGAAAACATGAATCATGAATAAGGAATGAGAAAGGCTGCAGGCTTGCAGATTCATTAGGCACAGGACGTGGCAAGCACTGAATAGCATCAAAAAAAAGGAAAGAAATTGATTGCATTTTAAAAGACAGGATATGACTCTTTTATTGGTATCAGAGTTATTTCAGAATTACCTGTTTGTGTACAGTCAGACCTCTGATTTGTTAGAGCAAAGATGAAAATCAGTATAAAGGTGGAAGAAGGAAAAGTGATGAGAGAGAGAGAGCAAAATAAAACTAATTCCATACTAACCTAATCAAACAATTTATTGATAACAAAAATGGGATATGGACAAAAGAAACAACAAAGATTCAGACTAAAATAATTTTATTCAGAAGTGTAATTGATGTAAATCAACTACAATTATAAAGGGACCAAAAGTATCTAATAAGTGCCTTAGTCAGCAAACACATAATTTACTTGCCAAGCAGAGAAACACAAAATCAGTTTAGAAAAATTTGTTCATCAAATCTTATACAAAAGGATAATGAAAGATTACAAGTAGTATTGCCCCCATAAAACAGGGAGAAACAGTGGAATGGAAAACCAGTTGTCAAAAAAAATCAACCAAGCAAAGTCATCCCAAAGTTATTTAAGGATGAAAATGGAAAAACAACAAACAAAAGAAGAAAGGAAAATATTTGAAAAAAATTTTCTAATCAACTCTTCCTCGACCCCTAAAAAAAAAGAACAATAAGGTCACCACATTTACTATCTAACCTAACACTTATGACTATGCTTATAAAATAAGGTAGAAATGATACAAAAGAAAGCAAAGATGAGAAAAGAACTGAATTAGCAAGTAAGTAAAGATTTGTTCACTCATGTATTTTGGGTTCTTTTTGTCTCCTTTTCATGGCAATTGATTTACAATGGTTAAGTATCATGTAAAATTATTTTAGTCTGTGTTTCTGTTCTTTATTCTGTCCATATTACTTTTTTTCATCATTAATAACTTGTTGGAAATGTGTACAGAAATATGCCAGCGCCTAGGAATGTGACCTCGAGTCTCACAGAGAATGTAAAGTACCTGGAGTAAATGTAAACAGCAAAAGAATTTTCAGGTCTCCCATGGGAACACTTACACGGGACCCTGGGCCATCCCTGGCACTGCGCTTCCTTTGTTTTGTTTCTATATAATACTTGACCTGGCCTGGGGTTGTTGCAGGAACCCATCACACATTCTTTCCTCTTGCTGCCAAGGACTGGGTCTCATGAGTAAACTCCCCCCAAACCCTAATTAACCAATTATACAACCAAACTGACATGGGCCCCTCCTTCTTCAGTATCTCAGTATTGTCTCAGGGGGTCTTCATCCTTACAATTGGCCCATCAAGACACAACAGAGCAGCTCCCTCACATTTAGCCTTACAATGGGCATGGCTGGCAGGACAGTCTGCCCCCCACAAACCTTGTGTCCTTACAAATTGTTTTCATTGCACTCTAAAACTTTCTCATTTTCCTTTCTCCTAACTTTGCGTTGTTGTTGAATCATTCCAGTAGTGTCAGGCTCTCTATGATGCCACTGGGGGTTTTCTTGGCAAAGATACTGGAGTGGTTTGCTATTTCCTTCTCCATCTCATTTTACAGATGAGGAAACTGAGGCAAACAGGCTTAGATGACCTGCCCAGGGTCACACAGCTAGTACTTGTCTGAGGCCAGATTTGAATTCACCTCCTCCTGATTCCAAGGCCAGCATTCTATCCACTGTGCCACCTCTCACTTTGTACAAATTTTGAATTTTTTTTGCTCTAACAAATCACTAGTCTGACTAGACACAATTGATTCAGGAATAACTCCCACATCAGTAAGGATTTATTTCCTATCTGTTAAAATATAACCAATTCATTTTTGTGATGCTATTTGGTACCCACTATCCTCACTACCAACTCATTTTGTTCTTGAAGAAAGCATTCCTGGTATATAACCACAAAACTTCTAGGCTACAAGTCTTTGGTCTTTCATCTTTTATTCCTGACCCACATTTTCATATATTTCTCATCACCTTCACCTATTTCCTCCTTTGTTTTGAAGTTACCAAGGATCAGAATACATGTTGATTTAATTTGGAGGATATCATCAAATTCTCTGTAGATTTTCTTCATCTCCTGTGTCTTGGGTCAAATTACTTCACCTTCCAAGGTCTCAGTTTCTTCATATGGTAAAAGAATGGGCTTCTGATGTCCCTCCCAACTCTAGATCTATGGTTCTACAATCCTCTGTCTGTATATAAACTACAATTCTTTTCATGATATATACCTCAAGAATATCTGTGCTAGAGGTGAGGGCATCAAGAGATCAACTCACACAGTAGCAGGGAGAACAGAAAAAAAAAGACATGGATGGAATCTCAGGCATCAATAGCACTGAAAAAAGACAATGAAGAAGACATCAATGATGACTGACCTATCTGCCTTTTTTTCCCACCTACATAAGTAATTATAAGAATAATTTCCACATGCATCAATGGCACGTTTTTTGAGGTCATTACTAGGAAATGAGCAATCTTTTACAAGTCATACTCCACATTAGACCATATGCAATTGGCTGAAAGAGGTCAAGAATACAAGATCCCGTTGTTCTTATTGTTTTTTGACTGAAAAGAGAATATTTGATACAGTAGAGTACAATACCACTCTTCCATCAAGGTGTCTCCTT
>NW_027187372.1:2487592-2573029 GCF_028583685.1 Petaurus breviceps papuanus
TAGGTGATGCAATGAATAGAGCACCAGCCCTGGAGTCAGGAGAACCTGAATTCAAATCCAGCCTCAGACATTTAACTCTTACTAGCCATGTGACCTTGGGCAAGTCACTTAACCCCAATTGCCCCTCCAAAAAAAAAGATATAACAATAGAGATAAGGGGCAGCCAGGTGGCTCAGCGAGCAAGAGCACCGGCTCCAGTGTCATGATGACCTGGAGATCGAATCCCGGGCTCAGACACTCAGCACCACACCCAAAAATAACTGGCCGTGTAACCTTGAGCAAGTTACTTAACCTCGATTGCTTAAAAAAAAAAAAAACAATAGAGATAACTTTATTCAGTGACCTGCTGATCATTAACATAAGGAAAGAAATACAACAGGGAGATGTAGGTACATCAAAGATGTTTGCTTATATAACATACATCCTGTGTAGAGTTCAAGTTAAAGAAGGTTCTCTATAGATGGTTAAGTTCTCCAGGTGTATCTGATTGCAGATGACATTGTGCTAATAGCATCAAGTCCTGGAATGTAGCATAGCCTATTGAAAGTCATGCATAAACACACATTCAAAAGTATTTGGCTTAACCATACTCACAAAAAAAAAGTGTAATAAGAATGTTTATTGCCCAGATTATGACCCACAGTTAGATGGACAATTACAGAACTCGTGTCAGAGTATGTGGATGTGCATGTGAATGGAAAGACATACAGATGGACAGATAGATGGATGGATGGATGGATAGATAGATGGATAGATAAGGAATTTTTACTATTAAAAAGAAAACACTTGATACAGGAGAGTAAAATACCACCTACCAAAGGTTCTCTTTCAATAAGGTGACTCCTTTTCACACATCAAAATTGGTCAAGATTCATTGAAAGATATTAACAACAGAGATAACCTTATCCAATTAACATCTATCTGTCTTTAGATACGTGACCAACAGGCAGGCAGACACAGATAGAGAGAGACAGACAGACAGATGGATAGATGGATTGGTAAATCGACAAAGAGTTGGATCCTTGGCTATAGATCTGGAAACTCATATACAGGAAGGACAGCAAATCTGCATCATTCTGAAGATAAGACCAGAGCCCTGCTGCCCCAGCCAAAACTCAACAACTGTAGCTGTCTTTCCTTTCCTCTACCATCCTTTAGAGGTCTTGCTAATTTTTTTAAAAGAAGAACAAGACAAGAAAGAAAGGAATTCAACAGAAACTTTGCCTCCCTAGCTTACCAAACTCAAATTTCCAATGCCCCCAAAAAAGTTCATTGCCCTCTGGATCTTGGGTTTGCTATACATTATGCTACTGACATCACCACCAAACAAGAGCATAAGTAAAGTACATAGTCTATACTCCCCCCAGGTTTTGTTTTTTGGAGAGCAATTGGGGTTAAGTAACTTGCCTAAGGTCACACAGCTAGTTTTTTTTTTTTTGGTATTGTGTTTGAGGCCAGATTTGAACTCAGGTCCTTCTGACTCTAGGGCTGGTGCTCTACTCACTGTGCCACCTAGCCTCCCCAAATTTTTTGTTATTGTTTTTTGGAGAGGGGAAGGCTGGGCAATTGGGGTTAAGTGACTTTCCCAAGGTCACACAGCTAGTAAGTGTTAAGTGTCTGAGGCCAGATTTGAACTCAGGTCCTCCTGAGTCCAGGGCTGGTGCTCTATTCACTGTGCCACCTAGCCGCCCCTCCCCCCAGGTTTTAAGTACTGTATTTCTCATGTAGTGCAAAAGTGTTGAGGCATGTCGTTTCTCAAAGTATACCATGGGTGCCTGGCTGAATCATAAATGACAACAATATAAATCTATCTTTCCTATTGCTTATCAATATATTGGCTTCTCAACAACTTGTATAAGTGATGCAACTTGCATCTTTGTCATACAAATTTTTTTTCCTTTCCCCATCACCCTTTATTTATCAAGCATAATAATACACATTAAAGGCACATACTAAAAAACACATTGTAAAGTTACAGCAAGATTTTACTAACAATAATGCTTGGAAATAAAAAGACAAGTAATGAAAAATGTCCACCACCAGAATGGTTTTGTTCCTAGCATGGTTTCACACACACACACATACACACACACACACTTTTTTTTGCTTTTGTCATGTTTGTAGCAGCAAGCACAGCATACCGAGGGTGGCTGCCAACACAGGTTCCCAGATCTGCTTTTCTAAAGGAAAGAAACTCAAAATGGCTTAACAATCTTGCTTTAATTAGACATATGTCATTTACCTAGTTCAGGGGAAAAAGTCAGCACCTCGAACTTCAGAGAATACAAACAAGTTACAAGCAGAAGTTATAAGTACACAAACAAACAGATCAGCAGACAGGCTTCCAACTGTCTGACCATTACATCCATATCTAGTCACAGTTACCAGAGAGGGAAGCACCAACATCTGAGTTTTCAAAGCCAGGGGGCTCAACTCAATGGCTGCCCAGAGTTTCTTCTGGTCAAATCACACAACTTTTCTCAAAGTGAGCCCCAAAGCAAAACCTCACATCAGGGTATATATAGCCTTCTTCTGGATCAGAGAATATCACAGCCCTCTTGACCTACTGCCCAATCACAAAGCAACAAGGTATGGGCATTCCTGAAAAACAAGCCTCCTGCCACAGGCTCCATGTGACCACATTCAGCCTATTAGGGGGCAGAGTATATTTCCAAATCAGGTAAGGTTCTCAGAGTCATTTAAGCCTATCAAAGGGCCTAGGGGAAGGAAAGATATTAGATTCCCATTACCATAAAAATGTTATATCTACATCTGTATTTATATTTTAGTATCTATTTCACTTCTAAGTATAACATGGAAAATATACAGATGTCTTTATTAACACTAACATGATAGAATTTGTTAATAAAAAATTTAAAAAGATTTAAAAAAACCTTTTACATTTGCCATAGAATAAAGCTTACATTTAATTTCTAAAGAAGAAAAGTTGGGCCCACAATTAACAAGGAAAGGAAGCTGGACTGCTTTCAGGAAATGACAGAGCTTTTTTAGAGGCCTAACTTCTCCCAGAAATGAAAAGCTTAGTTTTTTTTTTTTTAATACCAGAGGAGTTATATGGCTGCAAACCACAGAACACTACAGCCTCCAAAGAAGCAGAGATGAGGACCATTCAGAGGGAAAGAGGCAGGCACATGGATAGATGTGAGCCCCTTATAACACTTAACAAATAATGAACTCTGGGAAAAAAAACTGAAGTAAAAGATGTCAAGAAATGTAGGATAGAAAAAGGAGATGGTGTGGTGAGCTGGAAAGAGCCAGAAGTAAACAGAGGACATTTTGTGTGTTCTACAGTATCTTTACATTGGCAGGGAAAAGTGAAGAGAGGCCTCAGTCTGCTGGATGTGGCTCTCTGTGATGAACTATGTAAGGACACAAATATAAGTTGCAGACCTACCTACCTGCCAGCAGAAGGGTCATCTTCCTACAGGACACTGGTCACTAGATAAAAGGCAGAAAACAGGAGGTATAGTTGTGGGAAATGGCAGAGAGTGAAAGAACCACATGACCTATAAACTATGACCATCTATAAAATGGAACTCAGCCAATGGGGACCATGTTATTGTCACAAACTTGTATCTTAAACTGAATGACAGCCCTTGAGTAGTTGAGAGTTGAATGAATCTGACTTCTTTTTTCCCTTTAAGCATTTGACTTCCTTTGAAGATACACCATTCATCCTTTTTAAAAAAAAATCAGAAGATAACTTTTCAAGCTTCCTAAGTTCCTAGGTTTCCAGAAGCATGTTTTTCTACCCCTGGAGGAGGAAGTTCCTTATCGTTTCCCAGAGGTTTCCATCATTCACAAAACAATTCATCCGAATTATTTAAGTGTAGCAAGATAAGGGAGATTGCTTGCAAAGAACTATCCTATTTAATGTTTAAAATTTCTCTGGACAGAAACCAAAATTGAGAAAAGGTTCTTCCCAACTCTCATCAGACATTGCCATCATTAATACTTTTTTGCTCTGGGAGCAATGCCAACTTCATGAATAGAAAGTGAGAAATTAGGACAGTATACATAAATCTGTGTGCAAAGCATTCTGTAATTCTGAAAATAGTTTTATGTATTGAATTCAACAAGATTCATTAAGTACCCATACTATGCAGGACTCTATGGTAGATGTTGGCAAAGCTACGTCTAGATCAGACAATGTACCTACCCTCAAGCAGTTTTACAATCTAGTATAGTCTAGTAGGGAGATTGGACAGAAACAGAAATAATTATATTATGAAGTAAAAACTGATAAATGTGCAGAGGTGCTAATTATCTTATGAGGTCTACAAGAGTGACGGGGAAAATATCAGAGACTAAAGGATCAGAGAAGTCTTCATGGAGGAGGTAGTGTCAAAGCTAGGTCTTAATGGGTGAATAAGGCTCAGGAAACCAAGATAGGAGCATACTGCCTTCAAGATGTCTACCTGAGTACTGAGCCTTAACCAAGGAGGGGTGACTGGGGTTTTGCCTAAGGGTGCTGGTATTTAGAGGGTGCTGACAGCACATGGAGTCCTTTAGCAGTATATAAACAACTGAACTTAGGACTTTCTAGCAAGAATAAATAGTTAAAAGAGGAGGCTATCAGATGGAGTGTTTATCCCCTCAGTGGCCTACACCCCAAGGCATTTTCTTGCCCACCCACCTCTACCTCCTATGATTTAAGACATATCTCTTGCTACTTGTCCTGGACACATTTGGTTCTACTTGCCTGAGGTACAAAAATTGCTAGTTATACTTTGCCTGTATGTGAATACACATACATATTCTATGTGTTGATAATACTTTTGCTAATAGAGAAAAAAGAGAACTATTTATTTGGGAGGAGTTAGCTTGCTTTAAATAATTGAAATTAGTGAAGTAGGTAAAGCAAAAGATGTGACATCATCAAAAGAGTTGTGGTTTGTGAATTTTGATTCATCTTCTTTTGTTTAAAAAAGTAAACTCCTCCCACTACACACCCATCATGTTGAGCCCCCTATGATTCTGGCTTAGAGGTGCTTTCACGTTGGGAAAAAGACTCCTTGTTTCCCAAGGGTCTCTGCTCTTTTTCATTCCTCCTGGAATAAGAGGCAATGGAATAAGGAGCCCGGGCTGAATAGGTGTGACCCAGCAGGGCCTCTGTATTGAGAAATCAAACATGGCACTCTGAGTGTGCCTGTCTGGAGGGGGTGGAGGGATGCTGACAAGGAGGGAGAGTGGTCTCAAGGAGTGGGAAGAAGCAGAGGAGAACAAAGGCTAAACATTGCATAGAAGAGTCAGGCCTGATGACCGCCTCCCATATTCCTGGGGGCCCCTGATTAACTGAATTACCTGCTGTTTGGGTAGCAAGAGAAGGAAGGTACCATGGTCTGGATACTCTCCCAAATCCTGACACCCCATCCAAGCCCACCCCCCCATCCCCAACTAGCAGCAATCTCATGCCTCAGGGATAATGGAAAACATTTCCCAAATTATACCAGATGTCTAAACACCATTGTGACCAACCTCCACAGAAGCTTATATGAAATTCCCAAGGTTTAGAGAGAGAAAAAAATCCCCTAACAGAATGGAATCTTTTAGATTCCAAAGAGATTCTGAGTCCTAATAATTTTCACAGACACTTAGGAGAAATCCCTTGAATGGGCTAAATAAGCAGTTGACCTAGAAACTTCCCGGCAGGACAGACCTCTCTATTCCCAGTAACTAGTAACCCTGTCATCTACGGAAATTAACTGCCTTAAGGGGCCATGACTAATGCTATCTTCTGCACCAGGCCTTCTGTGTTTCAGTTATGAATCAAATGAAACAAAATCAATACATATGTATTAAGTGCCTGCTGTTTTCAAGGGACATAGAAAATGCATGAGACATGTTGCCACTTTGGGGTTGGGCAGTCAAGACTGACCCCATGAAAAGTCAGCCAGTTTACTCTTCTGTCCCTACAGTGGCCTGTAGAACTGCCGGGGAGATGGAATCCTTACTCTACCCTGTTCTTCAACTTCCTGCTTAAACCAAATACTCCAGGAGATTGTGAACTGGTGGCCTGCTTTACCAGTAATAAACACATTTTCCTAAGGTAATGTCAAAGGCATTTTAGAAACTATTCATGAAGCAGACCATGAAGACAACCAGGAACAAAGTGTAACAAGTGTGTCACCTCCTTTTCTCTATCGAACCCCCCGTGCCCCCAAGAAATTAACTCCCAAATTATTCTACACCTTCTCAGCAACCTTCTCTGTGAGGAACTGCCTCCATCCTTCAGTACTCTCTCTTGATTGGTGAATCCCTGCACCAGATAACCAAGTCATGAGATGCTCGGATCATTCTTGCTTCACTCTGGGTTCCACTCTTAAATGAATTAATTAATCAAATAAACATTTATTAAGCACCTACTATATGCCAGGCATGATGTTAAACACTGAAGATACAAAAAGAAGAAAAAGATAGTCCCTGCCCTCAAGGAGCTTACAATCTAATGGAGGAGACAATATGCAAACAAATACATGTAAAGCAAGTTCTATACAGGATAAATAGGAAAGAATAAACAGAGGGAAGGCACTAGAACTGGGAGGGGTTGGGGAAGGCTTCCAGTAAGAAATACAGTTTGGGATTGGGCTTTAAAGGAAGCCAGGAAAGTCAGTAGACAGAGTTGATGAGAGAGGGCAATCCAGGCATGGGGGACAGCCAGAGAAAATGCCTGGAGCCAAGAGATGAAATGTCTTATTAGTAAAAAGAGCCAGGAGGCTGTTGTCACTGGATCAGATTATGTGTTGGGGAGTAAGGTACAAAAATACTGGAAAGGAAAGAGGGGGCTAGGTTATAAGGGGCTTTTAATGCCAAAAGGGATTTTGTGCTTGATTCTGGAGGTGACAGGGAGCCACAGGACTTTACTGAGTAGAGAGTGACAAGCATTTATGACAAATACTTTGTGCCAGGCACTGTACTAAATAGTAACAGAGCAGAAATAAATATAGCCAAGCTTCTCCAAGACAACCCTTCCACAAAGATCTAGAAAATGCATCAGACTAAGTCCTGATCAGGAAATTCAAGGAAAAAAACCTACAATGAGTCGTTTATCCAGCCCAGGTTGGCACTGGGTGACAGAGAGGTTTTCAGACACTGAGGATCAATGGGGTCTGATCCAGGAATGTACATGTGTAACATTCCAGTACCCAGACACTGAAAGAGGACCAAGGCTATACACCTGGACAGAAAGAAGTCCCAGAAGCTCCCTTGTTTTAGTGCAAGGTATAGAGAAGGTGCCATCTAGGTATAAACTAATATCTTGTACCATGTTACCAAGACAAGCTCCAAACGGGTACATGATTTAAACTTAAAGGGTGACAACATAGAAGAGGAGGAAATTACCTGTCAGATCCATGGATCAAGGGACAGAGAGGTTCACAAGAGGTAAAATAGTTTGGATGGAAAAAAAAAGTTTTTGCACAAACAAAATTAATTCAGCTAAAATTAGAAGAGAAGCAGGAAAATGGAGAGAAAAATCTTTGCAGCAAGTTTCTCTGATAAAGGGACATACACAAACACACACACACACACACACACACACACATACACATATGAAACTGATTCAAATTTATAAGAATAAGGGCTATTCCCCTATTGACAAATGATCAAAGAATATGAATAGTAAGTTTTCAGAAGAAGAAATGCAAGCTCTCTAAAGGCATATGAAAAATGTTCTAAATCACTAATAATATGAAAAATGCAAATTAAAACAACTCTGAGGCACATCCTCACACCCATTAGACTGAGAAAATCGACATAAAATGAAAATTACAAGTACTAGCTATGGGAAAACAGGTGGAACTATGAACCAGTCCAGTCATTCTGGACAGCAATTTGGAACTCTGCCCCCAAAGCTATTAAACTGTGACCTTTTGACCCAGTAACACTACTTCTAGTTCTATCTCCAAAAGAGATCAAAGAAAACAGAAAACGACCCTTGTGTACAAAAAAAAAATGAAATGGAGCTGGAAGTAATCTTTGCAGTCACTGAGTCCAACCCCTCCCCGTTTTGTAGGTGGGGAAGGTGACAAGTTTAGTGACTTTCCCAGGGTTATACACTAGTCAGTATCCAAGGCAGGACTAAAAGGCAGGTGCTCCTGACTCCAAATCCAGTGCTCTGCCCAGTCTGCTGTCCTTCCTCTCAGTTCTTGTGACTTCTCCTTAACTTCTCCTTCCCCATCCTCACTAAAGCTGGACTATAAAATGTACCTAGGGGCCCAGAATCAGTTAAAGCTTAATTATCCATGCCAACAGCCTAGTAGATTTATACTTGTTAAGAGTACATCATCTATTAAAGACAGAGATCATCTCTTCAAACCCCTTCATATTGCAGGTGAGAAAACTGAGGCTCAGAAAGTAAAAATAACTTTCCCTAGAAATTTCTTTGTATATATTTTATAATTAATTTCCTATGCACACGTTGTTTTGCTGTCCCCCCCCCACCATTATAACATAAATTTCTTGAGAGCAAGGACCGTTTTTCTACTGTGTTTATATCTCCAATGTCTAGCACGTAGTAGGTGCTTAATAAATGCTTAATGAATGAATGAATGAGGAACACATGTTGGAAATCACAAAATGCTATTTAAACATGAATTATTATCTCAGTGAAGGAAGCATTGGTGAAGGGAAAGAATGACTTAGAAGGCTCCTGAAATAGTCCATATGCGTAATAATAAGGGCCTGTTCTAGGAAACTAGAATCGTTTCTGGGTAGTAGAAAGGAAAAGAGATAGATGATATACAAGAGATACTCAAGATGCAATTTTGTGGTGTAATCCAAAATATGGATGAGATGCCATTTTAAGATAAAAAATATGCTATCGTTAATGTACAAACGTGTTCGTTCGTACAGTTAATCCAATCCAAGAAGCATTTGTTAAATGCTTCCTACAGGCCAGGTAGTGGGGATACAAAGATTCAACAACACCTCTAAATTGAAGGGGATGGATGGAGTGACCCCTCAGGTCTTTGTCCCAGCTCCAAATCTATGAAACAATGAAAAATAGACTCGGTACTCAAGGAACTTAACATTCTTTTGCTAAATAATTGACTTTCGTGGATGTTTATTATATACCTACTATGTGCTAGAAACTGTTGGATACTATAGAATACACAAAATAAGTATACTGTACCATCCTTACCATCAAACTGAGGGTGGAGGAGCTGAATTTTATTCCCTATTTGTATATGCGAGAGTTGGTTGTAGTTTTGATTCGGTGTTCGGGCACCATTGTTCAGACACAAACTTCCCATGAAGGCAAATTAGAAGGCAAGTGAGCAGGAGCTAAGACCAACAACACTGACTCCAACTAATGAGATAATTTTATTTTGGGAAATTTAAAGCAGAAGAATATGTGCAAAAATATTCATAGCAGCTCTTTTGGTAGTGGCAAAGCCCTAGAATCTATGAATGTGCCCATCAATTGAGAACTGGCTAAACAAATCGTGGTAGATGAATGCAGTGGAAAGGGAATATTTGGAGAAGCCTGGGTAGACTTAGATGAACTGGTGCAGAGTGAAGTGAGCAATATCAGGAAAGCACTGTATATGGTAACAAAATTGTAAAGAGAGATGGTTTTGAAAGATCTAAGAACTCTAATCAATGTACCAACAACAACAATTACAGCGATAACAACGACCAACATTTATGTAGTTCTTAGTATGTGTCCAGCGCTGTGCTAAGAGCCTTGCAATTGTTATTTCATTTGATCCTCACAACAACTTTGGAAGACAGGTGCTATAATTATCTGTATTTTTTGTTTTTTAATACTCATTTCAGCCGTGCCTGATTTTTCACAGCCCCATTTGGGGTTTTCCTGGCAAAGATACTGGAATGGTTCACCATATCCTTCCCCAGCTCATTTTACAGATGAGGAAACTGAGGCACACAGGATTGTGTGACTTGCCCAGGGTCACACAGCTTTACAGTAAGTGTCTGAGGCCAGATTTCAACTCACAGAGATGAGTCTTCCTGACTCCAGACCCAGATATCTATCCACTGTGTCACCTACAAATGAGGAAATTGAGACAAACAGAAAATAAATTACTTTCCCAGGGTCACACGGAAAGTCATTAGATTTGGCAATAAGTATATCCTTAATAACTTTGGGGAGAGCTGTTCCAGTGGAATGATGAGGTTAGAAACAGGACTTGAGTGAATGAAGAAGTGAGTGAGAGGGAAGGAAGTAAGGGTACCAGAAATATAGAATGATAGCTAGCAGAAATGAATGGATCAAGTGAGGACTTTTTGAGGAGGGGGAGACATAAACATGTTTACTGGTGGCAGGAAAGCTGTCAACAAAAAAGGAAAAATTGAAGATTAGCGAAATAATGGGGATGATAGAGGTGGCAATCCGCTGAAGAATATGAAATAGAATAGGATCACTGGTATAAAAAAGAAAGGCCACCTCTTCATGTGAGACAAAGGAGAAGAAAGAGACAGTATTGGAAGACTTCTGAGTAATGGTAGATTAGGTGGAGGAGAAAAGGAGGGGCTGTCAGTGATAGCCTCAATTTTTTGAGTTAAATATGAAGCAAGATGATTAGTTGAAAGGGTTGAGGAAGGGCGCCATGGGAGGCATAAGGAAGGATGAAAAGGTTTAGAAAAGCCACTAGGGGGATTTTTTTTTTCTTTTTTTGCTTGAAAATGCATATTTTCATGAGGGTTTTGTTTTTTGGGGTTTTTTTTCCTTTGAAGGGAAAGAAAGGAAAAAAAATAAATGCTTGTTAACTGAAAAAAAATTTTAATTTAAAAAGTAGAATACTAAGGAGGATAAAAACAAAGGAATACTAATAATTCACACATTTTAAGTGTAATTTACTAAGCACATCCCTTAAAACAATCCTATGAGGAAAATCATATAAGCATTATTATCCCCATTTTACTAGTGAGGAACCATGAGCTCTGAAAGGTTAATGACTAGCCTTTGATCACACAGCTAGGACCCATCTGAGGCAAGCTTTAGGCCCAGGTCTTCTGATGTCAAACCCAACACTCTCTAATATCCCAGGCTGTTTTTCAAAGTCAGGGAAATAATTTAGTGACCTAATTTACCTCCATACACAAGAATTTGAAAACTGCTGGGTTATGGGAAATCCACAGCCTAGGACTTCCTAAATTCTTTTCTGGTGTTTTGTGTCATATGAGAAAGTTTTAATAATTTCTCTCTAACATATTAAATATGAAATTTTAGACATAAACAGCAATTTTTGGTATGAAAATACAATAGTTGCCTCTATTCTGTACCCCAAAGTTTCTTCAATGACCTCCTCCCCCAATTTTTTTTCTAAACCAGACCTCTTATTTCATGAGTATAGTAGAGAACTCCCATATTAGGAAAGTCCCTCCACCAAACTCAGATCAACACCCGCTCTTTAATTAGAGTCTCTGAGAGTGACCTTGGGCATGAGAGGTTATAGAATTTGCCTGGAATCACACAGAGAGTATGTGTCTGCAATATGACTTGAATCAAAGTCTTCCAGCTTCCAGAAACAGCTCTCCATCACCTACTCCAAGTCACTTATCATGATAGAGGGGTACCTCAATTTCTGCAAAGACCCTTTATCATGAGATTATTTTATTGCTCAAGGCTCACCACCACCATGAGCAGCATCATGGGCTCCATCAACACATAAATATCAAGTCCCAGAATGTTCTGTCACCAAATTTGTTTAGGAAATGCTGCTGTGGTCATAATCTATTCACATGGGGATGCTAATCCACTTTTCACCAAAGGAGAGACCCTTGTTGGGTAAGGACACTGGCTTCCCCAACTGCCAAGAGGAAAAGCACGTGTGTGAAAACATTCAGTCTGTTCCTTGGCATGCACTACGGCCGTCTGGGAGATCAGATGGGGAGAGCAAATGTAGAGGTGTTTAATGCCCCTAAGCTTGCCAGAGTTTTCCTTCCTATCCCTGGTGCCTGTAGCCATTATTTGTTCCCCAGGGGATTTGTAGCCCAAGGTGACTGAGTTGAAACAGATCTTCCACATGACTAATCAAGGGCACCAAGTAAAACACATCTACAATTTCAGATCCAACCTGGAAAAGAGAGTCATAACCAAGCTGGGGCAACCAGAGTTTTGCCACAGAGTAGGACAGTACCAGCCTGGGGGTATTTTCTCCTCTCTCCCCAAAGTGCCCCCTGCTTCTCTTTCTCCCAACCCATCTTGTTCTTGTGTCAGCAGCCTAGGACTCTTCTTCCTCTGACTCATCCCTGAACAAAATGGTGAGGGCAGAGGCCTCTCTTATCTTAGATTTCCTTTCAAGTTTCCTCTTCTGCCTCATACTATGGCAGGACTGGTAGGGACAGTTCTCAGGGCTTCCTCCTCTGCTGCGTAGAAGCAGTAGTAGCCAGAGAGCCTTTTTTCTTTTTTTTGCATTTTGGAGGGCAATTGGGGTTAAGTAACTTGCCCAAGGTTACAAGGCTAGTATTTTTGTGTGGGTGTTAAGTGTCTGAGGCCAGAACAGAACTCGGGTCCTCCCGACTCTGGGGCCGGCACTTTAGTCACTGTGCCACCTAGCCGCTCCCAGAGACTCTTTTTCCTGTTTTGGCCAGACAGTGGTATCCCAGGCCACCATACTCCAAATGAGCCCATTCTCTCTCCTGCCCATCCTTGCAACTTGCTCAAGCTTCAGAAATTATTAGTTATAGCTGTGCTGACTACCATGAGTATTTTTTTAGAGGAAACATGGTTTACATCATAGGCTTCTCCTAGAGAATAAGAATGTATTATTTGCTTGGTGTCCTAGATAACATTCGAGCTAAAGGGGCTCACAAAAGAGAAGCTTCTCTCCTGCTACATCAGTAAATATAACTTTGGTTCATGGAATTCTCTTGAGATAGGTTTCTGTTTTAGAAAATAGAATCTGATATAACCATATCCCAGGGGACTCAATAACTCATGGTAATGGGATGGAAAGGCTTTCATCTTAATACTATTGGTCTGAATTTATCACAGCATTAATCACCAGAGAATGAACATAACTTAAATACACAGGGCTCTCTTCAATCAATAGGCCCCCACCCCTGTGCCAACCTCCGGCCCCAGTACATCCTGAGGGAAATGTTATATTTCATTTCAATCCACTGTGCTTAGCATGGGTGTTCCATTGCCTTAACACCTCAGGCCATTAGAGATGCTTTCTGGATTTCTATTCTTTTCAGTTTGATGAACAGGGGCATAATTTGGGGAAAGCTAGCCAAGGGAAGCTCTGCTGGACACAACTCCAAAGTGTTGTTAGAAAAAGACAGGGCAAACTATGGGGAGCACAGTTAGGAGATACCCATACCACCATCCTTTCACTCCTATGCTTCCCTCATAATTAGTCCTCTCCCAACCTCTTTTTACCATTTCCTAAAAAGAAATTGTGATATCGTAGTAAGTATATATATTGTTGGATCTGATTTATAAAGAAAACCAAGACTCTCCTAATGATTAGCATTTTCTCTCATGCCATTACAATTCCTGCTTCTCTGGGCTACACTGGGAACAAGATGGCATCGATGAGGGAGAGAGAGTGAGAACATCACAAAAAATGGAAGGGTAGTCAGACAGATCACCCACTGGCTAGTGGTCATCATTACTATTATTATCAAGCAATCAACAGACAATTATTTATTGATCACTTACTATGTGCCAGGAGTTACAAAAACATGCTGAAGTTACAACAGAAGCAGATGTTGTTTCCCCTTTCAAAGAATTTTTATTCTAATGGGGAGACAACACCTACAGAAGTAGTGGCCAAGTGGTATTTTGGTTTGGAAAGTTGCAGAGATGGTGAGTGGAGGCACAGGGTGTAGGTCAATATACTTTAATTATGGTTCCACAACTGGAAAGGGATGGGGGAGATGAGGAGAGAAGATGACCAGGGTGACAAAAGTAATGGTTAGCTCCCTGAGATATGTTATTATTGTTTAGCTTGAGGGTGGGGAAGGAAGGTCAAGAAACAACTTAGATTCATAACCTTAACACTTCTCCCCCTCTCATCATCCATATCCAATTAGTTGCCAATTCTACCTCTACAACGTTTCTCATATGCTTCCCCTTTGTTCCTTTTACCAAGACCCCATCATGACTCTCATTTCAGCTGCCCTGGACTACTGTAATAGTCTTCTCATTGATCTTCCTACTTCCAGTCTCTCCTCTCTTTAATCTCTACATGAAACAGCTGACAAAATAACCTTCCTCAGGCACAGGTCTGACCACCCAACATACTCTGCTCAAAATCCCCAGAGGATGAAATAAAACTTAGCTCCCACTAGTCTTGTTTCATACCACTCCCTTTCTGTCTTCCAGCCAAAGCACATACTCCTTGTTGAGATGATGCAGCAATTGGCCACTGATTGGCCATCAGTAACCACCAATGCTATCGGGGATGCATCTAAGAATGACTGGCCAGAGGCATAAGTATCTGCCCAATGAGTGAACTACAACCAGTCACTCAGAAAGACTAAGGAGAAACAGCCTGAGCTCTCTGTTGGGCTTCTTCCAGAACTTCTTTCTCCTTTGGATTTCCAGCAAGGTGGAAGAATTAGGATCAATAAGAGGTCAAAGGGATTTTTTGAATTTAACACAAGGTAAAACTTCCTCACAATAAGAACTCTTCAAAAATAGAATCAGTAGCTTTAGAATTGAATAAGTTCCCTCCCCATCATTGGCTACCATTAGGTAGTGACTGAATATTGTAGACATGATGAATCCAGTAGCAGTTAGACTATAAAATCCTAATGCCTAGCACAGTGCCATATGTGTAATAAGTGATTAATAAATATTTGCTGAATTAAATTGAGCTGAATTGAAGAAGGGCCTTCCCAACACTTGACATGGCATGGTTCTAAATACTTAAGTCATACAAAGAATTGGCAACTAAAAGGGTTCCCATCACTTGGGGAATGGTTGAACAAACTGTAGTATAGGATTGTAATGTGCTATAAGAAAAGATAAGGTGGAAAGAGAAACAGTGGGAAAACTTGTATGAACTGATACAGAGTAAAGTAAGCAGAATAAGGAGAACAGTTGATACACTGACAATATTGTAAAGATAACCTTTTTATTTTTATTTTATTTACTTCGTTAAATATTTCCCAATTACACATAAAAAATTTTTAACATTCTTTTTAAAAATTTTGAGTTTCAAATTCGCTTCCTACCCTCCCCAAATTTGTAAGCAATTTGATATCGATTATATATGTGAAATCATGCAAAACATATTTCTGTATTAGCCATATTGCAAAAAGAAAACACAGACAAAAAAAAAGAAAGAAAAGAAAAGGGTATGCTTCAATCTGTATTCAGAGTTCATCAGTTCTCTCTCTGGAGGTGGGTGACATTTTTCATCATGGGTCCTTTGGAATTGTCTTGAATCATTGTCTTGATCAGAGTAGCTAAGTCTTTCACAGTTGATCATCTTTACAATATTATTTTGTTGTTCTCTTCGTTTCTGCTTACTTCACTATGCATGAGTTCGTATAAGAAAGACAGATAGCACCAAAAAACTCAAGAACTCTCTTCAATGCAATGACCCATTATGGTTGCAAAGGAACAGTGATGATTGAGAGAGAGATGATGAGACATGCAGAATTAAACAAACATTTTTTGGACATGGCCAATATGGGAAATTTTTCTGCTTGACTATGCATATTTATTACATGGATTTTGTGTTGTTGTTTTTTTCCCTTAGGGGAGAATGGGAGGGAAAGAGAGAAAAAAAATGCTTGTTAATTGAAATAATAAAATTTAATTTAAAGAAAAAATACTTATTTCTTGGAAAAGTGGAGGATACAAGAAAAAAAAATCAAGTAATGTGTTTAGCAGCAGTGTGTCTCCTTGAAACTTCACATTTAGACAAGGTAGAGTTTGGAGAAATGATTAAATCCCTTCCAATTAAGCTAATGATTCTCCACATTCCCATAAATATCTCCTCTTTCCCCTGACTCAGAAAGAGATACAATAGGCTGACAGTTTCATTAGTTTCAAAAGGGAATGAATGGTCTTTTTAGAAAGCCAGACAGGTTCCACAGAGTCAAGGTAATATAAAGCAGAATAGGCAGGCACTTGCCACTCTCCCAAATTCGGCATCCCCCTAACATACCACCCTGTCCCCCAAGAACATGAAAGTAAAGCTACATTTTTTTAACATAATTTTTTGAGTTCCAAATTTTTCTCCCTCCCTCCTTATCCCCTTCCTAAGCCTCTAAGCAATTTGTTATAGGTTATATATGTACAATCCTGTAAAACATATTTCCAGATTAGTCACATTGTGAAAGAAGAAACACACCAAAAGGGAAAAGGAATGAAAAAAAAGTCAAAATAGCTTGCTTCAATCCACATTTAAACTTCATCAGTTCTTTCTCTAGATGTGGATAGCATTTTCTATCACAAGTCTTTTAGACTTATCTTGGATCATTGTATTGCTGAGAAGAGCTAAGTCAATCACAGTTGATCATTGCACAATGTTGGGTACAATGTTCTCCTCGTTCTGCTCATTTCACTTTACATCAGTCTTTTCAAGTTTTTCTGAAATCTACCTGCTCATCATTTTTTTATAGAGCAATAGTATTCCATCACAATCATATACCACAGCTTGTTTAGTGATTTCCCAATTGATGGGCATCCCCCTCAGTTTCCAATTCTTTGCCACCACCAAAAGAGCTGCTAGAAATACTTTTTACGAAGCTACATCTTGGCAACCAAAAATATAACTCAGTTTTCCAGATCCATTCTCAGTCCTGATTCCACCTTCCATCCCCTGCTTTCCATTTTTTTACCACCATCTATTTTAAGCTTTCATTATGTTTCACCTGGACAATTGTAATAACTTCCAAAGTGGACTCCAAATCCCCAATCTGACCCACCCCACACATTACTGCCATATTATTCTCCCATATCATCATCATCCCAACACAGCTCTGATCATAGCACTCTGATAATCAAAGATCATCAAATGATGATATGAGAATAAAGACATGCCCCTGCTTTGCAGACGTTGGGGCTCATGGGTATGAAATATAATGGTAGACTTATTCTGGTCCATTTTACTGCATTTTAAAAAATTCTTTGTTGTAAAGAATGGCTTTCTGGGAAAGGGGAGGAGGAGAAATGAAGGGGGCAATCTAAGCAATGTTTTAAAAAGCTCAATAGAAGTTATTTTTAAAAGAGATTTTCAGTGGTTCCCCAGAGCCTACCAAATTAAGATCACCCTCTTTAGCCTGGTAGTCAAGGCTGTGCTTTCCTCAAGAATATCCTGTACTTTCTTGCCTCTGTGACTTTGTTCACATGGTTCCCTCTTTCTGAAATACCTTCCCCACCCATTTCTACCTATCAAAAGCATACCTATTCTTCAGGTTTTAACTCTAAACACCTTTCTCCATGTAGCCTCCTCTGAACACACTGCTCAAACCAAAGTAATTTCTCCTTCCTTTCTGAACTCCCACATAATCTTGATGGTGCAGTGGATAGAGTGTTGTACCTACAGTCAGGAAGACCTGAGTTCAAATGTGGCCTCCGACAGTTGCTAGCTATATGACCTTGGACAAGTCACTTGGCCTCTGTTTGCCAAATGATAGCTATTAATATTATCAGCTCTCATGATCTTTACCATATTCTACATTTTATTATAGCTACTTGTGTTCATGTCATCTCCCTCACTAGATAAGTTCCTTGAGGGTAAAGATTCTATCTTTCTCGTATTTGAATCCTTCTTCACATTACCAAGTAGAATCAAAGGATTTCAGAGCTCATAGGGTCCTGGATTTAGAGCAAGAATAGACATCAGGGGGCCATCTAGCCTAACCTAAACCTGGAAAAGATTCCCTCCTACACTATCCCTAACAAATGGGCATCCAGCCTGGGAGAGGTCAGGTGAAGGGAAACTCACCACCTCCACCATGCCCTCCACAGAACAACAGGTGTTGCATAAGTGGCTTTTAACTACGTGAATGAATAATAACCACAACTGACATTCAAGGTTTACAAAATATTTTACATACATTATCTCATCCAAGCTGTACAATAGCCTTGCACATCATTATCTCCATTTTATAGATAGGGAAATTGAGGCTTATTAAACATTATGTAGTTTGCCTAGAGTGTCCCACAGCTCTTAAGTCAAAGCAGGGTCTCAAACCTAGAACTTCCTAACTTCAAGTTCAGTGCTCTTTCTATGACACCATACTGCTTTCTTGAATGAATGAATGGCTAAAAGAATAAATCTGAGAGCCAGTGAGGGTGTAATTTTAGGAACTCAAGGAAAGACTAAGTTTTATTTCTTTCATTACAGTTTTTTTTAGTGCCCTCAGAAACTTATTAACTACTCATACTTCAATATGAATAAGCTTTATATTCTTTCCAGAAAGTAAGTTCGGATGAGGGGAGGAGAATATAAGGACGCTGGAGAACTATAGTGGAAAAGGTATACAATAGGTTGGCCGACACATCAAAGACAAATTTTAACTACTTCACAATTTTATTAAGGGCTGGCCCCCTACCAAGAGATACAGCCTCCTGCTCATTAAGAACTAAAGCCAAACTTTGATTCTTCTAGGCTTCTAAGAAGATTGAAGTGTCTAGTCAGTGCCAATTGGAGCTGGGATTTAAAACCAACTGTCAAGCTTCGTGGGGGCAATAATCCTATGTGTGGCCAGAAATCCTGCCTGCAGGAAGCCTGGAGGACTTGACCTGACTCTCTGTCCCTCTCTTCTTCTCTCTGTCCCTCACTCTCTTGAAGTATTGCACCACCATCCTTCTAAATCAGGGTCAATGGACCCCCATGTGGCTAGGCCGCTAGCCATGTGGCCTGCTGCTAGTTCATTTCCTATGCCTGTAAAAAAAAATCAATAAACAATTATTAATTGCCTACTATAAGCCAGCTACAATGCTAGGTGCTGAGAATACAAAAAGAGGCAGAAGGCAGTCCCTGCCCTGAAAGAACTCACAGCCAGAATTCAGATTAGCCTAGGATAATGCCCAGTACTCTCTAAGTCAGTCCTGACTTCTTCCTTTGAACTTTGACTCAGCAGGTTATTTCTCTCCATTGTCTTTACCTGTGTAATAGTGGAATGAGTCACCTGTACCCACCCCACTGCACCACACTACCCAGGTCCCACCTAATGATGGGATGGAAAGGCAGAGAACCCAGGCCATGTCGGTCCTGAAGGACAGGATGATGACACCACAAACTAAGAAGTCAGCGTCCCAGCAGCATTCTGAAACTAGGCTGTTGGCTCTACAGAGGCCCTCTTGGGCTGCCCTGCCTGAGACTAAACAATAGCTCAGACAAGGGGCATCTGTAGAATGGCAGACTAATACCCATGGCTTTCATTGGTATTTCTCTTTCAGCTGCAGAAATTAGGGCAAGATAATTTTAGCTCGACATGTCACACGGTTTCTTTCTTGCTCCCGCTGCTGGGCAGGCTCACACTGAGACAAAAGCTACTTGTGTCCTTCAGCCCGGAGGCATTCATAGCCCTGTGAGAACCCCGCTGCCCTGAGAGGGCCTAGCCAGTTATGCAGGGACTGAGACACCCCCTCCCCAGGATGGGATGGGTCTCAGGGCCCAGAAGCCTCTCCCTCCACACCCCAGGAAGCATTTTCTTTCTGAGTATGTTCATAAGCTTTTGACCTCTGAATGCACAAGGGAACAGTCTCTGGGCCCAGCATCTGCTTACAGACTGACAGTTACCATGTGGTATTTCTGAACAGCAGGCAGCCAAGTCAAGGGGAGGATGGGGAATTCAAGGGAAAGAATTACTGACAAGAAAACCCTTTCCTTCTGTTTACTCACACTCCTTGAGGTAACACTTGTGTCAGAGGCACTCTCATGCCACAGTAGGCTCAAGGACACTTGAGGGAATTCTACTCTTTTGAGTCATCACATAGACCCAGCAAACACAGGGTATTCTATCAATGTCCCCTTCCTTTCTTATAGGCACACAGTTCACTACATTATGGAATAAAGTTGTTTGTTTGTTCTTTAAGAGGAAGACAAAATAGATATTGTTTAATCAGTAAATGTTAGCACCCAGATGTATATTTAAAAATCAGTCAATTATAGTTCTAGTTTCCCCTGAAAGAGGCCCCAAAATCTTATTAGGGGTACATGGTTCACTGCTTGGCAAATCTGGAAAGTGTGGTAGTGCCATCTCTGGCTTCATCCATCTCTGTTTCTCTCTCACTCCTGCCTTTCTCCTCCTTTGTTTTTCTCTCTTTCCCTCTCACTGTGTCTGTTTCCTCATCTATAAAATGAGGAGGGGAGGGTGGACTGGATAATCTCTAAATCAATGATTTTATTTTATTTAAATCAATGATTTTATTAATGAATTAACCTTATTAACTCAATTACTGAGTCTTCTACCCATCATTTTCCTTTTTTCATATGAATGTCTTTCCCTATTTTTTCTCAGCTTCTCTAAGTGTTGGAATAGATGATCCCTAAAGCCCCTTTCAGCTGAAAATCTATAAACCTATCATTTTCACTGATCCCTCCTCCCTCCTTTTCCTGTCTTCCCGCTTTCCACTTAAGTGGAAATACCTCAGTGATTCATAGTGCCCCCTCCACACATACACAGACATCACTTTCCTTCCACTCCTTTATTCTTTTGTTCACCAAAAAATTTGCAGAAGAGATCACTGAAAGACTAGACATGAAATTCATGAAAGACTCATACACACACACACACACACACACACACACACACACACAGAGTCCTCCACCTAAAGGCCCCCATCCATGACAAGAAATCCACATTCACCATAACCTCCTGGGTGGAAAAAGGGACTTATCCATTTGGAATTATGCAAGAAAAGCAACTAAACGAGAGATGGGGAACCTTTGGTTTCAAGGCCACATGTGGCCTTCTAGGTCCTTGGGAGTGTACTTTTGACTGAGTTCAAGTTTTACAGAATGAATTCTTTTATTAGTGGAATTTGTTCTGTGAAGTTTGGATTCAGTCAAAGGGCCACACTCAAGGGCCACGTATGACCTTGGTGCCTCAGATTCCCCATCTCTGAACTAAACCATCCATATTCTCTGACCCAGCAATTATGGACAGATGCAAAGGTTAAATATACACCCAAATATTCATAGCAGTACTTTCTGTGGAGGCAAAAAATTAGAAACAAAGTGAATATCCATCAATAGGAGAGTGGCTGAAAAAAACCATAGTATATCATAGTAATGTAGTATTATTGTTCAGTAAGAAATCATGAATGTGAATAATCCAGAGATCTGTTGAAAGACTTTATGTCAAATCAAATATTAAGCATCTGCTCTGTGCCAGGCATTGTGCTAACCACTGGGAATACAAAAAAAAAGGCAAAAGACAGTTCCTGCCCTCAAGGATCTTACAATCTAAAGGGGAGATAACATGCAAACAATGGTGTACAAGCAAGATCTGTTCAGGATAAATTGGAGGTGATCAACAGAGGAAAGGCATTAGCATCAAGGGGGATTGATTGGGAAAGGATTCTCACAGAAGGTAGGATTTTAGCTGAGAATTGAAGGAAGGCAGAAGAACTGAGAAAGTGAAGAGGAAAATCTACACCATGACCACAACAATGGAAATGAACAAATCACTGAAGTGAACTTGAACCCTAATTCCTAATGAGGAAAACCAGTAAATGCCCCACAAAAGGGATAATGAAATGTACCTCCTCCCTTATGAAATAAAGGTGGGTGGAATTCAAATGGGAGAGAATATTGTCTATACTGTCGGATATAATCTTTGTATTGGATGTTTTTGGTTTTTGTAAGGTTTTATGTCCTAAGAGAGGGTTCAATACGGGAGGGATGGATGGAAAATTATTGTGACATAAACACCAAAGGCCTGAAAACATATTTTTAATAAAAAGATAATAAGATAAAATAATAAAATTTTAAAACATTTTTTCATTAAAAAAGCTTTTTGTCATAAGTTCCATTTGTCACCACTGTGACCCCTCATAGCAGATCACCTTGAGAACCCAGGGATTAAATCCACGAGCCCTGTGGTAGAGTTTCCTGTCTGTCCTAATGTTCCTAGGGAGGGCAGTGTGCCCTGTAAGTGTCAGTGACTTGGCACTCATCTGCTGGGCTGGAACAATAAGCTCTGACAAGCTGTCTCTCTCCAAATAAAGAGGTTACCTTTCTCCCATCAGCAAAGAGGGACAGGACAGAGGCCAGAGAGATAAAAGCGAACTGCTGTTCCCCTACTTCTCATCCTCCTCCCTTCTCTTACTTCCCCCCCCCCCCAATCAACAAAGTTAAATTCCCTCTGGGGGAAAAATTCTGCTGGTATTGCATTCTTAAAATGCAGCCCCAGTGCTGATTTTCCCCACCTCTTCCCCTAAGTACAATTTAGGTAATGGCAGAGGAGAGGGGGCAGCCACCACCAAAAGGAAGCAAATGCTTCCATTAAAGAACAGGATGAAAGTGGGCGGGAGTGGAAGAACTAGGAGTGAAAGCAACAGCTGCAGCTGTGAGCACAATGGAGGTAGCATCCCTTTATATAAAATTCCTGGGTGAGAAAGGTGGACCAATGAGACAGATGGCACAAAGCCAAGCCCTTCCTCCACCCCCCAGCCCTAATGATATCACCATAAACTCCAAATGCATTAGGCTGGAAGTGAGAGTCAAGAATCATGCCCCCCCTCCACGAAGTCACGGCATCGATCACTTTCTTCTGGTAACAGGACACCATATACTTAACCTTAGAGGTAGACAGAGGAGGTGGCCACCTACGTGGTATGGTGTGAATGGCCACACCTCATGCCATCCTCAACTACTTGTCATTCTGCCATGATAAGTAGGTTCCTTTGCTCTTAAAATCTTCAAAAATCCCCCTTTTAAAATGCAGATACTACTGGCAAGATTCCCAGTAAAAGCTGACACTTCAGTTATCAGTTAACCCCTTAGTTATCAACTAGTACTTCAGCTTTCATTTATCAGGAATTAATTAAGAGCCAGTTGGGAGTAAGAATGGTACAGAGCATAGGGATCTGGAGAAAGGGAAAAAGTACCTTGTGATAGGGAGATTTCAGGGAGGTGCAAGGGGACATATTAATAGCGAATGTGAATGGATTTTAGTAATATTTCCAGAGCCTGACCCTTCCTTCTACTCCGCAAACTGTTCAGGAGTCAAGTCTGAAGTAACCTTGGCCCTGTCCTGGTTCATCTACCTATAACCTGACTTCACTACAGACCCACCTACCTCTATCCCATCTTCTGAGAGTCAGTCTACTTAGCAACTGATCCTCCAGCCAAGAATTTGCTGACCCTGGACACTAGCTACCCATCAAAACTGTGCTGACCCCAATCGCAAACTGGGATCTCTGCACCTGTATCACCAAAACAAACAAAAAAACTTGACCCGGTTTTTCTAGAGGTTTTACCCAAGATTTTTGGATTGAAGGCTTTTAAAAGTGGAGATCATTTAGCTAAAGCACCTCCTAATTCTGTGCATCAGGAAAACTCGGCCTGGAGAGGCTAAGTGCCTTTTCTTAAGGTCCACCTTTTGCTCTCTACAATCCCAGTATTCATTACTTGGGTCACGAGGGTTTCTCAGAAAGGCGCTTCCCAGAATTTTCTGTAGTTCAAAAAAGGATGATAGGCTCTTTCTCTGCAGCCTCTTTGGGCTAGAAAACTGAAACATATAACCTCAGCCCTAACATCGTTGGCATTAGAGGAGATAGGAAGAGACCATGAAAAGAAATGGTCCTTCCTGAAATGTTTGTTCAAAGACCCAAAACTTACCCTTCCATAATTACTGAGCAGCCTTAACCCTCCACAGGACTCATACCCATTAGGACAGTTAGAGGCACTATTCACTTGGCCGCTGGACTCCAGTATCTCTCCTAAAGGCTATTTAAATAAATCATAAACCATTCCATCTGAATTTTGTCAAGGTTCCTGATTATTTTCTCTAGTGCTTAATAATAATCTATTATCTCAGGAAGTTCCGTATTCTCCCCAGTCACTACGTAAAATGACTGCTTTAACTAGTTCAGAGTCAATAGAGGCCCGGTCCCAAGATGCCAACGTGGAGGGGAAGGAGTGCAAGGTTTCCCATTTCCTCTCTGCCTACTCCTCTGCCCACCACAGGCCCACTGAACCCTGCCTCTCACCTCTAGAGACCCACACCAGATTCTCTAATTAGGGTGGTACATAAAATGCCCCAGCTTTGGTACACCACAAACAGCAACTCTTTCAACAAATTTTGCCTCCTTTTAAGTATCTGAATTGTGCAATAAGCAATATCCTTTGAAGTGTTCCAACTGAAGAGCTTTTTTTAAATTTTGCTTTATTTTCCTGTCCCTCCATGGTAGCCATGGCGATCTCAAATTCCTTTTTTAAAATGAGCAATTAAAAAGGACTGAACCCTTCAGAGAAAGTTAAATCACTGGAATGAAAATAACATCTATTTATATAGTATTTATCTGAACAGTCTACAGACTTCACCTTATACCACCTTCCTGCAAGGTAAGGAGAGGACAGTGATGGCCCCAAAACTTGAAGACAAACAACTGTGTTTAGACTAGTCACTAGTACAATGGCCTCCAAAACGGTCTGTGCCCCTCCCAGGGGATGTGTAAGATGATCCCTCACCCCAAGCATGGAAGGAAAATAAGAGGCCCTAACCATCTGGATTGGGCTTGGTTATTTTTGGCTGAGGCTTCTCTAGATGGTGACTACTGCTGTAGTCTTCCTGCCATTTCTAAAGAGGCCACAGGGAAGCCCACCTGCTTCTCTCCCCCTCTGAAACTCCTTGGAGGGAGGGAGAGAGGAAGAAAAGGAGGCAGCTGGATGTTAAAATAAAAAAAAGTTGGGATACCACTTCTTTAGCTGTTGTTTTAAAACAACTCATCAAAAATAAACGTTTTGGGGCATTGAGTTACTTATCCCCTTGCTGGCCAACAGGAGCAGGCATTTGATGAACTCAATAGTTCTGACAGGGTCTATTCAAATGAACTATTTTGCACATCCAGACATAATCAAAGGGGCTTCTCCCTGGTCCGAAAGTAAGCCAATAGCAGAGCTGAGGGTAAGACTCAGGTCCCTTATTGGCCCACTTCCCTTCTCAAAAAAGTTCTCTGCCTTCCCAGATTGCATGGAGCTGCTGAGTATTTGGGGATCATTTGCCACATAAAAGGTTCTGCAGGGGTGATTCAGCTTGCAGGTGGTGTCTATGTCAAGTGTTTCTCCCAGTGACTGTTTTCCCCAAAGTTCCTTCCTCCTAGTTTCACTCAGTGACTGCTTCAGCAAAACACCAATCATCCGGTTGAAAAATGGAAAAATTTCATCCATCTTTTAGATTTACAGGAGCCCCAAACAGATACAGAACTACATAATGAAATCAAATAGCCTATTAGCTCTCCCTGGAAGGGACTGAACAGGGGTTACTATTACAGCAACTCTTTGACATTCTGAGAAGTGCTTCTTTTCTTTTTTATAGTACTTTATTTTTTCCCAGTCAAATGTAAAGACAATCTTTAACATTCGTTTTTTAAAATTTTGATGGAATTCAAAAATTTTTTTAAATGTTAAAATTTTTGTTTACGTGTAATTAAGAAAAATGAAAATTAAATGTTAAAAAAGAAACTAAGATTTTAGATGGTAAAAGCACAAATAAATCATTAGTGCCGCAAAACAAATGTAGTGAAATTAAACCCCCTGACCCTGAAGCTTAATCTACAAGAATGAAACACCCAACAATTCCAAAACATTCCAACATCTGACATTGTTTTCACTTTTCTTCTGGCTGTTTGGGATCTTGGTTCAGCGTGAGTCCAATAGATTCTAAAAGAGTAAAGCAACTTGTGTTCCCTCCTACATTGCCCTTTACAAATAGAAACAAATCACTAGAGCCCTTATTAAACCAGTGTTTTCTTGGGTTTACATTCCAAACAGTGCTTTTGATAATAACATGCTGAAATTTCAGTGAACAGGTACAAGGTCAAACTGTAAGCATGATGTTTCCCTTATAGAAAAAGGTGGCTCTCTCTCCCATTCCTCCCACCACTACCACCATTACCACCACATATGCCCTAACCTGTTGGAAAGCTGGGATAAAGGGGAAAAATGGTGTAAAGAAATGACTCCAAGCAGGACCCAAGGCTAGTAGAATCCCAGACCTAGTCAATTTAGTCCAAGTCAGTTCTATGATATGCCAGGCATTGTGTTAGGCTTTGGGGAAAATGAATTCGTGATCTCACCCACACCAGTCACAATGTTCTTGTCTTATGTAACTTCTATCTTTGCCCTTCTTTAAAGGGAGTCTACCCAGAGTGCTCTGGTCCTTTCTCTAAATCACCCAAGGCTCTGTCCTCAGCCCTATTCTCTTCTCCTTCTATACTAATTATCATCTCTATGCAGATAATTCTTAGATCTATTTATCTAGCCCTGTCCTCTGTCTTGATCTCCAGTCTCCAAGTGGCTTAGGGAACATACTAAACTGGATGTGCCATAGATATCTTAAACTAAACATGCCCAAAACTGAACTCATGCTTTTTCTCCCCTGCCCCCCTTCAAATTTTCCACCCCATCCCTACCATCCCCCACCCCACCCCATCTCCACCACCACCACCACCACCACTGACTAAGTCCTCTCTTCTTCCTAACTTCCTTATTTCTATGGAGAGGGCCATCTCCAGTCATTCTGATCTATGTCTCACCACTAAGACCCAGATGACTCTGGAGAAGAGAGTGAGGCTGGTGTCCTTGAACAGCCCTCCCTCACTTAAATCCAAATCACTTTCATGTTATGGCATCATCTTCCTGATGTCACGATCCTCTTAGAGAACGCAGGACAAGCAACAATTTCTGTGGAGGGTACCACCATCTTCCCAGTCACCCAGGCTCCTAAGCCTAGATGTTATTCTCCATTCATCACTCTCCCTCATTCCCCACCCCATCTCCAATCTGTTGCTAAATCCTGTCAATTTTACCTTCTTCACATCTCATGTATGCTCCTTTCTCCCTTCTGACGCCACATCAGCCTGGTGTAGGCCCTCATCACCTAACACCTGGACTATTGCAATCACCTGCTAGTGGACCTCCCTGCCTCATCTCTCCTCACTCCAATCCATCTTCCATTCAGCCAACAAGGGGATTCTCCTGAAGCACAGACTGGACTATACCACTCCCCCCATTCAATACACTCCAGGGGCTCCCTATTTACCGCTAGGATCAAACATAAAATCTTCACTTGGTTTTCAAACTCGGCCCCTTCAAGTCTTCTGGCAGCTTACTCTCTTGGACATACTCTGCCTTCCAGTGACACTGGCCTATTTGCTCTTCCTTGTACAAGATGCTACATCCCCCAGCTCCTAGTGTTGTCACTGACAGTCCCCCATACCTGGAATGCTCTCTCTCCTCACCTGAACCTCCTCATCTTCCTTAACTTCCTTCAAGTTTCCACTAAAATCCTACCTTCTACAAGAAGACTTCCTTAATGCACCTTAATGCTAATACCTTATCTCTATTGATTATCTCCAGTTTTACCCTCTATGTATCTTATTTCTTTTTGAAGCACCTGGTGGCTCAGTGAGTAGAGTCCTAGGTCTGGAGTCAGGAAGACCTGAATTCAAATCCAGCCTGAGACACTTCCTAGCTGTATGACCCTGGTCAAGTCACTTAACCTCTAATTGCCTGACAAAATGGATCCAATGGAGAAAAAAATAGCAAACCACTCCAATATCTTTGCCAAGAAAACCCCAAATGGGGTCATGAAGGATCAGACACGATGGAATAACAACAAATATCTTTTTTGTACATAGTTGTTTGCATTTTGTCTCCCCCATTAGACTATGAGCTTCTTGAGAGCAATGACTTTTTTCTGCATTTCTTTGTATCCCCAAGTGCTAAGAATAGTTCCTGATACATTTTGTTGTTGACCTTTCAGTCATGTCTAACTCTGTGACTCCATTTGGGGTTTCCTTGGCAAAGATACTGGAGTGGCTTGTCATTTCCTTTTGCAGCTCATTTTACAGATAAGGACACTGAGGCAAACAGGGTTAAGTAACTTGCCCAGGGTCACATAGCTACTAAGTGTCTGAGGCTGGATTTGTACACAGGTCTTCCTGATTTTAGGCCCAACATTCTATCCACTGTGTCACCTAACTGTCCCTCTTGGACCATAGTAGGAGTTTAATACATACTAGTTGATTGAGAGGATACCAATAGAGTTCAAGAACTGTCCATCAATTACTCCTGACCAGCCTGTCTCCTTTTCCCAACATGACTCAGATTGTACCTTTTATGCTCTTACAAAATTCTTTATTGAAAAGGCAGCTAGGTAGTGCAGTAGAGTGTTGAACTCAAAGTCCGAAAGACCTGAGTTGGAATCCTGCCTCAGATACTTAGAAGCTGAGTGACTGTGGGCAGGTCACTTAATCTGTGCAGGCCTCAGTTTCTTCATCTATAAAATGGGGGGTACTAATAGCACCTGTCTCCCAGGTTTGCTTTGAGGATCACTTCACAGTACTGTGGGCATGTCTTAAAACTGTACAATACCAGAGTGTTATCCAGGGCGGAGGTGGGGGAAATCCTGAATTTGGAGTCAGATGATTTTGGTTTGGGTCCCAAGTCTGCTACTGACTACCTATGTAAATTTAGGCAAATCACCCAATCTCCCTGGGTTTTGATTTCTTCATGTATGAAAAGAGGGAGTTAGATTATATCAACAATCAACCCTAGATCAATAATCCAATGAATCACTGGAAGAATACTGATGTTAAGAAAGAAGGCCTTTGTTGCAGGGAGAAGTTTAGAATAATTTTTTAAAATTATCTAATTCCCACTCACCTTCTGTTCGGTTTTGGTCCCAGTTGATTGTCCTATCTATAGGTTCTGTCCATCATAAGAGGGAGACACAAAGCATGAATTTATCAAGTTGCTTACCATGTGCCAGGCACTGGGCTATGCACTAGGACTCAAATACCAGCAAGTTGGAAAGTCTCTACCCTCAAGGAGTTTGCATTCAAATTGGGGGGGGGGGGGGAAAGGGTCAGTATATGTGAACAGTGACATAGTTTGAAAATGGTGGTCAGGAAACAACAAGCCGCCTGGTTCTGGACAATATAAGGTGAAAGCTCACCTACCAGAACCCCAAGTCCAACCACCAGGTGGTGGGGGAAAGATGAGACTGATGGCAAGAGTACAGGCAGCATGACTTAGAAATGATGGCCAAGAAATGACACGGACATGTTGCCCATCCAATTTCATGTCTTAGTCTGTATAGTAGGCAGTCTCTATGAACTTGGTTTTTCCTACATGGAATGGTACACTACACCACACTTGGTCAAATTCTTTTGAGTGATTATGTCTCTCATTTAAGAGGTTCTATGATGTTCCAAAGCTTTATGCCATCAGGATTTTTACCCTCAAAGAGCTTACATTCTAATGGGGAGATAAGATACACTGCTTCCCATGTTATTCCATGATCTCTGACATGGGCACTGTTGAAAGACTAGGGAAGGGTTTAGAAGGCATGTTCAAGGACAGCTGTCACCACCCTTGTGACATAGATTCATCATTCTCTAGACCTTTCATGGATTCTGCACCCAAGACCCAATGAGTTTTCAGCACAGTCTAATGACCAGCAACCATATTCCCCAGAGCCTCTACTCTGATAAAAATAAATTTTTTTAAACAAAAACAAAAACCCTGGCCCCCTCTCACTTTGTTTCCTTCCAACACAATCAACTCTGTGGCCACAGCATAAAGATTTGTTTAAAGTACATAATTGTCCAACCTTGAATTCTCTGTTTCTCTGTCTCTGTCTCTCTCTCTGTCTTTCTCTGTCTCTCTCTGTCTCTCTCTCTCTCTCTGTCTCTCTGTCTCTCTCTCCCCTCCCCTCTCCTCTCCTCTCCTATCCTCCTTTTCTCTCTCTTTCTCCCTCTCCTTCCCTCCTCCTCCCTCCCTCTCCTTTCTTTCTCTTTTGCTCTTGCTCTCACTCTCTCCTTTTATATGGTCCCCATAGGAAGACTGATGCCCTTCAGTCAATCAATAAACATTTATGAAGCACCGACTACGAGCCAAGCCCTGTGCTACATGCTGGGAATACAAAGAAGGGCGAAAAACAATCCTTGCGCCCAAAAGCTCACAATATAACGCCCTTCTTGCGTCTAGTCCAAGTTACATTAAACTGAAGAAGCTGGAGAAATCCGGGAAGGTTTCACAGAAGATATGATACCTAAGTTGAACCTTGAAAGGAGAGAGAGGTTTCAATAGTTAGAAATGTGGATGGAGTGTCTTCCAGGCATGGAGGTGGGAGGAAGTGTAAGCCAGAGTACAGAAGGCCTTAAATGCCAGGCAAAAAAGTTCATATCTTATTTTAGAGGCAATAGGAAATTCCTCAAGGTTTTTGAGGAGGTTTTGTTTGGACGTACCCCAAATAGGGGAGACAGCAGTCTCTCTCATTCTGCCACAGCAATCAATGTTTGCCAGGCCTTTGAGATATCTGATTCCTCCCCACAGGACTGCCCCCCCTTTTCTAGTTCCATGCCCAGGATCTCACTGGGGTAACCCTTTCCCAGGGGCTGACCCTTCTCCAATATTGAACCCCTACCCCCACTTTCTACCTCCCACTTCCTCCCAGGGATTTGGGCCATATTTCATGAAGCAGAGGTGTCAAATATGACCCCAGACACTCCCTTCTACAGGAACCTGACTAAAATATAGTTGTGAATATTTAACAAAAAAATACAATAAAACATAGATTATGGCAATTTGTGGTTTTCTAAGTCAATGTGCAGCCTACAGGGATCCTTATGTACTATTTATTGGCCCTGTTTCTAGCTGACTTTGATATCGCTGCTCTGAAACAGGGTTCTAGATCACCTGCCTCTGGTTAAGTAAGCCAGCATGAGTCCAAGGCTCACAAAAAGGCCAGTGGTGGTGTGATAAAGTTGAGGTCTGGTGCCTGCTGGCCAATATAAGGTACCAAGACCTTCCTGCACCCCAAATGAGCTTTTCCTGTTCTAGTTTGCTCCCTCTACCTGTGGCCTGCCCAGCAATAATGTCCCAGGGTCTCTTCCCATAGGTCTGACCTTGAGTCCTGCCCTCCAGAATTCCTATTTACAACAATAATAAATAACTAGCATTTACATAATATTCTAAGGTCTAGAAAGCATTTTACAAATATCTTATTTTATCCTCACAACAATCCTAGGAGAGACATGCTATTATTATCCCCATTTTATAGATGAGGAAAATGAGGCGAACACAGATTAAGTGACTTGACCAAGGTCACACAGCTAGTAAGTATCTGAGGCCTGATTTGAACTCAGAACTTTCCAAATCCAGGGCCAGTGTTCTGTCCACTGTGTCCTCATTCTAAAAATAGGATACCAAAAAAAAGGATATCAAACTGACGAGCTGGAGACTGGGCATTTTATCCTAAGGTTTCCCTGTTCTCTATTTACATAGAAGGATGGCCTATAAAAAACAAAAAAGAAACAGTTTTTCATTAGAGAGGGAACAGGAGAATGATAATAACTTTCCACAAAGAAAATTCATTTCTACTTCTTTTCTATTATGATACTTCTGAAAAACCAAAAAGCTTTTAAAAAGCAAAAACAAGAAGAGCAGAATCTGCTGACCACTGCCTACTGGACCAGAGACAATCAGTTTGCTAGCTTATTTTGATTGATGACCCCACACTAAGAATCTGCCTCGAATGAAGACTAATTGGAATAAGCTATTTGGAAAACTGAAATGTAACGGCACATTGTGGTAGATAGAGAGCTGGGCTTGGAGTAAGAAAGACCTGGCTTCAGATTCTACCTCTGACACATACGGGATGTGTGACCCTGGAGAAATCATTTTGCTTCTCAGTACTCTTGGTTGAAATTGTCAAACATGAGGCTACACCACTCCCACGTGTGGCCTGGTTTAGTAGCCCCATTTCTATTTGAGTTTATCTAGCCCAACACTCCAAGACACAGAAGGTGACTACTTGCATTGGAAAAGGAAATCCCTCACTATGAATTCCCAACACCAATAAAATCACAGGCCTGGATAAAAAAGAAAGAAAATGGAAGTATAATGAGGTCCTCTACTGGGATTGGTATTTTTTGCTATGGTTATGGAATTTAGGTGTTAAAGGGCAAATGGATTCCCAGCGAACCATTTAGCTCAATACTTCTCTAGCATTTAATCACTAAAATTTCTTGAGACCTTAAAAAAGGAACTTCGATGAGAAAATGATGGCAGTCAGTCATGTACTTGAAAGGGTACTAGGCTTCCTCCCAAAAGTGCATGCCACCACATATATATATTACTTAGGTGAATAGATATAAAAGCAAAAGAGAAGGGAACTGGATATAAAACCCTGTCTGGAAAATTCATGCCTGATGATTATGTGCTTTGAGAATAGAAATGTAAATATAGGCAAGAGAGACAGACAGATGAGCCCACATGGCACACACACACACCAAGGAAATAAACTCTTGGTCTTAAAAAAAAAACATTTTTAAATGTTAATCGTGTATTTAAAGACAGAAATTTTTTTAGGGGTGAGGGGATTAAAGACTTTAGTCCGGTCAATTAACACCCCCCCACCCCCCAGATTTCACTTTTCCAAATTATTAAAGGGGAGGCAAGGCGGTAATCATTAAGGTCTCTTTTCAGTTGTAAAAGTCCAGGATTCCACGTCTTGAACCTGTGTTGTTGATAATGGTGATAGTGATTTGTGTCTGTCAAATCCCAGCTCTGCATGACCTCAGACTAGCTGCTTCATGGGAGTTTCATTTTTCTCTTCCATGACTAGATGGCTTTCTCTGATCCTTCCTAGTTCTAAATGCATGACCCTACAGGGGCAGTCTGCATGAACAGATGTAGGGAGAAGCGAGTGGAACCAGTTAATTTGGAAAGACATAAGAACTCTCATCAATGTAAATACCAGCCACTATTCTAGAGGAGCTTTGATAAAACAGGCTACTTACCTACCTCCTGACAGAGAGGTATAGATTCAGACTGACATGTGTGCCTCTGTGTATCTTGTGTGTATGTATACCTACATATATGTGTGTATGTATTCAAGCATGTATATACATATAAACACATATGTATTCAAGCATATACACACAGACATACACACCTGGCCTCAGACACTTACTGGTTGTATGACCCTAGGCAAACCCTGTTTGCCTCAGTTTCCTCATCTCTAAAATGAGCTGGAGAAGGAAATGGCAAACTACTGCAGTATCTTTGCCAAGAAAACCCCAAACACAACTGGAAAATGACTCAACAGCAATAACAGTATGCACACATACAATCAATGTGGGAATTTGTTTTGCTTGATTAAGCATGTTTCTTAGAAGGATTTTTTCCAATGGGTGAATGGAAATGTAAGGGAGAGAAAATAAATCTTTGTTCATTGAAAAAAAAAATCTATGATTCTATCATGCACCATCACCCTTCTTTACTTGAATCCCATCAGCAGAAATGGGTAGCACAATGAATTAGTGGGGTCTATCAGCTGGCCTGCCTCCCAAAGGAGATTTTTCCAATCTTTCACCCCCACCCCTCCACCAACAGCAACAAGCAGCTCTAGTCCTAGAATCTGTTTAGTGGGGTATCCCCCCCCCCAAGCTATCTGGTTACTCCTAGCTCTTGGCAAAAATGGGGAAAAGTCTCATTTTTTTCCCTTAGGAAAGTCATAGCCATGCTTGGAATTAAAGTGATTTTATACAATTTTGCATTATCAGTTACTGACTCTCTGTTACATAAAAATCCATTGCTCTATGAAAATATGGATTATACTGTATTTTAATGGCTTAAAAACAAAGGGCTGCTGTAAGATTCATTGTCCTCTCTGCTTTTATAAGTTGAACATTGATAAAGGTCCATTAACACACTGGTTAGTAATTTTTGCATATTAAAGTATTATAGATTTAGATTTAATACCATTTTCAGCTTTTGTTGAATGAATATTTAATTCAGAAACCTATGAAATAATAGGCAATTATAGCTCTACCAGAACACATATTGACATGCAGTTTAAAAGCCCACAAAAGGTTCCTTGTGCTTGCAGGGAGTTTATAATTTAAACACAATGAACATTTCTGAGCTTGCCAATCAAACGCTCATCTGTAGCAAGGGTGCATGAGAAGATCACACTTCCCCAGTGCACGTAGGCCAAGGAGAGACTAAAAATAACCAGGCCTGGGGTTGGCAGACCTTGTTTAGGCTAGAAAAGGGAACAAACTGCCAAAAAGAAAGCAAAGGAAAAATGTTTCTTGACCTTGGAAGTCAGGGTCAAAGGAATCCAGAATAATTAGGACGAATCCAAGGGCAGCAATAAGATCGGGAAATCAGAGGAGTTCCCCTCTGGGAGAAAATGGGTTTTTTTTTCTGGTTCTTCACTTTTCCTTTTTTTTTTTCTTGCCCCAAATGGGAAAGACAATGTCTGCAGGAATGATAGGCATGTAAAGCAACTCTTTCACAGGTGTAAAAGTTTCTGGTACTGACCTACTCCTCTGTTCTGGAAAAGGGTAATAGGAAGGTAGGAGGCTCCCCCCACCTTCCAAGTTAGGAAGGTTGGAAATGGGAGAGGAGGAGCAGAGGTGCAAGGCTTGGGTGATCCTCACAGACAGACAGACAGGGTTACACAAGAGAACATCTCAAGGCCTGCTGGAGAGGATCATCTTCAGCTTTGTACCTGATTTTGTTTCCCTTTACTCTTTCAACCTTGATGCTTTAGTAAAGCTTTTTAATCCTATCCTTTGTCTCAGTTGAATTAAAGGAAGGAGGGTTTGCCAGGACAAATGCTAGGGAGAGGGAAAGGTCTAAAGCTATTCAAGGCTTTAGGATGCTAGAAGTCGGGTTTGGTGGCAGAAAATTTCTCCCAAACTCCTAGGGACATTTCTTCATAGGTTTAACCTTTCTTTTGGGGGACCTTTTCCCCAGAGTCTTAATTAGGAATATTTTACCTGGGACTAAAACAATTAAGCTAGGATGCCTGGGGGAGTTTTGGGAACGAGGAAGCAACCTAGAACCTCTTCTGACCACTGGACAGGAGAACCCTCACCCCAGGGATTGGGAGGAAAGGTAGGCCATGAAGGACTGGTGTCATGGTGATAAGACCTTTTGGGGTTGAGTGTGGGGCTAGGGGCTGGTAGAAAGAATGTCAGCACTGGACAGCAGAGAACTAGGTGTTGATGGGAAATCAAGTATTCTGAGGAAAAAGTGCATTTCCATCCAAGCTCCACCTGGCCCCGTCCCCATATCAACATTCTGGGACAAAGCCCCATGTGCCACGTGCTAGTTATGGCTTTCCTTTCTCTCTGTCCATGTCCCACTTCTTAAGAGGCAAAGCACAGAGCTGGTGTTGAAGCCTGGCTCTACCAATAGTTATGTGGACTTGGGCAAGGCAGTTCCTCTGCCAGTTTCTTCCTTTTTAAAATAAGGACAGATGGGGTGGCTAGGTGGCACAATGAATAAAGCACCCTCCCTGGAGTCAGGAGGACCTGCACTCAAATTCGAACTCAGACATTTAACACTTACTAGTTCTGTGACCTTGGGCAAGTCACTTAATCCCAACTGCCCTGCCCTCCCCCCTCCAAAAAGCAAAAACAAAAAAGAAAAATAAGAACAGACACTCAAACTGCCTAACTCATAGGGTTACTGTAAATGTGGTTCTCTCTGTCTTTGTGTGTGTGTCTCTGTTGTGTCTATCTCTCTTCTCTGTCTGTTTCTGTGTGTCTCTGTCTCTCTTCACTCTCTGACTTTGTGTGTGTGTGTCTCTCTGTCTCTGTCCTCTTTCTCTCTGTCTTCTCTATCTCTCTGTGTCTCCTCTTTCCTCCTCCTCTTTCTTCTTCTTCCTCTCTGTTTCTATCTCTCTTTTGTCTCTGTCTCTCTCTGTCTCTGTCTCTCTGTCTCTCTTCCCCCCTTCCTCTCCCAAAGAGTGGCTCACTACAGCCCCCCTTAGGGCTCTGTGGATAAACCTGAGGGGGTCCCCGTGTACTGTGCTCCCCTCTATCAAGTAACCAGCTGACATCAATCACAGGGGGATATTTACTTAGAAGCTATAGCAAGACTAGAAGCTACAAAACAATCTCAGAGCAGAGAATAAGTTCTCCCCTTGTACACACACGAGGTCCCTGGGGAGGAATGGGTTCATATTCAAAGTACAAGGCACGTTTTTAGGGATGCATGTAGAGAAGACATTATCACTTAGGATACCTCCTGACTCCTGGCCCTTCTCGTCCTCTGCTCCCTTCAGAGAATCTCCACTGAGTTGGCTTGGGGTGAGGCATTTGTGATGGATGAGTTGGTCCCTTCCTCAACTGGGTTACCTCCATATAGAGTGAATTTATCTCAGCTGGTGGGTCAATCTACTGCTGGTTTGGGTCAAGGGGTCCCTCAGCTGCTACACTGGCTCCTCACTGGACTTGGCATCAGCTGCTGGTGAATTTCTTGGTCTCATGGGTCACCTGTGCTCTCCCATCTCAGGAATCTTATTCACCTGTGATCAGGAAAGAACTAATACAAAAGAAACATTGGCACCCTGCACTTAGGGATACTGGGCAATCGCCAGTTGGGGTGTGGGGTAGGAATGGCCAGCTGCTCTCCCCAACTTTAGGGCTCACAGAAGTCTTTCTTACCTGGGCCAAAGATCTAAGAAAGAAGTATGCAAATTCTTTTGTAACAATGATAATAATAGCTAACATTTATATAGCACTCATTATGTGCCGGGCATTGTGTTAGGTGCTTTCTTATCTCATTTGACCCTCACAGCAATGCTGGGAGGTAGATGCTGTTATTATCCCATTTTACAGATGAGGAAACTGAGGCAGAGATTAAGGATCTTGCCCAAGGTCAAACAGCTTAGACTTGACAACACAAATCGTTGTCACCTTTATTATTACAAGTTGTGGAATTGCGGACTTTTGGAACTCTTCATCACCTCAGAGTACCAGACCCTCGGTTTCTAATGGCCTCCCCAAGCCTCTAGGAGTTGGGTGGGAGCCATGCAGGGAATACTGTTCGTGCTCTACATAACATACCTAATGTGCTCTGAGGATTGAGCCCTTATGGCCTCTTCCCACAATTACAAAAGGAAAAGTACTTCCAGCCCTCCTATGGTGATTACCAGCTACACATTCTATCAGGGAAAATAAACTCATTCGTACTAGATGTTACAAACTTCATCTATTACATTCTCTGGAGACTATTAAAGATGATGACAGAAGAGGCAGTTTTTTAACCCAAAGGAATGATCCACTAGTGGTAAATTGCTAATGCTGAGAGGCCCCTGATTGAGGCAATACTTTGGGTGGGGTAGCCAGATTACACCAGTAGAAGACCACGTTCATTAGCCTAAGTTAACCATATTTAGAGGCAGCAAAGTGAATAGAGCACCAGGTCTGGAGTCAGGAAGATCTGAGTTCAAATGTGACCTCAGACACTTACTAATTGTGTGACTGGGCAAGTCACTGAACCTGTTTTTGACTTAATCTACTGGAGAAGTAAATCGCAAACTACTCCAGCATCTTTGTTAATAAAACCCCAAGTGGGGGGGGGCCTAGGTGGCGCAGTGAATAGAGCACTGGCCCTGGCATCAGGAGGACCTGAGTTCAAATCCAGCCTCAGACACTTAACACAAAAACTAGCCATGTGACCTTGGACAAGTCAGTTAACCCCAACTGCCCTGCCTTCCCCGCTCTAAAAAGCTAAAAAAAAAAAATAAATAAAAAATTTAAAAAATGAATAAATAAGTAAAACCCCATGGACTTTGTCACAAAGAGTCAGGCATGACGGAACAACAACAGCCCTATCTAACAGGAAAGGTATGTATTCCTCTCTATGCCTTTCCCACCTTGCAGAAGAAGTACCAACAGTATTCAGAAACATCCCATGCTGACCTAAAATTCTTTTTCCTCTCAGCTATTAATAAACATGTATACAGCACTCAGTATGTACCAGGCATTGCACTAAGCACTTGACAAATATTATCTCATTAGATGCTTACAGTGACCCTGGTCAGCAGGTATTATTATTATCATACCCATTTTACAGATGAGGAAACTGAGGCAAACAGAGGTTAAGGGCCTTGCCTTGGGTCACAGAGCTAGTGTCTAAGGGCTGATTTGAACTCAGTTCTTCCCGACTCCAGGTTCAGAGTTCGATCCACTGCGTCCCCCTAGCTGCTCCTAGCTGCCAAGAAGGCCAACAGGAAAATGCTTCCTTAACTCACAAGTGGATGAGAACTCATTTATTAAGCACCTACTATATGCCAGGCACTGTGCCAAACTCTGGGGATACAAATACAAAAAGGAAACAGTCCCTGCCCTCAGGGAGCTTACATTCTATTGGAGGAAAAAATACATCTTCTATTTAAGGAGGAGGCTCAGCACAGCTTTTGTCCACATTTCTTACCACCTACACTACTTTGGGACTTCTTTGGAACTCTCTTCATCATGCCCCTGCATTGATTCCCTTCTCCGCCCCTAGCTTTTCAGCTTCCTTTTGTGTGTCTTCCTTTCTTAGATTGTAAACTCCCTCCACTTAACAGGCACTTAATAAATTTGGGGGAAGTGAAGGGGTGAAGTGGATAGAACGCCACATCTGAAGTCAGGAAGACTCATCTTTCTGAGTTCCAGTCTCACCTTACTAGCTTACTAGCTCTATGACCCTGGGCAAGTCACTTAACCCTGTTTGCCTCAGTTTCTCTATCAAATATGAGCTGGAGAAGGCAAACTGCTCCAGTAACTTTGCCAAGAAAACCCCAAATGGAGCCACAAAGGGACATAACTGAAACAAATGAACAAAAAAAAATGCTTATTGACTGACTGACTGACAGACAGAAAGCTATTGTCCAAGTAAGAGAGTTTTGTCTGGAAGTCAAAGGTGAGTTGACTGTTGGGCAGTTAATTGTTACTCCTTTTCCACAAGCAATGGGATTACTGCTCCTAGAGGAAGAAGTAGAAATCAATTGACTGTTCAATAGACATAGAAATAAACCACAGCCAGACACTATGCTAAATGCTAGAAATAAAAAAAGAAGCAAAAGACAGTCCCTGCCCTCAAAGAGCTTATACTCTAATAGGGGAGACAACATGCTAACAAATATGTACAAATAAGCTATATACAGGATAAAGAGGAAATAACTGCAGAGGGAAGACATTTGGATTAAGAAGGGTCAGGGATTATTGTTTGTCCTTCAATCTGGAAGAGGACCAATGTCATCATGAGGGTGATGTCTTGACTTGAAAGTGAATTGAATTGAAGTGAGGCAGAACTGTACAGTCATCAGCTCTGCTCTCTCATCCAGGGTCTTCAGAGTCCAGTGGCAAGATATAGGTCAGGACAGCGGGTAATAGCCCAGGATTCACTGAGAGACCTTGGCCTTTTTAAGCTAAGCTCTTTCACAGGTCTAAGAAGGGTCAGGGAAGACTTCCAGTAAAAGATGGGATCCTAGTTGGAATTTAAAAGAAGCCAGAAAGGGGAAAGTATGCACAAAGCAACAGGCAAGACAGGAAAAAGCCCTCTCACCTTGCATCCTTTTATTATTCCCAAACCCATTAAATGTCCCCAAGACAGTTAATTCTCTCTTTTCACTCTCCTAACACAGACAATTTTAAGGTCACTTGTGTCTGGATGTCACACCTAAAGAATCCTACCAAGAATCAGTTGAAACTTCTGAAGAGCTCGGAATAGAATTGATGATGATCCGTGATCTTTAGCTCAAAAAGCCTGGCTGTCTGGGGCATCTTAAATTTCCCCTTTGCTGCTTTTTGGTTGTCTTGGAAACAGGTTGGTTAAGATTCCATTTCTGGCTACCTTTTGTTTTGCCCTGAGCCTGAGCATAGCCCATCCATCTGTGCCCCCAGATGACAGGAAGTTGCATAAAGCCTGGTTATGGTAAAAAAAAAAAAAAAAAAAAGGTTTTGTCAGAATTTCCAGGAAGCTAGCAAAGGTGAGAATGTCTCTGTGAAAGGTCAATACTGAATGCACTGCTATTGGCATGAGTTGATGGAGGTTAAGAATATGGTTCTTCTGCTTAATATATAAATAACAGTCTTAATTTCTTTCTAAAAGTGTCTTATTAACAGGAAATAGTCATTTTGGCTACACATATAACAAGAGAAATGGCAGGCATGTGCTAGAGCCAGTTTGAACAATCTCAAGAAAGCTTATTGTTAAATCAGAGTGAGCATTTTTGCCCTTCAAACATTGGCAAACATTGCAAATCAGGGATTGATTTATTGTTCTGTTGATTTCTAGACTTTTAAACATGATAGAGAAAATATTAATAATGCAAATTAAACTTAAAGCATGTCATATGTATTTTTTGAGGGATGGTTATTAAATATTTTACCAGCACACCACTGGGAAATGGCAATCTATTATTTAGTTGTTTGGTTCATGCAAGCAGGATTAAATTAACTGGACCATACCACTTCTGTACTTCTTTCTGTGCTGGGGAGGCAGAGATTGAAGTGTGCTATGCTGTCTGTGAATATGGGTTCTGGACCCAGAAAGCCTCACAGCTCCTCATTTGACACACATAAGCTGTCAGGATTTTGGTTCCCAGGAGGACTCAGGTTTGAATGTCTCTCATTTATTGAATTATGAATTATTGAAATATCAAAGTATGAAGTTTTGAAGTACACTGACACCTTTTTTTAGTGGAAATGCCATATATCTCCATCAATCCTGATGACATATTTTGTAGTTGACTGGGTGCTGGTGGGTATCTTGAATGTAAGAGACAAAAGCAAGATCATCTCTTGGCTCAAACTCAAATCCAAAGTAGAAGTAGTATCAAGAGTGCTGGCTGTATAATCAGAACACTTGGATTTAAACTCTAGCTCTGGTGTTGACTAGCTATATGACCTTGGACAAGCTATTTAATCTCTCTGTGCCTCATTTTCATCATCTATAAAATAGGGATCATTAAATGCCCTTGATCAACTGGGTTCTCCCTAGTCCAGATGATGAATCACAGAAGATACTGGCAACAGAGACAATAAGGCATTAATAGGTACCAATACCATGTTATCCCTTTATGAGATATGAAAAGTTGTCCAATAAAATAGATGGAATTAAAAGGCAATGAAACCATTGTCAAGAATCTCTTTTGTCCCTTTAAAAAGTGGCTATACAATCTAAGGAGCCAGATAAGTGTTGATGAAGGGGGCAACTTTAAAGAGTATGACCCTCTGTGAGTTGAGAAGAGAGCCAGCCCAGGCCATTGATATGCAGAGAAGTATAGGTCCAGAGAACCCAGCACGGCAACCTGCCAATCAGAAACACTGCACCCCGGGGGGAGCAGTATGAGACCATCATGGCCCTGCAATGCTAGATGTGAGTTGTCTTGTCCATAGAATGTTCCCTAAATATGTACCAATCAACTAGTATCTTCTATGTGTTGTTCAGTTATTCAGTCATATCCAATCCTCTGGGACCCTGTGGACTGTTTTCTTGGTAAAGATACTGGAATGGACTGCTATTTCCTTCTCTAGTATATTAAGGCAAACAGAAGTTAAGTGACTTGTCCAGGGTCACACAGCTAGTAAGTGTCTGATGCTGGATTTGAACTCAGGTCTTTTTGACTCCTGACCCAGTACTCTATCCACTGAGCCACCTATGTAAACTAATGCTATGTATATTCATGGGACAGTACACCCCAGGTTTACTGGGTAGGGGGAATTTTATTATTGTTCTTACAATGTTATCTTAATAAATGCTTTTGCTTTGACCTAATTATGTCTCCTGGCTGACTCTTAATGGTAAGTACATTAATACAGACTTGTAAACTGTATTTTTAGGAGTACAGACCCACACTGCAAAAAAAAGTCCAAATTGGAGGAACCACTAGCAATAATACTACAGTCATATATAAATCCAAGTTATTATATAAACCTCATACTTTTTTCAACACTTTATAGAATAGCAGAAAGCAGACTATTTAGTATACTACCACATCATTTCTGTCTTTTCTGTCATGCAGTTCTATACAGGAAATCCTCTACTAACCAGAATGCACAAATTGGAGTATTTTGGAATTTTCTTGTTAACCAGAGACTGTAAAGTTTTATAACCATTTATTTCAATTCTTGAGGTGAATCACTAATGTTATCAAACATGAGAGCACCTTCTTTGATTAGGGCTGTGCTCAGTACTAAGGACAGCTCATTTTGTATAATAACAACTCACATGCCTATACCTCTGAAGTGACTGGCCCCATGTTTCTTCACTCTCAACTACTGTCTTCCCTGCCAGTGATGCTACTCCACCCTCCAAACTGGACTCCAGAGAAAAGTTCCCAGGAAGAGCTAAGCCACCCCTGAGATCATGCTCCTTTATCCCATTTTCTTCCCTGCTACCTCATACATTGCATACAACCTTATGCAATCATATAAATAAAAGTGTGTGGACAACACTATGCATGTTCCAGAAGCAATGAGAAATCTACTACAGCAAAAGTGTAGGATCTGAACAGGAGAAAATGGGAAGGAAATTTGGAGAGGCAGGTAAAGGCCCAACTGTGGAAAGCCTTTTAATGCCAGGTTAAGGTATTTAATTATCCTGTGGGGGGAGGGAGTTATTGAAGTTTTTGAGGAAGAGGAGGAAAGGAGTATAGGCAAAGTGATGTTTTCAGATTGGCATGATACCCATGTATAATGGATTGAAGAGGAAATGGATATGACTATTGGTTGGAGAAGTTCCCAGAACTTTGATACTTATGAAACTGTAATAAGGGATGATTGAATTATAATGCATATGATAGAAGGAGATGGATGGCAATGAGTGTGTCTGGTGAGGGAACAGAGACAGCAATAGCCCAGCCTTTTTGAATGTTGAGGAGAGCTGAGAAGAGAAAGGAAATATCTAGCTATGACTAAGAATGGTGACAATGTACATACACCTTTAGAGGCAGCTGGCAGTGCAATGGATACAACACCGTGCCTGCAGTAGGTTCAAATATGGCTTCAGACATTTACTAGGTGGGAGATCTTGGCAAGTCACTTAACTTATGCTTGCCTCAGTTTCCTCAACTGTAAAAAAAGCTATTAGAAGTTTTTTTTTAATTTCCTCATAAAGTTGTTATAATGATTAAATGAGATAATATTTATATAAAAACAAGAACTACACTTAGCACTGTGCCTTGAACATAGTAGATACTATGTAAATTCTTATTACTTTACCTCAGTCACATATCAGAATGGTCATAATCTTGATCTGACCATCCATTACCTGATAAAAGTGCTCTGCAATTCCTCTATGTGATCATAAGCTCCTATCTCTCCATTTTCCCCTGTGCCATTCACTCTTCTCAAAGGTATTCCTCATCCTCACCATGACCTCCAGTCATACCACACCTCCATGCTCTTCCAAGCCATCACCTATGCTCCAGCCTCATTTCTTGCTCCTCAATCTTGTCTCTAGAGGTAACCAGTTCAAATATATCCTGTCCTCAGTGCTCAAATCTCTTGACCCTTTGACCTATTTCCATTCAGACCCAGTCAATCTAAACCCCTAGATTATCCCCACCATCCACATTATCTGCTTCTCCTCAGTTCTCAGCCTCTTACAATCTAACATCCAACCCTATCTTTCAACTAAAATTATTCATTACATTCTTAACATATAATTTATTAACTCCCAAATCCATTGGCCTTATCGCCATCTTCATCTTTCTTGAATATTCTCTGCAATATTTGATGCTGTTCATCACCCTGGGCATTCATTCCCTGGGTTTTTGTGACAGACAATGCTCTCTCCTGGTTCTGCTTTTATCTTCCTGCCACTCACTCCTCAGCATCCTTTGCTGGCTCATCATCTTTTTCCTAGCCTCTATGCATGGGTATGCCCCAGGGCTCTGTGCTAGGCTCTCTTTTTTCTCTTAGTGACCTAATTAGCTCCCACAGATTCAACTTTCATCTCTATGAAGACAGACAGAGTTCCAGGTGTAGAAGACAGTGAAAGTGGACAGAGTTGGAAAAGGAAGTGTCTTGTGAAAGGAAGAGTAAGGAGGCCAATGGCAGTGGATTGGACAGTATATGGGAGGTGAGTAAGATATAAGAAGACTGGAAAAGTAGGAAGAGATCAGACTATGAAGAGCTTTAAATAACAAACAGGGGGGTTTATTTTTGATCCTGGAGGTAATAGGAAGCATCTGTAGGGATTTATTGACGAGGGAAATGACACGTCAAACTTATGCCTTAGGAAGATTGGTTTGACAGCTGAGCGGAAGATGACCTGGCAGGAATAGAGACAAGACAGGGAGACCCAGCAGCAGGCTACTAGAATAGTCCAAATGTAAGATGATGAAGGCCTTCACTAGGCTGGTGGCAGATTCAGAGAAGACAAGGAGACATATATGAGAGATGTGGCAAAAAGGCTGAACAGGAACTGACAATAGACTGGATGTGGAGGGGGAAAGGGAAGGGAATGGTGAGAGAGTAAGGAATTGAACACTTTCCAGGAGGTGCTGGAACTTTCCGTTTCCTATCTTTCCAGTCTTCTTACATCTTACTCACCCCCACATACTCTCAGTCCAGTGATTCCTGGCTGTGCCTTGCACAAGACACTTCCTTTCCCAACTCTGTCCATTTTCAGGAGTTGTCTTTTATACCTGGAACACTCTCCCTCTTCATAAAGATGAAAGGTAATTAGATCACTAAGAGAAAGAAGAGAGCCCAGGACAGACCCCTAGGGCATATCCATGCATAGAGGCTAGGACAAAGTAGTTGGCTTTTCTTCCTAGAACTTGCTCCCTTTTCATCAGAGATGAAAGTCGAATCCATGGGAGCAAATCAAGACTGATTAAGACACCTAGTTTGTGAGCCAAGGTGATTGGTGGTGACCCTGACAGTAATAAGGTGACCCTGACCCCTGGTTCAGGTCCTAATTGACTCACACCTGAACAATTATCCTCCACAAGCTGCCAGATTCATATTCCTGAATCACAGTTCTGATCTCTTCAATATGGAGTTCCCTATAAGAAATGAGGAGCAGGCAGTCTTCATATTTACCTGGAGAGGCTTAAAAGAACTGATGCTGAGTGAGAAGAGTAGAACCAGGAGAAATTTGTACACAATTACAGACACAATGTATGTGTGAGGACCAACTTTGATAAACTGGACTCTTCTCAGCAATGCAGGGATATAAGTCAATCCCAAAAGACGCATGATGGAGAGAAAAATGTGCATCCAGAGAAAGAACTAGAAAGAACTAAGTTTATATCCAGGTGGAAGCAAAATACCTGATCTTTTTCGTTCTCTTATTTGGTTTTATGTCCTCTTTACCATTTTTCATTCCAGCTGGGACAATCCGTCCTTATAACCTGACCAATGTATAATGTGAAAGTATTTACAGATCCTATACTTGACTATAAGCCGCCATGGGGGGGGGGGGGCAAAATGTGAAATTCAAGGAATTGTTGTGGAATTGAATCCTGTGAACTAAAAGGAAACAAACAAAGTAATAAATTTAAAAAAAAAATATGGAGTTCCCCTCTCACCTCTAGAACAAATACAAACTCATCTCTTTGGTTTCTAAAGCTTTTCCCAAACCGGTTCCACCCTTCCTTATGGGCCCACTACTCTTCTTAATGTATTTTGCATTACCACCAAGTGGACTGCTTTCAGTTTCCCATAAACAACACCGGGGAGGTACTACCTCTTCCAAAGCTGATAAACAATTGGTTTATAATTTACAGCCCTAGACAGTTGCCTGGGGCACTGAGTCATTAAGTGATTTGCCCAGAGACAAAGGCCCGTAGGTCTCAAAAAGTAGGATTTGATCTTAGGTCTTTCTGACTCTCAGATCTGCTGTCTTAACAGCTACACCACACTGCTCATAAAATAAATGCTTGTCGAAAGAATACACAATACTGGTTGACATTCTGAGCTAAGATCTCTCCAAGAACTTTGTGGGTCAAGATTCTCAACCTTTGTCCAGTGATGTCAGGGTCTTTGTCATCCTTTTCAGGAGCATGAGTCTAAGAAGGGGTTGTTTCCCAGGTTACTCTGGTGGGAAAAGGAAATAAGGGTGCACTCATTTGGGAATGGCTGCTAAAACCGGTTTTTGATTGCTTTACTCTGAAATTATGGTCCAATTAAATGTTTTACTATATCAATGTCCAGTCCTTGTCTACTATGAATTTAGTTGACCTTACACATTTCCAAGAAACTGGGCAGGGAGCACAGAGTGAGCCAAGAAAGATAAATTACTAGTGAATATAAATTATAATAATTTCAAAGACCCATACATTGAATTGTAATCTGTGTGAATCCAGAGATGGGTGGCACATTAGTTACAGGAGCAATTAGAAGTAATAAGACCATTTAGAAGACCATTGAAGTAGTACAGATCTAAGCTGATGAGGGCCTGGTCTACAATGCAAGTAATGAGGACAGAAAGGAAGGGAAATTTTATAAGACGCTTTAGAAAAATCAAAAGGACTTGGTGACATATAGGATGTCAGGGAGTAGAAGAGAAAGAAGATGAGGATGTCATTTTTCAAGTATGTTAATACATTTTGCTGCCTATCATTATACTGAATGATGATGATAATTGTGCAGAGTTGTAAAGATCGATAGAGGACATAGAAGATGGGGTTAAATCTGCAGTGATCCCAAAACGTAGACTAGAAGCTGTTGGGGTTGGGCTTTTTTTTATTTTATTTTAAAAATAGTAGTCTAGTCAGCCCCACCCCCTTCAATGAGGTCATTTTCCATCTCTCCATCACATGTGTAACACCACCATCATCCTTTTCCTCCCATTACTCTGGGAACTATAATCCAATCAACACGGATGGTTTTTATTTTCTGGAATATGTGTGCTAATCACCTGTCTTATTGTTCCACTCATCATTCTTGTGACTTCCAGACCAAAATGCTCTTCTTGGCCACCATTCCCCCTTAACTCTTGTTTCCCCCTATTATAATGTAAACTTCCAGAGGGCAAAGACCATCTCATCTTTTTATTTGTGTTCCCAAGGCTTTGCACAGTGTCTGAAATATAATAAAGAATTAATAAATTCTTATCCATTCATTCAGAAACATTTTCCTTTAGAGGAAACTAGGTTACTCACTGGCTAGAGTACAGGACCTGGAATCAGGAAGACCTTTGTTCAAATCAAGCCTCAGACACTGACTATAGCTTGTGACCCTGGGCAAGCCATTTAACCTCTGCATGCCTCAAGTTTTCTCATCTTCAAAATGGGGATAATAATAGCACCTACCTCCCAGGGTTTGCTGTGAGGATAAAATAAATGTGCAAAGTGTTTTGCAAACGTTAAAGTGCTATCTAAAGGCTAGCTATTGTTTTCCTGATCATAAAGGAGATGGAAAGGGATAAATGATCACTTAAATGAAAGATTAGGAGGATAACTCACAATAATTTAGGGACCAAAAGGAGGGAAGAGAGTCTTAATATTGATACTTAGGTTTGAAAGCTATTAAACTACAAAGAGGGTCTCCAATTGAAGACCCATCAGTTGTATAAAGTTGGGCAAATCACTTAATCTCTTGAAAATCTTGGTTTCCTCATCTATAAAATGAACAACTCAGTCAAACTTAGATCAATGGATCCTAAATTTCTTGTAGACCATTTTAGAGGATCCATAAAGTGAAAACAATTTCCATAAAAATGCTAATATTTTAATTTCTAAAATGGCAAATATACATATATATGTATAAAACCCACATGAACATAAGTTCTTTATTTTCCTCAATAATTTTTTTTTTTTTGCTTTTTGGAGGGCAATTGGGGTTAAATGACTTGCCCGAGGTCACACGGCTAGTTTTGTGTGTGTGTGTGTGTGTGTGTGTGTGTGTGTGTGTGTGTGTCTGAGATCAGATTTGAACTCAGGTCTTCCTGACTCCAGGGCTAGTGCTCTATTCACTGCGTCACCTAGCCGCCCCTTCCTCAATAATTTTTGAGAGTGTAAAGGAGTCCTGGGACCATTGGTCAGATGATCTCTAAGGGACCTTCCAGCCCTAAAGTTCTGGCTTCACTTTCAACCCTATGGTTCACCAGTTCTCCTTTACCTTTCATTTCCTTGACTTTCATTGATAACCTACCAGTCCTCAAACCTACATCACTCCCACCATCTTCATTCTCTGCTTCTACTCACAAAATAAAGAATAACACTGCAGGGAATCACAAAGCCCTCAAATGGGCCCTCACTTCAAAATGGCAATTCTTTAATTCACCCCAGATTGAGTCTCTAAAACATTTAACCCGTGGTGACTTTCCCCGACCTTTTCTTCACCTCTCAAGTTTTCAGATGCCATCCTTAACCTCTTCGCTATTAACAGACAACCTTGCCTTCTACCTGACTGAGAAAATAAAGGCCTTGAAAAATGTTGACTATATGGTCAGTCTCTGTGTTACTTAGTTTTGCTTAACTTTTTTTTGTTTGTTTGTTGTTCTTACAAAGGAGAGTCCTATTGGAGGAGGGGGCATGTTAAGTAGCAACGATGTTATAAAAAAATGCAAAAATAAAACTTTTTGAAAGTTTTGAAAAAAAGGAGGAAGTCAAAACCTTGATTTCCCTTACTTCATTACCTCAAAACCCCTCTATATTTTTGACCATCCTCATCCCCTTTGCCCCGGTTTCTGAGGATTACTTAGCCTTTCCCATCATCAAGGATACCTTCTCTACTTGTGTCTTTGATCCCATCCTTTCCCATCATCCTTGGAGTTTATTCAAATGATCATTTCCCCTCTCTAATCTTCAACCTCTCCTCATCTCCTAGCTCCTTCCTCACTGCCTATAAGCAAGTAAAAATAGACACTGCACTCAAGAAACTCACAATCTAACGTGGAAGACAATGTGCCAATGTTGTTGCTGTTCAGTCATTTCAGTTGTGTCTGACTCTTCATGACTCCATTTGGGGTTTTCTTGACTAAGATACTGTAGGAATTTGCCATTTCCTTCTCCAGCTCATTTTACAGATGAGGAAAATGAGATCAACAGAGTTGAATGACTCGCCCAGGGTCATATACCTAGTAAGTGCCTGAGACCAGATTTGAAGTCAGATCTTCCTGACACCAGGCTCAGTCCTCTATCTACTCTGCCACCTCGCTGCCCCCCCACCCCGCCCCATGCAAACAACTTTGTGCAAATACAAAACAATCCACAGGGGGAAGGCATTCACATTAAGTGAGACTAGAAAAGGTTTCTTGTCAAAGGCAGGATTTTATTTGAGACTGAAGGAACCCAGTGAGCCCAGGAGACAAAGTTGAGGAGTAAGAACACTCCAGGCATGTGGGACAGCCAGGGAAAAGGCACAAAGTTAGTAGTATGTTGTGTTCAAGAAAAAACAAGGAAGCAAGGGGCACTGGAGTGGAGTACATGGAGGGGAGTAAGACATAAAAAGACTGGCATCTAGCTTCTCTCCATTCACACTGTCACCATTTTAGTCCAAGTCCTCAAATTACTCATCTAGGCTAATACAGTAGAGTTCTAATTGGTATCCCTGTCACTAACCTTTCACTCCCCTCTCTATTCCATCTTTCACACAGTTTGCAAAATAATCTTCCTATGACACAGATCATTCCCTTACTCAACTTTTTAATTAAATAATATCATTTCTCTATTGCTTCTAAAAATATAAATATAAACTTCTGAGTCCAAAATATGGAATCAGCTTACTTTTCCAGCTTCAGGTCACAGTACTCCCTCTCCCTCAATGTATTCCATCCATACTCTTCCCCAAATTCAACATGCCATCTCCTATCTTCATGCATTTGCTCACTATACATCATGTATTTTCTCCCTTCAAGGCAGAGATCCAATACCACCTTCTCTATGAAACTTCCCCTGTCCAGTCAATCAGCCCCCATCAAACGCCATGCACTGTGCTGGGTCACTGGAGACACAAAGACAGAACAAAGCAGTCTTTTCCCTCAAGGAACTTCCATTCTATATAAGGAAAGAACAGGTACACATATAAGTAAATATAAAGCACATATAAGAAAAATACATTATAATGGGGTGGGGAAGCATTACTAGATCAGGAGATCGGGAAAGACCTAATTAATGTAGGAGGCTGAGCCAGAGCTAAATATTGTAGGGAGTGACAGATTCTAAGAGACAGAGGAAGAAAAAAGGTGGCATGGTAGAACAACAGAGATGGAAGATGGAATGTTGTGTGATAGGAGCCCTAAGGGAGCCTCTTTGCCTGGAAACACTCGTGTAAGGGGAAGAAGTGTGTCATAACAATGGAAATGTAGGCTGGAGTCAGATTTCAAAGGTCTTTAAATGCCAAACAGAAGAGTTTGTATTTTCCCCAAAGGCAATAGGAAACCACAGGAGATTTTTGAGAAAAAAAATTCACATAGTTGGCCCCATGCTTTAGATCTATCATTTTAGCAATCATGTGGAGGATGAATTGAAAGAGGGAGACCACTTAGAGGCTATTTCAATAGTACACACAAGAGGGTGGTGACTGTGTAGGTGGAAGAAAAGGGGCTAGATGTGATATTTATGGTGGAGGAAGAACTGACAAAAGGCAGCAACTGGTTAAATATATGGAACAAGAAAGAATGAAAAAGTCAAATATGACTCCAAAATTTTGTACCTGAGTGACTAAGAAAATGGTGGTGCCATCTATAGAAATAGGAAAAATTGAATAGGGGTGGATTTGGAAGGAAAAAAAAATAACTACTGCTTGGGAACATGTTGAATTTGAAAGATCTATGAAATATCCATTGGGAAATGTTCAATGTGAAGTTGGTTATGCCAGAGGCTGATGAACTGGGGGGTCCATTGTTGAGTAAACATGAACTTGTATATTGAAGTCACCTAGTATATAAGGCAGAGATTAGGATGGAAAGGAAGATTGCAAGCCAAGTACCAAAATCTTTGAGGGGGAAGAAAAGATGACTTAGGTTCCAATAGTGGATAGGATGATAAAACTAGATGGATTCATCTAACAGCTGATCCTTCTAATCATTTGTGTTTTGTCTCTCCTCTAATATTCCTAGGACACCTTGATATCTCTTTTGTCCCCTTCATTTCCTACATAAGATTTATATCTATCCATACACTCGCTAAAATATCTCATCCTTAAGTAGAATGTAACCTACTAGAGGACCAAGACTTTTCCATAATATCATACAATCACAATTCTAGACACAGAAGGGACCACACAGGTCATCTGGTCCAACTTCCTCACTTTATACATGAAACCCAAAAAGGTTAAATATGCTCAAGAAGGCAGTACATGAACCCAATTCTTCAGACTTCAAATTCAGTTTGTCTTTGTATTACCAATTCTTGGCTCAATGTGTCATGTACAGTGGGCATGTAATAAATGTATTCTGAACATGTTGGATTGAATTCTATATAGAGACTGCAAGATTCAACAAATCCCTCAACTACCATGCTGGGCACTAAACAGCCTTCAGAGGAAAGATGGAATATGCAGGTCCTGCCCTATCTAATTTCGGTGTGTTTTTCTCAGTCAAGTAAGAAAATCAGGATTCTAGTGCTTAATGTGTGACTACAAGAAGGATATACAAAGCAGTTTTCTATAGAGTCACTGGGCTGACCTAATAGAACTACCTATTTTCTACTCAAATTTTGCAATCAGTGTCACCAAGGTCTTTGACCTTGAAAGTTGAGCTAGAGCGCATGGATGATAAGATGTTAGGAATTTAAATGTTCTTGAAACCAGAAGCCTTTTCTGAAAGGCTCCTAGGGAGACACATTTTCTGAAGCTTGATGGGAAATTAAGGTTTCAATAAAAAATGAGAGCCAAGATTGTCATTTCTGGATATTTTTCATTTCCCAAGATATTGTCAATTATTGTAAACAGGTAGGAGGCAAACAGGAGAACTTCCTTATAATCTGTGTGCTCCCCACCCCCACATAATCTTTGATCCAAGGCCAGTGGCTCTCATTTATTTGTATAGGTTCTGCTTGCTTCCTTTCCTTCTGGCCTTGCCCTGACTCCCTCTGAGTCACTGATCAAAGAGATTCTGGAAGTCCCTCCCTTGATGGGCCTGTGGCCTGGAAGGCAGTTACCTGGCAACCAAAGCAATGGCTCTTACTACAAACAAAAAAACCCAGCAGAGCCCAGATGGAAAGTCAGTGTCCAGCATCCTGTAAGGGGAGAGTGGAAAGAGCTGTGAAGGTCTGATTCCTGAGTGATTTTTATCAATGACTTCCTACCTCAAGCTCATTCCCCAGGTTTCCATTACCCTCCGCCCATTTCTACTTCCTCCTTTCTCTCATCTCTAGGTAAAAATAGCCTCCACTTCAGAGAGCTCACTGACCACCATGTAAATAAATACACAAGAACACATGTCATGGAGTGCACTTGAAGGGAATGAACAATCAATTCTCTTGTCCATCCCCTGGTAGGATGCTCAGGAAATGTTGACCACTGTTAATTACCAGAACATGTGTCCTCCCTTCAACCCATTGTAGATGTAATGGTTAGAGGGTCAGTATGGACTGGCACCAGTCACATGGGACACCACTGATTACTCCTTAATATATAGAACTTTTTTTATACTCCATGCATATGAGAATACAGAGCACCATGTGTTCAGCTCCAATTCAGTTTAACAAGTGTTGATTCAGCAAGCATCTATGTGTGTTGTGCTAGGTTAGGTGCCAGTAATACGAAGACAAGACAGAACAAAACAGTTCTCGGTATCAAGGAAATTACATTCTGACAAAGGTGGAGGCTGGGAGAAGTGGGTCAGGGCAGGAAGATGGAATATAACACAATAAAACAGGCAAATAAATACACTAACATAACATATGAGGTTGGACAAAATGTTAACATCTAAATGGGTCAAGTTGAGCCTTTAAAAGAAACTAAGGATTCTAAGAAGCAGAGATGAGGAGTGAGGGCTCTATAGGCATCCAGGATATCCTGTGCAAAGGCATGGAGTCAGGAGATGGAATGCCAAGTTTGGGGAGCAGTAAATACCAGTTTGCCTGGAACACAGAGCATATGAAGTGCCAATCCCTGTACCTCACCTCTCGCAACCACTCTCATGCCATCTCTAGGGTCCTATCCCCTTGGAATCCTTCTGATGCTCACGTTCCCACTCACCTCTTTGGGGGATAGGGAATGGACCCAGATTCTTAGGTAGACTGGCTGTTCATTCACCAAACTCATTCATGCACTCAAGGTCAGACTGTCCTCTGTACCACCACCACCATTGCCATAGTCCCCTACTCATCCTCAACTGAATTTGCCTAAGGAGCAAGTATTCTACTTATAGATGTGCTTATCATTGCCCTCCCTGACCCCCATTCTGCATACTAGGGCTGTCTTACTATAGCCTGAGTTCTCATTAGCTTTCTTGGTAATTATTTTGCACTACAAACTTACAACAAACTCAGATTTTTTTCCCCAAGAATTGCTCGTCATGCCTCCTCCCCTATCATATCATTATAAAGTTACTGTTGGAAACCACATGTAAAACTTTATGTGTATTCATATTAAATTTCATCTGCTTAGATTCTATCCAACATTCTAGGCTGCAAAATTGTTTTTTAATTCTAACTCTTCCAATAGTTGTTATCCCAATTTTCTGTCATCCTCAAATTTTATATTATCTATGCTTTTTATTCAAGTCATTAAGTGTTGATTGATAGATTCATATCAAACTGGAAGGAGGTCTCAATTGGCAGACTGAAGGGATCTATTTTATTTAACACTCTTGTCAATTACTTGAATGAAACAGAGATGATAGGACACATTTGTAGATGACTTTGAAGCTAGGTTGGATAGCTAATATGTTGGATTACAGAATTGGGACCAAAATTATCTCTACAAGCCATAACAATTAGCAAAATCTAAGAAAGTGATACTTTTCCCCTCTTAACTTTCTGATGGATCAGCTTTTACACTAGATATATTTAATTTAGGACAGCTAGATGCACAGTAGGTAGAGCACCCGGCCTGGAGTAAAGAAGACCCAAGTTCAAATTCAGTCTCAGACACTTAGTAGCTGTGTGACCCTGGCCAAGTCACTTAACCTTGTTTGCCTCAGTTTCCTCATTTGTAAAATGAGCCGGAGAAGGAAATGGCAAACCACTCCAGTGTCTTTGCCAAGGAAACCCCAAATGGGGTCATGAAAACTCAGATATGCATTCCTGAACAATAACAAAATATTTAATTTATATCTGTATTTCCCTCTTCTAATTCGGATGGTTGCATATTCATATGCTTGTAAACACCTTATTTCTAGTTTTGCTTTTTTATTTTTTACATTCATTAGTTTATCCATATCTTTTTACATTTCTTTATTTTCTTAATTTTATCAAAAATAAGATGAAATTTCAAAGGAATATAAGTCCATGAGCCAACATGGTATATTGGAAAGAGTGCTAGATTTGGGAAAGCAGTGGAAAGAGGAAGGGAATGAGAACCTATTGGGGTCTGCAGCCCCCCAAAGGTCTCAGGCAGCCTCTCTGAGTTCAGGTCTGGTTACAGGGCACTCCAAGATATGTGCTTATCTTATCTGAGGTCAGAGAGCCCTGACCTCTAGGAAGTGCTGAGGCCCAGATTGTGTGCTGTCATGAAAATACCCTGTTACCCTGATGTTTATCCCAGGATCAAAGGGTAAGTGTGCAGGAGTATGCAAGTTATTCTGGACACAGTCTCCCTGTTCTCTGATTGCCCCCCTACCTTCTCTCACGAGCTGTTCACAAGCTGTCCATGAGCTCTGCAAGTGCACTTTGGGGGATTTAAGGGCTGAAGCATGAGGGGGAAAGATAGATGTAGGGAGAGATGCAACCACACACCTGTCCTGCCAATAAAGCTGTACCTTTCTCCATTTCCACTGGCTTGACTTCTCCTTTATGTGAACATGCAGGACATGACCAGAATGCGCACTGAAGGCCTGGGAGAGGTAAGACTCAGTTAGAAATCATAGGATCGTGACAAGTCGCGACAAGTACCCACTATGTGCCAGGCACTATGCTAAACCCTTTCCAAATATTATCTCATTTGATCTTCACAATGACCCTGAGAGGTAGGTGTCATTATTATCCCCATTTTTTATGGCTAAGTGACTTGCCTAGAGTCACATAACTAGTAAGCATCTGAAGTTGGATTTAAACTAAGGTATTCCTGACTCTAGGCTCAGTGCTCTATCTAGTACACCACTTAGCAGCCCAGAGGACCTGCATCCTCTGCCTTGAATTCAGTAGATTGAGGTTCAAATCCTGGTTCCAGCTATGTGACCTTAGACAAATCCCTTAATCTTTCTGCGTCATAGTTTCTTCATCTGTAAAATGAAGGATTTGGACTAGTTGGCTTATCAAAGGTTCCTTCTAGCACTAAATCTGTTAAATAGAGCAGCACCAAGAACAGCTCCCTGGGATACTACACTAAAGACCTCTTTCCAAGTTGATCTAAAACCATTAATGATTTGTCTTTAGGTGTAGGTTTTCAACTCATTCTGAGTACACTTAACTAGGCTACATCATCTCGTCCACATAAGTCTTTATCAAATATTTTGCTAAAATCAAGGTAAACTATATCTACAGCATCTTCCCTATTTAAAAAGAAAAAAAGGGGTGACTAGGTGGCACAGTGAATACAGCACCAGTTCTGGAGGACCTGAGTTCAAATCCGGCTTCAGACACTTAACATTTACTAGCCGTGTGACCTTAGGAAAGTCACTTAACCCCAGCGGCCCTGCCTTCTCCCTTCCAAAAAGCAAAAAAGAAAAGAAAAAGAAGTTAAGGTGATATGATATGTTTTTGACAAAGCAATGCTTTCTCTATGATCACTGTTCCATTTTGTAGGTATTCACTAACCACTACTTTACTAATATATTTTAGAATTATGCCAGGAATTTAAATCAAGGTTACCAATTTATAATTGACAGATTAAATTATCTTTCTTTTTTTAAAATCAGGACACCTGCTCTTCTCCAGTCTTATGATATTTCTCCTATTCTCCACCATCTTTCAAAGATCAATGGCCATGGTTAACCAGTAATATCTGCAGTCTCTTTTAAAATCTCATGATGTTTGGGCAGCTAGGTGGTGAAGTGAATAGAGCACTGGCCCTGGAGTCAGGAGGACCTGAGTTCAAATCCAACCTCAGACACTTAACATAAAAACTAGCCATGTGATGCTGGGCAAGTCACTTAAAACCCCAATTGCCCTCCAAAAAGCAAAAAAAAAAAACAAAAACAAAATCTCATGATGTTTGGGCAGCTAGGTGGTGAAGTGAATAGAGCACTGGCCCTGGAGTCAGGAGGACCTGAGTTCAAATCCAGCCTCAGACACTTAACACAAAAACCAGCCATGTGATGCTGGGCAAGTCACTTAAAACCCCAATTGCCCTCCAAAAAGCAAAAAAAACAAAAACAAAATCTCATGATGTGGTCATTTGAACAGATGACTTAGACTCATCTGGGGTATCGAAATGTTCGCTTGCTATCTCACTGTCTTGGTCTCAAGTCCAAAGAATACACATAGTCTGATACAAGGAGACGTATTCACAATCAATGTGCTTGCTTAGGCTTTACTGAAAGGTACATGAACATAGAAAGAAGATGGGAGTTTGATGACCCTAAGCAAATATATCTTTTTTTTTTTGCATAATCCTCTCACTTTTCAATTCCAAGATGTGGATATGCTGGTGCCAGGAGTTCACTTTATACAGATCAAGACTTCTGTTAGAACCAAGGAACCTGTCATATGCATAATGGACTTTACTTGACCCCTATAGTGAGACAGCCCATATAATATTTACCCCACAAAATTATTTCTCCATCTTGGGGTCAAGTACCAGGCATATTCCCAGGTTGGATAATATGGGAAGGTCCAGGGAAGCTTTAATAATTCCTAGTCTGAGGACATTCTTACAGTAATCACTGCTTAACTCCCTAATAGCAATTTTAATTCTCAAAGTCATTCTCCTTGTCAAAGAAAACAGAAGCAAAATAAGAGTTGAGCATCTCTGTCCTCTTTCTATAGTCTATGATCATCATTCCATCCACCCTGAGTAATAAGCCATCCTCCCTGAACTATCCTTCAACACCCTGAGCAGGAAGCCAATCCTTTCTTTGATTCTCACTTTCCTCTCAAGTCAAAAAGTCAAGTCAACAAGCATCTACTAAACTCCTGCTATGTGCCAGACACTGGGCTAAGTACTAGGAATACAAAAAATGGTTTTAAAAAATAGTCACTTCTATCAAGGAGTTCACAATATAATGGGGGAGGACAACATACAAACAACTGTACAAACAAAATACAAACAATAAATTGAAAGTAATCTCATAGGGAAGGCACTAGCAATAAGGGAAAGTGCTAAAGGCTTCTTGCAGAAGGTTGGATGTTAGCTCAGAATGTAGCTTGAAGGTACCTAGGAAGTATAGTCCAGGAGGGAATTCCATGTATGGGGGACAGTCAATGAAAATGCAGTCAGGGGATGGCAATATCTTATTTTCTCTGATCATCCTCTCTCAACATAACCTTAAAAAAAATTTATTTGTTATCCTTAGCATTCCTTGTCAACTTCAGTTCTTTCTAAGCTTTAGCACTCTTGATTATCATCCTGTTATTCTGAGAGAATTATGCCATACTTTTGATTCATTTTCCATTACCTGTTCTGATATCTGTAAGTGGCTCTTTAAAATCTAACTTGGTCAATTAATATTATTTGCATCTGCATTAGTCAATAATTAGCTAGATAGCTTTGGAAATAGAGATAATTGAAATAATAGAGATAGAAATTGATATGATAGAGAGGAAATAGAGATGGTAGAGACCGAGGTAAAAATGCCGATGACAGAGATGGTAAAGATAGATAGAAATAGAAGAGATAGAGGTGATAGAGACAAATACAGTAGAGACAGAGATAGAAAGAATTGATAAAATTAGAAATAAACAAATCTAGAAGTAGAAATGATAGAAATAGGGACAGGGACAGAGATGTAGAGACAGAGTGGAGGGGGTCATATACTAGCTGTGTGATCACAGGCAAATTCCTCAACCTCTCAGTGCTCCAAATAACTAAGACTTTACATTGAAAAGAAGGTACCAAATTCCATTAATGATGATAGAGGGAGTTTCCTTACCAAAGACTTCCTATAACAGTGACAGCATAGATCCAGTCCATTCATATATCTCTATAGATATGTAGAGATTTCATTTCCTCTTCCTCCTTCTTTTCCATATGTCTACGCTGGACTGACTGAAAACATAAGATACCTACTCAGGTGACTATACTCAGCATTTCTGGGCAGCATGGCATACTAGAACAGAGTACTTACCAGAAGGAATGACAAATGTGAAGAAAGAAGGAGATTTGTGTGAAGTGAAAAAAGGCAGAGCCAAATGAATGATCTGCATCCAGATCACAATTGTGCAAAGCAAGATAACATGAAACCAATACAAAAACACTCATGGTTAAACACAAGGGTTAATATTAGTGTGATCTTGTGAAAGCCAATGCACCTGGTCTTCATTTCTTCAATCAATCATTAAATCACAGACAGGTTCTACTATATGCACAATCATGTCCAATCACTTATATGGTTGGGGTTTTGTTTATTTGTTTTCAGATTTGCTGAGCTGCAACTAAGTTAGGACAGCAAGGCCTTTGGTCTAGAACAGCTATTTTCCCAAGGGCAGGAAATTGGCTCCATTGTGGAAAATTAAAGGGTCACTACTAGTATTCCTCTAAGGGAGAAGACCAGGGCTAAGTCCAGGTGTGGCAAGGAGGGACTATAGTGTTGGGGAACTGATGGGGTGCTTGGGTGCTTGTGCTTAGATTCCAATTCCAAGATCATATTTCTCCCTAGCTTCAAAATACTGTTTACAGTTTCCTCCCCAGCCCAATGACACTATGCCTAGCAATAACTCATGAGTGGGCCCCAGTAAGACAAACTACCTGTCCCCACAATTACTCACGAGTGGGCCTCAATAAAAACAAGCTAACTTTCCCCATCACAAAAACAAGCTGACCTCTGAAGAAATTCTCTTGCATAAACAAGAATATCCTGTAAACAAAGAATTATCATGTATTGATTCCCAAAGTTATCATATTCAATCCAGAGGTCAAGTTATATGCACCACCTCTCAACTTATCTTGCTACAGACATAACAGACCAAAAATACACCCTGAGAAACCCTTCCCCTGGTTTTCAGTAGTGAATGACGCCTGTGACCAAAGTTGAATGTTGTCACTTAATGAGCAGATCTGCCAGATAATCTACTATTTTTCCTATATAATCTTTAGCATCACTCCTGTTAAATTACAAGTTCCTTAAGGAATACAAGATCCTTAAGGAGCTCTGCCCACTATACTGGCATTACAATAAATCTTTGCCACCTTGACTTAAAGAATGCTTGAGTCCGTGAATTCATTCCAGAATGACCCTCTCCTGTACTCTGGTCCTTGAAGGGAGCCTCCCCCCACCAAACCTCATCATTTCTTTGACACCTAATGTGGGGCCAGTGCTTCAGTCCTTGAGGGGTTCTCCCCCTCAGACCTCAACAGAACCAGTGACAGGATGATGAGACCAGGAGCAAGAGCAGGCTCCAACTGGAGGAATGGTTGGACTGCTTGTTTGTCTTGAAAGGTGAAAAGGGAGTGTCATTGAAAGGGAGGGGAAGAACAATGTTCTTGGCTAGTGGTATCTAAGCTCTGCCCAGGCCTAGAGATATGGAATGAGCACTCATCCTGATCCTTGGTCCTGGCCCTAGACACTCTCATTGAACACAGCCTAAGGACCAATACTGAACTTGGAAGCATCCCATTGTCCACAAGCTAAGAAGTGGCCCTTGGGATGTCTCTAGACAGTATACAACAAAATGGCTAGGCCAGATAAGGAAAAAACATGCTTCAGATCCTATCAGAGGACCATGCTTTACTGAAAAGGTTCTACCTTTCCCATCCCAGGAAGGTTTTATTTCCCTCGACATTTCATTTTCCCCAGTTTCTCAAACTTTCCCGTGACCCAGATTTTGGAATGGAATGTGTCAGAAGAGTAGATTAAAAGTGTGATGAGCCACCCTGTGAGCTAAGAGGGATTCACTTCAGGGCTCTGAGTCTTGCTGGAGATAAGGGTCAGGCTGTCCAGAGGAGGAAAAATTCTTTCCCAGGCCTAGAAGTCCAACTGTTTCTCAGTGGAAGGAGAAAGACATGACACTTCAGGTGGGGCAAGGTTTGGCAAGGGAGGTAGAGCCTCAGTCAATGATATGGGTTCATACTTCCTTGGCTCAGATTTCCCCAACCTGGGCATCTATTCCTTTTTTTAAATTTATTTATTTGTTTACTTTTAGTTTATAACATTCAGTTCCACAACTTTTTGAGTTTCAAATTTTATCTCCCTCCCTCTTCTGTCTCTTTCCCCCTCCCCCATGGAGGCATGCAATCTGATATAGGTTCTACAAATACCTTCACATTAAATATTAGTCCAGTTGTGAAGATGGATTATAACCAATGGAATGAACAATGAGAAAAAAGCAACAAAATAAAACAAAAAAGAGAGAGAGCAAGTAGTTTGCTTCAATCTGCATTCAGACTCTATAAATCTTTCTCTGGATGTAGATAGGCTTTTCCATAATGAGTCCTTTGGAGCTGTCTTGTATTGCTGAGATGGGCTGGACATCTGTACTTGATCTATAAATATAGTCCTTCTCAGCTGCTTCGTGGTAAGCTCATAACAAAGCCTTGTTGATGCAATTATCTTAAAATCAAAGAGTTAGATATTATGGTCTCTAAGATGTCTTGAAATTGAAAGTACTCTTTTGTTGACTGCCCTGGATCTGGTGTGTGTATGTGTGTGTGTGTGTGTGTGGTGTGTGTGTGTGTGGTATGTGTGCACACACGCACGCACATATTTCTATGTCTGTCTCTTTTTGCCTCTTTCTGTCTCTGTTTCTCTTTATCTCTCTCCATCACCCTCATTTACAACCCTCCCTATTTACCAAATCTGGCTTTCCCTAGTAGCACTTTCTTGCCCCAAATTAAAAAATTCCTAGTTACAATTCTGTTTGTTTATTAGGTTTGGATATTGTTGATGTTATTTGGTTTCTATTTGTTTGTCCCTTGATTTTTGGTTTAGTAAAAGTAATTTTATATTTATTAAACCAGAGCACGTGGAATACAAAGGAATCTTCACCATTTACTAGCTATGTGTCAGCTTCCTTACCTATATAATGAAATTAATAATGACAGGGATGTTGTGAAGAAAGTACTTTGTAATGAATAAGGCATCATAAAAATGTAAGCATTTATTATTAGGAGAAGGATGACACATTTATGCAAATAGCTATAATTCAAGTTAGAATGTGATAAATGCCTAGAAGAGGTCAAACTGTTCTGAAAGATTCAAGGAAGGAGGAATCAATAAATCAGCAATCCACAAGCATTTGGCAAGCATTGTGCTAAGGTACAAAAAAAAAAGGAAAACCATCCCCATCCTCAAAGAGTTGAAATTTTATCAGAAAAAGAATCACACACATACACACACACGCACGCACACACATGCACATACACATATCAATATTTGTGGGGAGGGAGAATTAGAAATGTTTAACTGAAGAGGAAAACTAATTCCTCTTGAATGGATGCCACATTCAGATGGGCAAAGCTCCTCTCTCCCCACTCCTAACTTTAGTTGTCATTCTCTATATTTCTCATTCTTGCTCTCTCATTCTGTCTTTCTATTTCTATCTCTCTGTCTCTGTGTTTGTGTGTTGGACTCCATCTCTCTCCCTGCTACACACCATACACATGCACACACACACACGAACACTCATCTCCAGTCCTCCCTATTTACCAAATCTGTTTTCCCCTAACACCATCATTAGCTCGTTCTTTGCCCAGAGGAATCTACCAATGGTCAATTGATTTTTATCTCTGCTTTTAGGAAGTTTAATAATATACTTTCAATAAAAATTGCCTTGTTTGGTTTGAGGCTTCAGCTGAACACCCTATCAGGGTATAAAGAGAATTTCCTCTTTGTTGAATTTTTATAACTTTGTATTTGGAGGTGATTATATTTTCCAAGCCCACCAGCTCTAGCAGACATGAGCATTCTGGAAAGATGATTTATTTAGGGACTGTATAATGACTTTCTGAGTGGAGCACTGAGTCACTTTACATGGTATTAGGGTCATTATAAACTGTGCCACATGAGTCTTTTGAGACTCCCCTAACACAAGACACTGGGAGAAGCAGTTGAACCTCACCGTGACCTCAGAGATTTCTAGAATTGGGCAAATAGGTCAAATGCCAGTCTATTTACTGAAGACAGCAAATATTTAACCAGAGCAAAAATATAACAGGGAATTCACCCTGCCATCCTGCCTACTTCCTGTTGAGCACCATTGCTAACTATACACTTGTGAACTCTGAAGATGACAAAGTCCCTGGCTATTTCTGACTGACCACATCTTACTTAGTAATGAAGGATTCAGGTGCTTTGGGGATGATGAAGAAATCCCCTCATTAGCCACTAAGCAGGAAAACCCAGTGACTGAATAGACAGACCTCAGTCACCTCTCTTCTTGACCTAGATCATATTAGATTTATTCAAGCCTATCCCTGGAAAGGTAGAGGAAGAACACATTTTTCCTTCCTCTCCAAACCTGGCAATTTCTCCCATGTGGAAGATAGAGTACTTGCTCTGCTAAGGGTGCTGAATCTGGTCCTTGTGAGCCCTTGGGTGCTTTTTTTTTCTCTTTGTGTTTCTTTTCCTCAGTAGAGGTGACTCAGCAGCAATCCTCAAGATGGGTGGTAAGCTAATCCTTTCCTGGAGGCAAGCTTATAAATTTAAGATATTGTCTTGGGTGTCTTGGTAAGAACCAACTGGCATCAAGGGGAATTTCTGAACTGGAGAGAATACCACTTGGTCAAGCTTGTCAGAAGACATGATCTTGGAAGAAATTTGTTGGACAATGCAGAGCTGAAGTAAAATGTAAAATGTTCACTCAGAAGCCTTGAACACTCTGTCCCACCTTGAGTTTTCAAGTATAAACCTCTTAGTCAAATTAGGTTATTGCTGCCATTTATTAAGTTTTCTGTCAGTATGTACTTGTAAGAGTCTTTTGCATATAGGAAATAAATAGCTGTCCTATCCATGATTTATATTGTTCATTGAGTACTTTCTACTCTGCCCTTTGGGTAAACCTTAGACATGAACTGAACCTAAGCTATAAGTATTCTTTTTCCAAGATACCAAGGTTGGGGTATAATGAGACAAAGAATACAAGAAAAAGAGTTTAACTCTTCTTTTAGGTAGTCAGGATCACCTAGGACTGAACTTGGTCCACAGTGAGTACATGGTCTAGAGCAGAGGAGTCCATTAATGGAGAGAAAGAAGGCATAGATCCCTAACCCCTTGGCTATTGTAGCAGATTTATTATTAGATAAGTATCTACTATATATATACATATATGTATAATAAATATATATGTATTATGTGTATGTAATACATATTTGTATATACACATACATGTATATATACCTACAATCATCTCTACACAGGTGATTCCTAGATTTATGTATATAAGACCCACTCTGTATCCTGAACTTCAATTCCACATCACCAACTACCTATTGGACATTTCAAACTAGAAATCCAATAGGTATCTCAAGCTCAACATATCTAAAACAAAACTCATTATATGCTCCCCCGCCCCAACCATCCCTCTTCCAAATTTCCCTATTACTGTCAAAAGCACCAACACTCTTCTAATAACCCAGGTTCACAACCACCATGTCATCCTCAACTTGTCATTCTCATTGATACCATAAATCTAATCCAGTGCCAAACTTGCTTCTACTTCTCACATACATCCAGATTCAGGTCTTCATTTAGACTACTGTAGAATTATTCCCTCCCCCAGCTGCTAGTGCCTTCCCCACCCCCACCCAAATTACCTTGTATATATTCTGTACATATTTACATGTATATATTATATCTCCACCCTTTGAATATAAATTTCTTGAAGGCAGGGACTCTTACTTTTGTCTTTGGCCCCCTAGCACTTAGCTGAGCACCTGACACATAGCACTTAGCTTATTAAGTTAATTAGGGAACTTAATAAGTGCTGGAGAATGATTGATTAGGCTTTGTGAAGAGAAAGGTATTATGAATTTCTCAGCCTATCACTCCCTAGCTTCCCTCTTTTCAAGGGTTCTTGGCATCTGTTTGAATGGCTTTGCAAAATTCAAATATTTGGGAGACCTCAGAGGTCATATTTTACTCCCAGAACTGCAACAAGCAGTACAGTGTGAGCTGAATCCTGCTCTGGCCTCCAGCTAAACCCAAAGACACAGTTCCATGCCCAATAGGAAGGAATTTGTAGGTCTGTTCAGCTCAGGAGAGGCAAGGATGTAGCCATCTTGCTGACCTTGCAATTGTGCTGTCAACCAGGTCCTCAGAAGATCTATTCCATCAATTCAACTCACTCACTAGATCTAAGTGTGTGGCTCTGTGACAATTTGTAGGGAGAAAAAATTCATCAGAATAAGTTTGTACATTCCTCCACTTCTTCCTTAAAGGAAAAGAGCAAGGAGCCACTGATCTCCTTAGAGAAACAAGTTATTATTATTATTTGTCCTTCATTCTCAAAAAGGACCATGATATCAGGAAGGAGATACCATGACTGGAAAGTGAATTGGACTTAAGTAAGGAAGGGCCATGAAAAGCAGCCGGCCTCACTTTCTCCTCCACAGCCATCTGGATCCAATGGCAGGATATAGATCAGGACAACGGGACATGGCCCCCAGAAAAATAAGTATGGCATAAAGGAAGAAATGCTGGACTGGAAGCAGAGAATTTTTATTTTAACCCCAACTAGGTTGTTTATTGTCTCTTTGATTTTGGACAAACCCCTTCATCTTCACAAGTTTAAGTTTTTTCATCTGTAAAAATGAAATTGATTGAACTAAATGATGTCTAAGGTCTTCTCTTCGAAGTTCTATGGTCTTGTCATCACCATCCACTACCAATGCCCAATATTCGCCAAACTGAATTCTTAAAATATACAACAATGTCCAATATGAGAAGAAGACATGTGGAGAATTGTCCCTTATACCTGGCATGGCCTGAATCATGACATTTGGTTCGTATAAGGTTCCTGGGGCCTCTCATGAGTCACTTTGTGATCTTCATCCTTGAAGACCTAAAAGATTAGCAGTTGGTAATCTATCTCAATGATGTCTTCATTCCTGCCTGAGACTCTCCATAGCATGCTGAATTGGTCCAGGAAGCATGCCCTATGTCACCAGCACCACTACTGCCTATTTGCTAAGTTGAAGGACTATCAATTCCGGAAGAAGCAAAATTCTCAGGACATGAGATAAACAGGTGAGAAATATGTATGAACTCAAAGAAGTGGCCATATTACAGGGGAGAACCCTAAATCTGCAAAAGATCTGCAGTAGTTGATTTTACAGTAATTTGGTCCCCAGATTTTCTGCTCTGAGAAGACCTCTCACAGACCTGCTGAGACATCCTAAGGCATCACATTACACCAGAGAGAGAGGGCACATCCAGTGGGCCAAGCAACATCTTACCTTGGCCCATCTGGATTGTCCTGAGTCATCATAGTGATGTATTGAAGAGAATGGAGACCCTAGAAAAGGCCCTGTGTAGAATGTGATGCCAGAGCTAAGCCTTGAAGAAAGCTAGGAATTCTAAAACTCAGAGGTCAGAAGGGTACATTCCAGACAAGAGCAAAAGCACAGAGATGAGAGATGGGGAATAAGGGAAGGAGAAAGAGAATGAGTATTTATATAGTAACTACTATGCACAAGGCTTCTTTTACAAGTATTATCTCATTTGATCCTCACAATAAACCTGTGAGGTAAATGATGTTATTATCTCCATTTTACAGTTGAGGAAACTGAGGCCAACAAAGGTTAAATGACTTGCCAGGGTCAAACAGCTAGTTAAGTATCTTAGGCTTGATTTGAATTTAGATCTTCCTGACTCTAGACTCAGTGTCATAAACAGAAAACAGTATGACAGGAGCGGAGAGTACATACAGAGGAATAATAAGAAATAAGATTGAAAGGATATGGTGCCATATTGGGAAGGGCTTTAAGAGGCAAGCCAAAGATTTTGTGTTTAATCACGTGGAGAGAAATTGGAGGATTTGGAATGAGAGAGTGAAACAACCAGAGATGTGTCTTGGGGAGATTACTGTGGCAGTTGTGTGAAAGATGGATTAAAGAAAAGAAATATTGGAATTACAGGCAAGAGGTTACTACAGGCAGGAAAGTCAGGTGGTATTTATCCACTAGTAAAACCTGAATTATAGAGTGTTTCCAAAGGGATGGAGAGATTGATGCAATGCCTAGTGTATTGCATCAGGAATCAGGGTTACAAAAATAAAAGGAAAACAAATAGTCCCTAGCCTCCCTACCCTGGAGGTAACAGAAGGTCTTCAAGACAGTTTTACAATCACTTCTGATTCTTTTCATCATTATTATTCCATGTATCTAAGAGGAGAAAACAGTAGCTATCAAAAATATACATAAACATTGTTAATCCAATTTGATCCCTTTATTCCTAGGAAACTGAAACTATAGAATCCCTAGTGTTGATTAGAGGATAATTAGAAGATTCCATGGCATAACTTTCTGCAGTTGAAAAGATGGGAATATCTCTTAGAAGGAAAATTCTGAAGACACGAAGAGAAATAAGGCAGAGGACAACAAAAACAGGGTGTTGTCTCAAAGGGCTTGGATATATAGATACCCAGAGGAATCACAGACCAATTTTAAAAGACACAAAGGAGATGAAAACAAGGACAAGTGTGGTCTGTTCCTTTAAGGAGCCCATCAAAAGGACCAACTGAAAAGATTGGGTCTGGTGAAGAATAGTAAGAACAACAAAAAGGATCAACTGTTTCTAGTTATTTGGGAAGAAAGGAAGGTCAAAGACAGGATACTTAGGATAGATGGAATTATGATACAAAGAGAAGATAGAATGACTTGGCTTTTTTTGGTTCTTGTTTTCTCAGTCAACAATAATGACCTTTGAACTAGGGGAAAACCAGAACAAAAATAACTAATTGGAGTTGAAACCCAAAATCAGAAGCAGGACAGTATCAGGCTATCAATCAGCCAATAAGCATTTGCTGTTGTTCATTCCTTTCAGTCGTGTCCAACTCTTCATGACCCCTCCTGGGGTTTTCTTGGCAAAGACACTAGAGTGTTTTGCCATTTTCTTCTCCAGCTCATTTTACAAATGAAGAACTAAGGCAAACAGAATTAAGTGACTTGCCTAGGGCCCCACAGCTAGTAAGTGTGTGAAGCCAGATCTGAACTCTGGAGGATGTCTTCCTGACTCCGGGTGCTCTATCCACTGTGCCAACCCAGAGCAATGCCTGGGGTCTCTGGGAAGGTATTAGTGCCCAAGCACTTCTTAAGTGCCTACTATGTGCCAGGTTATGCTTAGTATCATAAGTTTGCAGAAGGAAGGGATTTCAGAGACCACTGAGTAAAACCCTCATTTTACAAATTAGGAAACTGAGTCCCACTGACATGTCAAATGTCACCCAGGTAGCAAGCATCAGAGGCAAAATCTGAACCCAAGTCCTCTGACTCCAGAACTAATACTCTTTCCTAGGTACCCTGATGCTATGTTGAATTCAAATCATCAGACCCAAGCTCGTGAAAGAACAGCAAATGTGACTCCTGAGCCAATACATGATTCTGAAAGATTGTGGGGAATGAGAGAAGGGCCATAAGTTGGGGGACAAATATCCCCATTTTCACTCATAAAAAGAAAACGGGAAGATTATAGAATCTGCAAACTATAGATCAGAGCTTTGCTCTTCTAGATAGAGAGCTTAAATCTGATTCCTGGCAAAATTCTGGAATAAATGATTAAAGCTATAGCATATAGTACACAAAGAACTGTCTTCATACTCAAGAAGACCTGGGTTCAAATTCTGCCTTTTTTTTTCTTTTTTAGGGAATTTTACTTATTTATTTGATTAGGTTCTGATAAACATTGAAAACTTTACGATGTTAAAATGTTTTTTATGTACCAAATAAAGTTTTCTTTATGAAAAGATACTCTATTTTACATGCACATATTTATGGTAAACTCTAGAATTTATTTCTTTTATATTTATATGAATATGGGGCATATGGAGGTTTTCTGAAAGTCAAGGAGTACAGTGACTAAAAAATATTGGGAACCCCTGATCTAGTCCAACCCGTTCATTTTTTCTTTTTTAAATAAATATTTCATTGATGGTTTTTTTTAACAAAACTGTCACTAACTTCTTCCCCTCACTCACACAAAACCTTCCTTTATAACAAAGAAGTACAGTTAAAAAAAATTATCAATTCAGTGAACACATGTACCCAATTATGCTTCATTCCACACCTATAGACTATTACCTCTCTGTCTAGAGGAGTAGGGTATGCTTTGCCTTTTGGTCCTATGAAGTCCAGACTGCTTAGAGTTCTGATATATTTAGATGTTTTTTCTATCAAATTCTGATTTTGACACATTGATTGTGTGACCTTGCACATGTCACCCATTAATCTCTCTAAATGGAGCTTACCCATCAGAAGATTCCCCACAGCAGTAGTAACAAACCTAGAAAGAATCAGGACCAGGGGCAGCTAGGTGGTGCAGCGAATAGAGCACCAGCCCTGGAGTCAGGAGGACCTGAGTTCAAATCCAGCCTCAGACACAAAAACTAGCCATGTGACCTTGGGCAAGTCACTTAACCCTAATTGCCCTCCAAAAAGCAAAAAAAAAAAAAAGAAAGAATCAGGACCTACTAAATGTATATAAAGATCCCTGCAGGCAGCATATTGATATAGAAAACCACATATTAACATTATCTATGTTCCATAATATATTTATTTTGTTAAATAAGTCTCAATTAAATTTCAATCAGTTGCACCAGAGACAGGCTACACTACAGCAATGAAAAGTCAAGTCTGGACCATTTCATTAAAGTCAGCAAATGTAGAAAATTAAGGGGTGATGTCAAAGAAGATAGTTTCACCGAGAACAGCTCTTGTCAAACAAACCTTGTTTCACTTTTGGGACTTCTTCCCTGCCTACAGCCTTTCTCTCTCATTCTCAATTTATTTATAAAAATAAATAAATAAAATTCAACAGGAAAAAATATAAATTCATGTACTTGGTTTCAAAAATTCAACTTAACAAGTACAAAACAGGGAAGGCATATCTATATAGCAATCCTTAAAAAGATCTGGAGGTTTTAATCCATCAAAATGAATTAATAGCATGGCAGCCAAAACAAAAATGCCATCAGGATGTTCTAAGTGACATAGTATCAAGAATGAGGAAAGTGACAGATAGTGCCATGATACTATGCCCTGGTCCAGCCACATCTTGGAAATTGTATTCAATTCTTAATTCACATTCTAGGGAAAACACCAATAAGGCATGAAGCATTCAGAAGAGAACAGCTAGTGTGATTGAGATGACCCAGGAGATCATGAGGATCAGTTAAAGAAACTAGGGGTGTTTAACCTGAAAAAGAGAGGAAGAATTTGAAACACTCTTATGAAGTAGGTCTTAAATTTGTTCTACTTGGCTCCAGAGGTCAGAAATAGGAATAATGGACAGCACTTATAATGGGTATATTTCAGTTGAATGCAAGGGAAAAAATTGTTAACAATTAGAGCTAATGGATTTCCCTTTAATGGCAGTCTTTAAGCAATGGTATGCTGGTAAACATTTAAGGATCTGCTCTCCAGAGGAAAATATATATATAATTAACTTTAGTCTGCATTATTAACATTTTCTCAAATCTGGACAATCAACAAAGCAATATACGAAGGCCCTGATTTGTAGATTTATTGATTACAGAGATGTAAATGATCACATTGAACATTTAACAATAAGCTCTCTCAAGGCAGTTCAAATTGGTGCCAGCACACCCCAATCTTCAAGTAAAGGCTAGAAAGCCATTCTTTGTATATATTGTAGAGAGCAATCCTGTTTATGTCCAGGTACCACTAAATCGATAAAGCATTTATTAATCAATTACTAGGTGCCTGGCACTAAATGTCCTATGTTTATGTGTTTTTAGCATCAACTTACTGGAAGAATTTAATAAGGATTATAGGTTACAGTATAATATTTTTAATCTTTTGGCATGTCCAGTGTAGAAAATGACATGTGGAAAACTTTGTCTAGACTAAAGCAGGATGGTCTTGTGAACGAAGGAAGAGTTTTCCCCCAGGGCCATTGCTTTCTCCTCTAAGAGTAAGGAGATGATGCCCGGTCAACCCCAAGGTCCTAAATTCCTATGGAAAGCACTCCCCATGCTCTGTAGGGACCAGGTTTCTTTCTAAGACAGGAAGTCAATTTTCTTTGCTTTTGCTTTTCCTTTTTTTTTTCTTGAAAAAAGATTGGGGTCAAGATGGCAGAGTAGAAAGAGGACTTCTGAGGGGCCCCCGCTTCCACCTCCCCCAATTCATGTAAAAGGTGACTCTGAACAAACTTTGGAGCTACAGAACCCACAAAATGACACAGAGAAGCTAACCTCCCACTGAGGACAGCCCAGGAGGCCAGCAGGAAGCAGCCAGCACAGCACTCAGGAAGCTGAGCCCAGCCCCAAGCGAGCCCAAGGTTTTAGCCTCAGGGCAGCCACAACCAGCTAGAGGGAATTCAGATCACCAGCAGTTGCGGCAGTTTCCAAAATTATCAACCCATAGATGCTAAGGACAAAGTGCGAGGTGAGTGCAGTATGGACTTTGGGACCTAGGAACTCGGGAGTGCGGTTGGCCTTTGCCCCCAGGAGGAGAAGCAGCTGAGGTGCTGAAGCCGTGCAGCCACCAACACGTGGCTGCTTCAGAGATCCTGGCCTGTAGATTGTAGGGGGACCAAGCTTCCAGTCTGAGGGATAATCCCTCTTGCTTTAACCTGTTTGGATCTGGATTGCAGTCTAGGGTGGAGGTCCTGGAGTGCATGACCATTTTGCCAGAGCATGGGGAGGCTTAAGAGAAGGCACCCAACTAATAGCTCCAGCAGGTGAGAAAACCCCAGTCATTTGGGACAATGCTCCCCACTCTGGTAGCAGAGTTATACTGTGGCAAAAAGCTCAAAAGTCAAGTAATTGAGTGGCAACATGAGCAAATGAGGGAAGCAAGGCAAGCACAGTAATCCGACTTTGGATTCCTTTTTTGGGGGACAAAAAGGATCAAAGCATGGAACAGGAGGAAGACAATGAAGTAAGAACTCCTGCACCAAAAGCTTCCAAGAAAAACACGAGCAGGTTACAGGCCATAGTGGACCTTAAGAAGGATTTTGAAAACCAAATAAGAGAAGTGGAGGAAAAATTGGGAAGATAAATGAGAATGATGCAAGAAAAATATAAAATGGGAGTCAACAACCTGAATGAAGAAAATAACACCTTAAAAAATAGACTAACTCAAATGGCAAAAGAGGCTCAAAAAGCCAATGAGGAGAAGAATGCCTTAAAAAGCCAACTATGCCAGATAGAAAAAGAATCTCAAAAGCTCACTGAAGAGAATCATTCCTTCAGAATTAGATTGGAGCAAATGGAAGCTAGTCACTTTAGGAGAAATCAAGATATTATTAAACAGATCCAAACAAATGAAAAAAAAATAGAAGGCAATGTGAAATATCTCATTGGAAAAGCCACTCACCTGGAAAATAGATCCAGGAGAGAGAATTTAAAAATTATTGGACTACCTGAAAACTATGATCAAAAAAAGAACCTAGAAATCATCCTCCAAGAAATTCTCAAGGTCCCTGATGTTTTACAACCAGAGAGCAAAATAGAGGTTGAAAGAATCCACTGATCACCTCCTGAAAAAAATCCCAAAAAGGAAACTCCTATGAACATTATAGCCAGGTTTCTGGAGTTCCCAGATCAAGAAGAAAATATCACAAGCAGCCAGGAAGAAACAATTTGAAAATTTTGAAAACACAATCAGGATAACACAGGATCTGGCAGCTTCTACCCTGAGGGATCAAAGGGCTTGGAATAGGATATTCTGGAGGTCAAAGGAACTGGGATTAAAACCAAGAATCACCTACCCAGAAAAACTGAGTAATATGTTTCAGGGGAAAATATGGTCATTCAATGGAATAGAGGATTTTCCAGCATTCTTGATGAAAAAACTAGAGTTGAATAGAAAATTTGACATTCAGATAATAAGCAAGAGAAGCATGAGAAGGTAAACAAGGAAAAGAAATCATAAGGAACTTATCAGAGTTGAACTATTTACATTCCTACATGGAAAAATGATAATTGTAACTTATGAAACTTTTCTCAGCATGAGAATAGTTGAAGGGAATAGAAATGTATATATATATATATATATATGTATACATACATATATGTCTATATAGGAGGGTATATAGGAATATGAATGCATATGTGAGAATGTGTATATATGTGTACAGGCATACATAGACAGAGGGTACAGGACCAGTAGAATAGGAAGGAATGATACTTAAAAGGTGAAATTTAGAAGTGAGAGAGGACTATAATGAGAGGAGATGGGGAGAGATAGAATGGAGTAAAGTATCTTATATAGAAGAGGCAAGAGAAAACTGTTACAATGGAGGAGAAGAACAGGAAGGCAAAAGGGAATGAATCAACCTTATTCTCAATGAATTTGGCTTATGGAGGGAATGACATACACACTAAATAGGGTATCTCACCCTACAGGAGAGTAGGGAAGAAGGGGATGAGAGGGGGGATGATGGAAGAGAGGGCAGGCTAGGGGGGAGGGAAGTTGGAAGCACCCACTTTTGAAAAGGGACAGGATCAAAGTAGAGAGTAGAACAAGTGGGGGGTGGGATGGGATGGAAGGAAATATAGCCAGTCTTTCACAATATATACACTATGGAAATGTTTTGCATAGCTACACATGTACAACCTATATTGAATTTCTTATCTTCCCAGTAAGGGTAGGTGATGAGGGAGGTAGGGAAAGAATCTGGAATTCATAGGTTTAAAATCAAATGTTTAAAATATATTTTTTTTTCATGTAACTGGGAAATAAGATACACAGGCACCGGGGCAGAGAGATCCACCATGCCCTAATGGAAATTCGTAGGGGGTATGGGGGAAGATATAGGAGAGAACAGATTGGGAGAGGGAATATTCAGTGGGATCGCTGTTTTGGGGTGGTAGGTAGGGGGAAAATGGGGAGAAAATTTGTAACTCAAATTCTTGTGGAAATGAATTTTGTAAACTAAAAAAATAAATAAATAAACTACCCAAAAAAGAAAAAAGATTGGGATTGAGGTTGTCCATTTCATTACCAAGTCAGGAAGTCATTGAATACTAAGTGAGCAGTAACCTTTGATAAAACTTTGTGAAATACTCCTTGTTTGTTGATCTGTAAAACTCTGTATTTGGGGAAAATTGTGATTTTTTTTGCCAGTACACACAGGAATGTAAAAGATTATGCCACGTTGGCAGCCTCATGATGTTTTCCTATATGGCACTGGGGAAGTGAGTGAAAGGAAAATGTTAATGCCTTCCTAGAGACCTCAGGCATTGCTCTCAATTGAGGAAATAGATGATATGTTCAAAATTCACCCCTGCCTATTTGCCAGGGATGACAAAATTTTCAAATAATATTAAGAGTGTGTTAGGGGACTACAGTATTGTCAGACTGCTTTAGATGACATCTTCACATGGAGGAAAATAGGAAAAGATGGTCTCCCTCTACCTGGAGGATGCTGGAGAACTATTTCCAGAATTGTGATGTCATGTGAGGACAGCCTTGGAGAGACTGGTTCCATTTGGTCTACCATGTGGTTGGTTGGGGGGAGTCTTTTTTCCATAAGCTGTGTAGGCAGATCCATTGGCATCTTCAAAAAGACCTCAACCAACTTTGGTTGTTTCTTTGCCACTCTTAGCCTTGTCATCTTCAGCTGCACTCTGGTGGCGAGAATTTCTGGTGCAAGGAATGAAATCTCCAAATGTGATCCAGGAGTCAGAAGATAGACTGGGTTTTGCAGCAGGATAGCACTGATGCCCCAATGAGTAAGAAGCAAGGAGCAGTCTTGGGAGTGACCTTTAGAATTAGGGCAAGACCAGTAAAAGGACTAACTCAACCACTGGTGGATGTGATGTTGATGGGACCAATGGTATGTAAGATCAAAACTAAATTTCAAGCCAGAATGAGCACCACCAGACTGAGGTAGGGGAAGGATTATGTCCCTGAGGTACTGGGAGTAATGTTTGCTCTTTCTACATTTTTTAAGTAAAATCTCTTTGTAAAAGTTACCCAATATTAATTGATGAAATGGAGCAAGGGTGATAGTTAATGGAACCTTAAAAATGAAGGAAACATAGCTAGTAGTGGCTTAAGTCAATGTTAATACAGAAAAAGCTACCCACAAGCACCTCTTGAAGCTTGAGGGGGATATAGTCTTCCTGCCCATGTGGGAGGAAGGGTTAGAGCACAACTGCTCTTGGGTTTTAAGCACTTCTTTTTGAGTGGAGAAAATAAATAGTTGTCCTATACCTGATTTAGAGGGAAGTTAGGTGTCACAGTGAATACAGTACTGGGCCTGAAGCCAGAAAGACCTGAGTTCAATCCTGTCTCAGACGCTTAGTAGCTGTGTGACCCTGGGCAGGTCACTTAACCCTGTTTGCCTCAGTTTCCTCATCTGTAAAATGAGCTGGAGAAGGAAGTGGCAAACCACTCCAGTATCTCTGCCAAGATAACCCCAAATGGGGTCACAAAGAGTCAAACACAACTGAAAAGACTCAACAACAACAAAAATACCTGATCTACATTGTACACTTGAGCCAAACTTAAGCTTTCTTTAGGTGGTTTTTCCCCAAGGCTCTGAGGTAGGAACATAAAGAGCCATCAAGTTAAAGAAAGGGTGTCAGCCTTCTCTTTGGGAGAGTCTCCCCCCAGGATTATACCCATGATGAATATACCCTTGTGTTGTCGGTGGAATAAAAAAAGAATAAGCCAAATGTTTTCTGTGAACAATGTTCTGAAAGAGGAATTTTTATCTGCTTAAAAGGATTGTTTTCAAGTGCAATAAGCAATGCACAATATAATTCCAACCTAAGCAGAAGCCAGGTTACCTGATGTTTTAATATCTAGATTACAAATCATTCTCCATTCATGAAAATAGGCCCTTTACCCAGCAACAGCGGCTAAACATAGTTAAATAATTCCATAGACTTTAAGGTAATAAAACTCAACTCTTCACAAACATTCTATGATTCAGATTTCATTAATTGAGTAAATATGACTTTAAGTGTCCTTCCTCCACTGCCCCCATGCCCTATTTCTGATATTTGATCTACACAATGCAACAGATGCTGTCAGGAATCAGAATTTTAAACTCAAAGAGACCTTAGAAGTGATCAAGTCCATCCCCACCCTAACAGCATGAATACCCACCACAGCAGGTTTGCGAAGAACTTTACAAACATTATCTCATTTGATCCTCACAACTACTCAGGGAGGGAGGTGCTGTTATTATCCCCATTTTACAGATGAGGAAGACTGAGGTTAAGTCAGTTTCCCAAAGTCACACAGCTAGTAAGCATCTTAGGCCAGATTCCAACTCATATCTTACTGACCCTTGATTCAGCTTTCTATACACTGTGCCACCAGCTGCCTCAGGTTAAAGATCCCCATAGACCAAGAACACATAAGCAAGGAAAACAGCACTCATTGTAAACAAACTGTTTATGTTCAGCTGAATCCTCCTTCAGCTACAATTGCAGCATAATGGAGAGAGAAAGTCGGGAAGATCTAGGTGCAAATCCAGCCTCTGACACATCCTGGTTGTATGATGCACAAGTGAATCAATCTCTCAATGCCCCCATACTCACTTAGACTCTAAACTGCAGACCACCAAACTGCATTAGTAGAGAGTGTTAATTCTTTTATTTTTTAGTAAATAGTATTATTTTTTTCCTATTACATGTAAAGATAGTTTTCAACATTCATTTTTATAAGATTTTGAGTTCCAAATTTTTCTCCATCCCTCCCATTCCCCCTCCCCAAGACAGCAAGCAATCTGACATGGGTTATACATGTGTAGTCGTGTTAAATATTTTCACATTAGTCATGCTGTGAAAGAAGAATCAGAAAAAAGGGGGAAACCACTGGAAGAAAACACGAAACAAAGTGAAAACAGTATTCTTCCATCTGCATTCAGACTCCATAGCTCTTTCTCTGGATGAGGATGGCATTTTCCATCGTGAATCTTTTGGAACTACATTGCTGAGAAGAGTTAAGTCTATCATAGGTGATCACAGAACAATGTTGCTGTTGCTGTATACAGGATTCTCCTGATTCTGCTCACTTCAGAGAGTGTTTATTCACCTAGAGTTCCCTACACCAAAGAAATCATGGATTCCAATAAAATGACTACTACCACTTAGACCTCTTGTTGCCCTCTGAGGCCATGTAGAATCCATTTCTTCTTTCAGATGATCCCCTGCTAAATATTTAAAGACAGAGACATTTCCCCAATATTTTCTCTTATCTAAATATTCCCATTTCTTTGAACCTTTCCTCTCACAATCTGATTTTCTAGCCCCTTCACTATCCTGACTACCCTCTTGTAGATAGCCTTTAATTTATCAATTGTCTTATTCCAGGAATGATCAGCTCTGTAGTGAGCAACGTCAATCATCCCACCACCCCGATTCTTTCCAAATATACAATGGGGGCATCCCTCCTGCTGTGAGTAGCTGAAAACACTCTATAAATTCATTCTAAACCCATAACGGTTTTGTTTTTTTCCTTAGCATCTTTTTCACCTCATTTGTTAGAAAATGTGTTAGAAACCTCCCACATCTAGGCCTTCTGTGGGCTTCTCATATTACCTCTGCAGTTCAGGGATGGCTGCAAATTAAAATAAACTGAATTCAATTAAACTGAGAATAAAACCCCTTTGAAGGTCCCAACCTCCTCCTCCCAATTCTGGGCATATGTGATTCCAACTAAAGTGACCAGATCAGACCCAAGATAACCAAAAAAGGATTGTTTCAGAAGCCTCAATTTCACCTTTAACCTTGACAACAATGGATATAACCCTGAAAAAACAAGATAAATGCATTAAAGCTATCTACTGATTTGGACTGAAGCTCCCACTTTTGGTGTAAAGAAAAATTATCAGTGTGCTAAGGATACTAATATATGATGCAGAGAATGCTTCAGCTTTTTTTTTTAATTTAATCCTCAATAATTAACGGTAAATAGTCCTAGTCACCTTAGTCCTAAACTGCAGAAGAGGATTTGTATCCTCTCCAACCCCCACACAGACCTCCCTTCAACCTAATACAAGTCTCTTCACATAATAAGTGTATAATAAATATTTACTGATGAAGTAATGACTGGTCAATGTTGCCAAATAATAGAAAAGAATGTCAGGTTGTCTCAGACCCAGCCTTACTGGTTCCTATGTGTTGATAGAGCCAGAGTGGTTCAGGGTCTGGCACTCAGCTGATCTTCCAGGTTTAGAAATTTAATTGAAACATACTTCACCGAGTATCATGTTTCAGGGGAAAATATGGCCATGCAGTGGAATAGAGGACTTTCAAGCATTCTTGATGAATAAACCAGAGTTGAATAGAAAATTTGACATTCAGATACAAGAAGCAAGAGAAGCATGAGAAGGTAAACAGGGAAAAGAAACCATAAGGAACTTATCAAATTTGAACTATTAACATTCCTACATGGAAAAAAAAATTATTGTAACTTATGAAACTTTTCTCATTAGTTGAAGGGAATAGAAATATATATGTCTATATATGAGAGTATATGGGCATATGAATACATATGTGAGTGTGTGTATATATGTTTACAGGTATACATAGATAGAGGTCACAGGACCAATTTACTAGGAAGGGATGATACTTAAAAGGTGAAATTAAGAGGTGAGAGAGGAATATAATGAGAGGAGATGGGGAGAGACAGAATGGGGTAAACTATCTCATATAGAAGAGGCAAGGGAAAATGGTTACAATGGAGCAGAAGAATAGGAAGGCAAAAGGGAATGGGTCAACCTTATTCTCACTGAATTTGGCTCGGGAGGGAATTAAATACACACTAAATAGGGTATCTCACCCTACAGGAGAGTAGGGCAGAAGAGGATGAGGGGGGATGATGGAAGGGAGGGCAGGCTTGTGGGGGAGGGAAGTTGGGAGCAACCACTTTTGAAAAGGGACAGGATCAAAGTAGAGAATAGAACAAGTGGGAGGTGGGATAGGAGGGAGGGAAATATAGTCAGTCTTTTACAATATATCTACTATGTTAATGTTTTGCATTAGCCACACATGTCCAACCTATACTGAACTGCATATCTTCCCAGTAAGGGTGGGAGACAAGGGAGGAAGGGAATGAATCTGGAATTCAAAGTTTTAAAATCAAATACTCAAATATATATATATATATGTATACTATTATTAATACTATTTTACATGTAATTGGGAAATAAGATATACAGGCACTGGGGCATAGAGATCCACTGGAAAAGTTGAAAGGGAGAAAATATGCGAGAGAGCAGATTGGAGGAAGGGATATCCTGTGGGATTGCTATTTTGGAGCGGTGGGTAGGGGAAAAACGGGGAGAACATTTGTAATTCAAAATCTGGCAGAAATGAATGATGTAAATCAGAAGTTAATAAAGCATTTGAAAAAAAGAGAAAGAAACATACTTCACCTTCACATCCCATTCAGTCATTCACCAGGCCATGTTGCCATCTGCCTGTCACCAATGCCTCTATTTTCCCCAAATGAACCAGCATTCTGGTGTACCAGACCCAAACCTCAGTACTCTGGACTCCAACATCCATACTCATAGTCCCTAGACAAGTTAATTGACTCATCTTTGGAGTTTCTACCCTAGATCCCGCCATCTTGATTGGTGACAGGGCAAATTAGCCCATTTCACCAAATAGAGAAATAAATATAGAGATAGATAGATAGATAGATAGATAGATAGATAGATAGATAGATAGATAGACAGCTAGATTGATTTATTCTCAGCCCCAGAGCCCAGACCATGCTATACCTTCACACCCCATCCAGCTGTTCACACAAGCCATCTTGTCATCTGCCTGCTGCCCCATCTTTTACTTTCTGCCTCTTGCACTGGGCATAATAATCAAATCGTTACTATCACTGCTTCTGGTAAAGACCTGTCAATTGATCGTCCAACAAATCAACTCACTATCCCTGTGATTGTACAGATTCGATCTTTCTTCCCTGACCACTCTTCCCATATATGTGCTATTTTCCCCACTTAAAAGCCCCTTGTGGGCAGGGGTGGTTTCTTTTGTAGTTGTATCCCCATTGTCTGGCAATGTTTCTGGCCCATAATAAGTACTTAATAAATGCATTTTCATTTATTCAATTTTGCTAACTCAGTGTTATTAGGCTTTCTGCAATTGATTTATGTCTAATAAAACCCATAAGAAAAGCATTGGTTAACCAGTTACAATTGACATAGGTTTGCATAGAACCTGTCATGCTGTCCCACTGAGCCCACATTCTAAGAGTGCCTAAATATATTAATTTACATTGAGAATTACACCCTTATTAAGAACTAGGACCATTTTTCTGCAACCAAGTAGGTTCTTCCAAGTAGGATGGTTCATACAAGAAAATAAGATCATGAGAATATTGCTTGGTGAGCACAAATCAAGAGCAAAGAGAGCTGGGTAGTCAAAAGGAATATCTCTATTGAGTGATTCTAGCCTAGTGAATTCTTCTCTCTTCTAGGGAGGGCCCTAGATTCCAAGTGAGCACCTACTCTTCTAGGCAAGGCTGAAGAAACACTGACGGTGTCAAGAAATAAAAATCTATGAGGTCTTTAGGAACAGAGTTATAGCCCTGTTTCTAGGGAGGGACCAACCAATAAGAGGCAGCATGGGCAGGAAGACGGGGGCTCAAATCCCAGGTTAGGTATTTAATAGTTCTGTGATCCTGCACCTATCATTTGATTTCCCTGACAGGTAGGTCTCAGTTCCTTCATGTGTAAAATGTGAATAAAATAGCAGTTGTCATAAGAGATAGTATATGTAAAGTGCTTTGTAACCTGAGAGCCTTGAGTGTAAATAAGGACTTTGATACTGATGCTGCCTAATATTAATGGCCAGTACTCAATGGATTCAGACAGGTAGGTGGCACAGTGGGTAGAGAGCCAGACCTGGAGTCAGGAAGCCTCATCTTCCTAAGTTCAAATCCTGCCTATGAAACTTACTAGCTGTGTGACCCTGAGGGAGACACTTAAACCCTGTTTGCCTCAGTTTCCTCACTTGTAAAATGAGCTGGAAAAGGAAATGGCAAACCACTCCAGTATCTCTGCCACAAAAAGACCAAATGGGGTCACAAAGAGTTAGACACGCCTGAAAAATGAGGGAACAACCAACAACTCAATGGGTGAATTGCCTAAGGTCAATTTATATTTTATGCCATAGCCGATGGAGAGCCAGAGATAACAGGATCAGCCTTTGACTGGTCTACCCAACAAGAACTTTTTCCCCCTGTAGTGTTATGTGAAAAAGACAGTTCTTATCCATCAGTTTCATGGAGGTCATGGAAGGCTGAACAGAGAGCCAATCCAAGTAACAGGGGTATGGGTGAAATGTCTGTCCCCATGGTTTCCAAGGAGATAAATTAAGTCAGTTCAGTCAGGACTTCCCCTCCTGACAGTTTAACCAAATAGAATGCAGCAATTCAAGACTGTTACTAGTAGATAAAATAGTCTTCTAAGTCCTCTCTCCTCCAGGTGGAGAATTCACACTTCCTATAACAGGTCTTTGTAGAGCATGGTCTCCATTCTTCTTGCCATTTGGATCCAACTGCTTTTGGATCCTCTCTAGCCTGTCAAGACTCCCCCGTGTGGCACCTAGAACTGATCACAACACTGCAGACCCTGTCTGAACTAGGTAGATTAGAAAGGGACTATGATTGTCCTTGTTTGGGATGTGACAGAATGTAGACTAATCTCTAACTGGCTGTCTCAGAGAAGAGGGATTGGAATGTCTGCTCTGGCCCAGAAAACAATGCTAGGAGAAATGACTGGAAATTGTAGAGATGGATTTTGGTTCACTATAAGGGAAAGCTTCCTATAAATAGAGCTACCCCAAAGATGAATGGACTGCCTCAGGAGGTCATAAGATTCCCACTGGAGAAGCCCTCTAGTGGAATCTGGATGACCACTTGTCAGAAACATTGTAGGGGCAGCTAGGGGCACAGTAAATAGAGTACCGGCCCTGGAATCAGGAGGACCTGAGTTCAAATCTGGCCTCAGACACTTAACACAGAAACTAGCTGTGTGACCCTGGGCAAGTCCCTTAACCCCAATTGTCCTCCAAAAAGCAAAAACAAACGAAAAAAGAAACATTGTAGAGGGGTTTCTTTTTTATTTGTTTAATTCTCATCAGCAATATTTATTCAACAAATATTTATTGAGCACCTATAATATGGTGAAAACGTTACGCTTGTATGTTATTGAACACATATGTTATATGTTATTGAACACATATGTGGAGTGGCATGATATAGTAGAAAGAATGCTGCATTTGTGGTTTGAAAACTCAGGTTTGAATCCCAGCTCTCCTACTTACTACCTGTGAGACCTTGGGCAACTCACTTCATTGTTCTAGGCCTATTTTCTCATCTGTAAAATGGTGGGGTTAGACTAGAAAATCTCTAAGATCCTTTTCAGCTCTAAAACCTACAATCCTATATTAATTCATCTAATCTTTGTAACAACCCTCTAAGATAGGGAAGAAAACTATAATTACCTCTTTGTTATAGACAAGATGACTAAGGCCCCAATAAATAAAATGATTAATCCAAAGTCACCAGATAGTCAATTGGCAGACACAGACCTAGGGTCCAGGTCGTCTGCCACCCAATCTAGTACATTTTTTACCATATTGTCAATGTCCATGACACATTGTCATCAACAAATTTTGTTTTTCTAGTGGAGCCTTTAGGTTGAAGGAAATGTTATTAAATTATATCCTTCTGAAAAATATTTATTGAGTATAAATACATTTAAGTGTTATGATATAATTTCTTTAAAGATTACAACTCAACTGTAATATTGAAACCTTGGAATTAAAACTTTATACAGGTTTAAGACAAAAAGCTTAGGAAGAAAACCAAATTAAATATTTAAGATAGTGATTATTCACTGACATGAAGACACAGCAAAACTGACATCTAAATTAAAGACATTTTAAATTAGTGTCTGATTTCACAATAGTATGTATATTTGAACTATTTTAGTCCCAAATAGTTTAATAATCTTGATAAGGAAGTAGGTCTTATAAATGCATCACATCTTTTATCAAGCTACCAGGAAATTAAAGAGATTTCTTAGCCACATATGAGATGTGTTATATGTCCTCTGAGTTTCCTTCCAGCCCTAAGATTTTGTCTTTCTTGCTAATCCTCTCAGATTTTATTATGAATCTCTGGATTTATCCCTCCTTTTCCCTCTGACCCTAGCCTCTAGACTCTTCCAACTGACTGACTCAAAATGCTTGATTCAGAAGGTGTGGCTCTGCCATTCACTACCTTGGACAAGGCTATCCATCAGTAAATATTTGTGAAGCACCTGTTATTGTTCAGGCACTGTAAGAGGTGGGAATACAAGAACAAAAGCAAATCTCTTCCCAACTCTGAGCCTCAGTTTTCCCATCTATAAAATGAGGGACCTCTAAGGTCCCACCGAGCTCTACATCTCTGATCTTGTGACACTGAGAGAAGTTGAGTCTCAGGTAAACAGAATGGTAGACATTTTGAGCTGGAGGAGTTATTGGGGGTGGGTAGTGCAGCTTGTTATAAGTGAAGCATCTTGTCTGAAGTTGCCCAGCTATTGAATAGAAGGGACCAGACTTAAATCTGCATCTCCTGATTCTCAGTCCCATGCTCTTTCCAACACATAATGCTGCCTAACATCAAGACATCTGTTTGGGGTCTGAGAAGTCATTCAGAATGGGTCTTTTTCAGTGGTCAGATTGTGTTTACTAGAACCAAACATGGAAGATGACCTCTATGGTACCTTCCAGCTCTAAATCTATGATCCCGTGAGCCTAGGAAAATCATAAATCCCTTCTGCTGTGCAGCTGGTCAGTAACTCAAAGTTCTGACATAATGTAATGACTCCTTTAGGGGAGGGACACTTGACCTTTCTGTGCGTGTTATGGATCCCTTTATCAGTACCTTAGAGGCAGTTGATAGGTATGTTGGATACAATGCTGGGCTGGGAATTAGGAAGACCTGAAATCAAATCTTGCCTCACACACTAGCTATATAACTCTGGGCAAGTACCTTAACCTCAGTTTCCTCAATTGTAAAATAGGGATAGTAATAGCCTACATCCTAGGATTGTTGTGAGAATCAATTGAAAAGCACTCAGTCCAGCACCTGGAACATGGTAGATGCTTAGCAAGTCCTTGGTTCCTTCCTTTTCTGAATAATATTTTTAAAAAGAATGTTATTTTATTTTTTCACAATTACATGTAAAAAACATTTTAACATTCATTTTTTATAATTTTAGAGTTCCAAATTCTCTTTCTCCTTCCCTCCCCTCCCCCTCCTTGAGAAGATAAGCAATTTTATTTACATTATACATATGCAGTCATGCAAAATATATTTCTATAATAGCCATAGTGCAAAAGTTAACAAAAAAACAATGAAAATAAAGTAAAAAATATATATGCTTCATTTTGTATTCAGACTCCATCAGTTCTTTCTCTGGAAATGGATAGCATTTTTCATCCTAAATCCTTTGGAACTATCTTGGATCATTGTATTGCTGAGAAAGACTAAGTCATTCACAGTTGATCATCATACAGTCTTGCTGCTAACGTGTATCTTCTGGCTCTGCTCACTTCACTTTGCATCAGTTCATATATACCTTCAGAATAATATTTTAAATGCATGTAGTAAACAATAATAATAGCTAGCATTGACACAGTCCTTTAAAGTTTGTAAAGCACTTTGCAAATGTTATTTCATTTTATCCTCACACCAACCCTGGGAAATAGATGTTACCATTATCCCCATTTTATAGTTGAGGAAAACTGCTGGTTAAAGAGATCAAATGACTTGCCCAGGAGCATACAGCTACTGAGTGTTGGAAGCCAGATTTGAACATAGGTCTTCCTGACCCCAAAGTCAGAACTCTACGTACTATACCACCTAGGGGAAAAATAATTATATTGAAATAGTTATCAAAAATTTAAAAAAAAATTCACAGTCCCCATGAAATCTATCCTCTTGACCTCCAATAGCCCAAGGCCCCCAGGTTAAAGGACACTTGCTTTAAGGAGGGGCTACTATAACAGGGATGAATTGTTCCTTCCAGGCTTAGTAGGTCAGAGAAATATCTATCTGTGATCTCACTCATTCATTGGAATGTCTTTCTATTCTAAAACTGACTCTTTAGCTGAATGATGAAAAAAGAGAATGAAGTTGAAGCAAGGAGACGATCTGAGCAATGGTGGCAATGCCTGAATCATCAGCTGACTATGAGACTGGCTGCTTTCCCACTCAGCTTGAGTGACTAATCTGTTTGGATCTTCTGGAAAGACACCTGGAAGCTATTCATCCTTTCACCGAGGGTCCATTCACGTGGGAAGAATGCAATATTGTTCATTCGCCATCATTGCTTTGCCCTGCGAACCAGATTGCTGCTAAATCAATACACCGCTGATTCAGACATGCACATAACTGATGTAACATTCTTCTGCAGGGGCTATTTTGGTCCCAGAGGCATTTGAAAGCTTCTTCAGACTCTTTTTGAAATATTTAAGTCTCAGAGAGACAAATGGCTGCAGAGAATAATACTGCATTAGATAGGGACTGAGAAGACCTGAACTAGGTCTACGCTGGCAATCTACTAAACACTTTGACAGGGAATAACCCAACAAGGGAGGATCTGGATGGCAGCATCTTAAATGGAAAAAAAACCTTTCTCCTTCCAACCTCACTTCTGATTATTTTTTTCTGTTCTCTTGGACTATCTTCAAGAGAGGCTTTCTGACCATTGTTTCCAATTGATTGGCTCCAATCAAATGAGGTGCTGAATAATTCCTGACTCTTCTTTAGCAGTTCCCAGATCAGGGGTGGGGAACCTGCTGCCTTGTGGCCACATGTGCCCCTCTAGGTCCTCAACTGTGGTCCTTTGACTGAATCCAAACTTCACAGAACAAATCCCCTTAAAAAGATTTGTTCTGCAAAACTTGAACTTAGTCAAAAGGCCACACCCAAGGATCTAGAAGGCCACATGTGGACTTGAAGCTGCAGGTTCCCCACCCCTGATCTGGGAACTGCTAAAGAAGAGTCAGTAAATGCACCTCATTTGATTGGAGCCAATCAATTAGAAACAATGTTCTCTGTCTCTCTGTCTCTCTGTCTCTCTGTCTCTCTGTCTCTGTCTCTCTCTGTCTCTGTCTCTGTCTCTCTGTCTCTCTCTGTCTCTCTCTGTCTCTCTCTCTCTCTCTCTCTCTCTCTCTCTCTCTGTCTCTCTGTCT
>NW_027187372.1:2573129-2587724 GCF_028583685.1 Petaurus breviceps papuanus
CTCTCTCTCTCTCTCTCTCTCTCTCTCTCTCTCTCTCTGTCTCTCTCCTCTCTCTCTCTCCATGGAGAAGGGAGGGTAGGAAGAGAAGAATCCCCCGTGGGGGGCAGGAAGAGGAGGATGGTTCATGATAATGGGATCTTTGAGTGATGGCTGAAGTCTGTTGCCAGAAGACCATTAGATAAGGCTTGGTGGTCACCACAAGAAGGAATCATGCCTCAATCTATGCTTGCACCTTGGAACAAAACCCCATTCTCCTCACACAGGCTATCATTCTAGAGATAGATTAAAGAGGAGGGGGGGGGGAAGGTTGAGTGGTAAATATTTGAAACCATTTGTCTCCAATTCATTAGTGGTTCAGTGGATGACTTTGGTTACATCATAGAAGCTTCTATAGCTCAATTTCCTCATCCAGGAAATGGGTATAATGTAATCTGCTATGCTTTAAAATGAAGGAGATATAACCATGAACATCTGATATCATTTTCTCTCTTCCTGAGTTATAAGATATGGGCCAAGGAGTGACCCATGCCCAGGTGAGTATGACACACTCAATAGAAAACCTGGCGAGGCATCTATACTGGCCTACTTGTACAAAGAAGAGAGTCCTTGGAACTGCTTCCCTCCACCCCCACTGAAACAAGAGACTGGGTTAAAAGAGGTGACCTCTGCCTACCCAATAAGTAGAAAATAACGCAAGCACTGTCCTTGCTTCCTCCGAGTTCTTTCCAAAGGATAGTGTGAGAATTACTGATAAAAACCCAATAAAGGACTTTTGAGCTCCCTGGAGATCAGCTTATATGAATAGAAGGTCTTATTATAATTCCAGACGCTGGAGAATGCTCCATAGGCAGTCATCCCGGCCTGCTAGTCAGAGGATAGATGAAATAACTTCCTTTCTTTTTGATCTGATCTCTGGCTAACTCATGTTCAAGCACTGAAGGAGAATTTAATCCACTAGTGGACTGTCCCCATTAGAGGACTGCAGGGCTAAAGTTAGTACTGACCTGAACAAGACAACCACAAGGGGGAATGGGCAGAAGTCTCTCTCACGAACTGTAAAGCAGCCAAGCAGCTTATCTGTGTATTAGTCAGGGGATGGATGCCCTGTTCTACCCAGTTTCTCCTTTTAAATGTCAATAAGAGAGGGCAGCCCTAGGTAAAATTCATGAGATCACAGATTTAGGGCAAAAAATCTCCTTAGAGGTCACCACAACCCCTGCCCATTTTAGAAATGAAGAGAGTGGGGCTTTACAGAGGCCAAGTGACCTGTCCCCAAGGTTACAGAGCAAGCAACAAGAGGGAGGGTTTGCTGTCAGAGGACCCAAGTTCAAGTCTCGCTTCTTAGGCTCACTACCTGTGTGACACTGGGTGAGTCATTTAAACTCTCCTGGTCCTTCTTTCTTCATTTGTAAAATAAGAGGATTGAACTGAATGGCCTCTGAGATCCCTTATCCTAAGTCACAGATGTAGGATTCAAACCTTGGTCCTCTGACTCCCAGGTCAGCCTCCCTTCCCTGCCTTGCCAAGAGACCAGTTTACTGTTAGCATCCCTCCCCATACTTCCCTTATTACCGGCTGCCCTGCCTCTCCCATGGGAGTCTCTTCTCATAGTGTCTTGCTCTTGACCACTTTCAAATTCCCTCTAAAATATTAGTTGGAAAGGGCTTGAAGAACTGTCTGCTACCCCATACTTGAATCTTGGGGTAAACTCCTTTTTATAACAATCTCTGGTCCTAGGGGGTGGGATAGGAGAAAAAAAAGGTAGAAAGTAAACATTTGGGAGGACTTGCCTCAGAACCATCCATGGCCTAGTAAATGATCTTGGTTAAAGTTATATAAGCTTCTGGGTCTCAATTTTTGTTCTTCAGACATTTCAGTAGTGTCCAACTCTTCATGACCCCATTTGGGATTTTCTTGGCAAAGATACTGGAGTGGTTTTCCATTTCCTTCTCCAGCTCATTTTACAGATCAGCAACTGAGGCAAAAGGGATTCAGTGACTTGCTCAGGGTCACAGAACTAGTAAGGGTCTGAAGACAGATTTGTACATAGGGAGATGAGACTTCCTGACTCCTGGCCCACACTCTACCCACTGTGCTACCTTACTCCCCCTTAAAAAGTAAGTTGAATTTTGAAGAAAGGTCTTTAAAGATTCACTCCCCCTCAAAAAAAAAAAAAGAAACCAACCTTTGTAACTGGGCTTTAGCACATGCTCAGATCAACTCAGACGGAGGCACCCACATAGGAGACACAAGGGACCTGCTTCAGGAAGCAGCCTCTTCCCAGTGGCTATGTAACATGAACTAGCTGTGTCTTTAAGACCATATACAGTAACAGTCTCTCTTTCTCTCTCTCCAGTTTTATCTAGGATGGTGGGTCTTGTTCTCACAGCATGTCCACCATGCACTAAGGTGGTTGAGGGAAGGTCCATCTTCCCTTTCCCTTTAAGTTCTATGGCCCAGAGAAATGGGCTTGGGGCTTGTTTTTTCGTTTGTCCGCTTCAGTTCTAGGGAATGGAGTCATGGACCCAGACCTCTGAGCCATGGTGACCTTCAAGCTAAGATTCCAAGCTAGATATTGCTGCCAGCCCCAGTATGGGGTAGCAGACAGTTCTTCAAGCCCTTTCCAACTAATATTTTAGAGGGAATTTGACAAGTGGTCAAGAGAAGGATCGTGGGATGCAAACCCAGAGCGGGTGTTGGATTTGGAATTTAGTAGGACTAATGCCATATAGGAATTGAGCTAAGCTGCAAAACTAATCTCTCTCCTCTCCCTGGAGACCAAGGGAGCTGAAAGGAGGATTATGTCCCCCCAGATGTGGGGGCAGGAATGTCTGTATGTTCTTGTTAAACCTTTGAAGTAAATATTCCTTTGTAAAAGCTAATCTGACTTTTGGGTGGTTAAAAGGAACTAAGGTGTTTGGACCCTTAAAATTGAAGAAATATAATCAAGGGGGAGTAGTTGAGCCAATGGCAAGGACTAGACACCCCCCCCCCACCAATTCCATTAAGCATACTAAATAATTATAGGGAAGAGGTAGAAAAGTAACATCCCTGGTCTTTAGGCAACGGGGGCCTGGGTAGGCATTGTTGGCATTGTTATACCTCCAAAGTCCAAAAGAAGGAATATTTAATGATAGAAATTCAGGAACCCCAACAGATGACAAGGGGGTGTTTTGAGTGGGCTACCCACCCCCATCTCAAACCACAGTACAAAAGCCACAACTTAGTCCTGCTAACTACCAGCCCCAGATCACCAGGAAGCTCTCCTGCCCCCAAACCCGTCCTACACTCCCAGTTTATGAGACAGTCTCATAAATAAAGACAAACATAGAGACAATCATTTCCAACAACTTACCAATTAGCAAGAAACTCCCCTGGGGCTGGGACCCGACTCTGGAATTGATATTCAGCAGTACCTACTCTTCGTTTGCTGACATAATAAAGTTATCATGCTTTTATTCTTATATAACACCTTTTCCCTGCAGGCCCCAGGCTGGCTTTTTGCAGATATTTCCTCATTAATATTTTCAGCACCTGGATGAGAGAGTTGCAGTGTTTTATTTTCCTGAAGACAGAAAAAATGAAACCACAGTGAAGTGAATGGAGGCCAGACTACATAACTAAGTAGAAGAGATATTGGCTGTGGTCTTAGTTCTCGTGTGGTGATGGGTGATGGTGAACAAGCATCATATAAATGCCACAAGTACCCTAATCACTCTTTCCTTTAAGAAATATCTACCTTCTGTTCTCAGCGAGGCAAAATACGTGTAGAAAGTGATTTTTCAAGTTCTCTTAATTCTGGTAGCCCCTTCTTCATTTCTTGTATGATTTCCTCCTTCATCTCTTTCTAAGATATAGGAAAGGATGAGCTAAGAAGGAAGAGGAAAAGAGAAAAAAGGGAAAACCTGGAGACAGACAGGGGTTGAAGAAGGAGGGGGAGGAACTTTACAGGTGAAAGAAAAGAGAACAGTTAGAAAAATCAACAGGAAATAAGAAACCATGGCAGGGAAGAAAAATAAGTAAGATTGCATTGTAAATCCCAAGTTATTTTGCCAACCAAAGAGCCAAGAGGAAAGAAAACCCACTGTTCCTGGTCTCAGTCTCCCTGCTGGCTCTTCTGGAGTTGCTTTTTGAGGGGCAGCCCCAATTCCCCCTCTCCTCTTTCCATAATATCCTTACTTAGGTGAAGTCCTCATATGAGCACACACTAACTGCTCATAGTACACACCTCTTCCACTCAATTCAATAAACACTGAGCATGCATAGAATTGCACTAGGTGTTGGGTGGCCTGAATGGGAATGGGAATTTGAAGATCTTCCCTGCCCCTTAATAGACCTACAGAGGAGTTTGAAGACCACCCCTGCTGTGAAAATAAACTCTGCCCCCTCTATAGAGCCCACAGGAAGCTTCCCTGCTGTGAGAGTGGACTCTGCCCCCTAGGACTCAAAGAAAGCTGGGTCAGAGTGAGTCTGACAATTGGAAACAGTTGCAGACAGTTGGGAACAGAGGAGCTTAGGCAAGGAAATAGAGGTTTTATGAGTAAATATTGATCTTGTATTGGTTTGTGGGAAGGCTAAAGGATGCTATGGCTCTCAGTGTTGTTATTATGGCTTCTGAATATCTTTGGTACTTCAGCTTACTGGTTTTGGGATTCAGTTTTCTGGTGTCTAAATAAATCCTTCAGCTTTATCCTCTATCTGGAAAGTCTGGCATATTTTGCAATCGAACGTCATGTGATAGTTATAGTCACGGTCTCTATCATGATTGTGGGTGATGCAAATATTGCATTAGCGCTACATTTGGTGACAAGGATGGGAAGAGTTTATTGAGGAGAAGCAGAACCCACAGAGAAGCTGGTAGACAATTGGAGTCTGACAGTTGGAGACAGTCGGGGACAGAGGAGCTTAGAAAAAAGAGTCAGGCTCATGAGTAAATATTGATCTTTTATTGGTTTGTGGGAAGGCTAAAGGATGCTCACATGGCTCTCACCACACCAGAACATGAGTATTATGCTCATGCTGATGGACTAGCAAAGATTGCTACTGAACATATTGTCCCTACTTTGACAACAACTGATGATCTGGTATTAGCAAAATGGGTCCACCAAACGATGTCCATTTAGGGGTCCAGGCCACACACCGGTGGGCACAAGATCAAGGTATTAGTATCTCTCATTCATTGTTTAAACAGATAGCAAAAGAATGTCATATATGTGGCTCTCAGCATTGTTATGGCTTCTAAATATCTTTGGTACTTCAGCTTACTGGCTTTGGGATTCGGTTTTCTGGTGTCTAAATAAATCCTTCAGCTTTATCCTCTATCTGGAGAGTCCGCATATTTTGCAATCGAACATCATGTGGTAGTTATAGTCACAGTCTCTATCATGATCGTGGGTGCTTTAAATATTGCCTTGGTGCTACATGGCCGAAGGTAGAAAATGACATGTCTTCCCCAATTGATAAATGGTCAAAGGATATGAACAGGCAGTTTTCAGAGAAAGAAATTAAAGCTATCTATAAGCACATGAAGAAATGCTCTAATTCACTATTGATTAGAGAAATGCAAATCAAAACAACTCTGAGGTACCACATCTCACCAGTTAGATTGGCTAAAATGACAAAACAGGAAAATGACAAATGCTGGAGAGGATGTGGGCAAACTGGAACACTAATGCATTGTTGGTGGAGTTGTGAACTGATCCAGCCTTTCTGGAAAGCAATCTGGAACTATGCCCAAAGGGCTATAAATACTTTCATACCCTTTGATCCAGCAATACCACTCCTAGGGTTATATCCCAAAGAGATCATAGAAATGGGAGAAAGACCCATATGTACAAAAATGTTTATAGCAGCTCTTTTTGTTGTGGCAAAGAATTGGACATTAAGGGGGTGTCCATCAATTGGGGAATGGCTGAACAAGTTGTGGTATATGCATGTTATGGAATATTATTGCGCTATAAGAAACGGGGAGCAGGCGGTCTTCATATTTACCTGGAGAGGCTTAAAAGAACTGATGCTGAGTGAGAAGAGTAGAACCAGGAAGAATTTGTACACAATTACAGACACAACATATGTGTGATGACCAACTTTGATAGACTGGACTCTTCTCAACAATGCAGGGATATAAGTCAATCCCAAAAGACGCATGATGGAGAGAAAAACGTGCATCCAGAGAAAGAACTAGAAAGAACTAAATTTATATCCAGGTGGAAGCAAAATACCTGATCTTTTTCGTTCTCTTATTTGGTTTTATGTCCTCTTTACCATTTTTCATTCCAGCTGGTACAATCCATCCTTATAATCTGACCATTGTGTAATGTGAAAGTATTTACAGATCCTATACTTGATTATAAGATGCCATGGGGGGGGGAGGGGAAGGAGGGGGACAAAATGTGAAATTCAAGGAATTGTGGAATTGAATCCTGTAAACTAAAAGGAAACAAACAAATTAATAAATTAAAAATTGAATTAAAAAAAAAGAAAATGACATGTCTCCACCCTCAAGAAGCTTATAATCTAATGGAAAGATAAAACAGACACACATAAGCATGGTTCAAGGTAGACTATCCTAGAATGAAAGGAGAATTCAACAACATAGTATAAAAAAAATGAGGAGAGAGACATGACTTTGAGCTAGGGCAGGGAGCTCTTCACAGAGGTAATGGCAACAGAGCTAAGCCTTGAAAGGAGATGATTTCATCAGGCACAGGTGAGGAGGAGGTGTGGTCCAGGCATGGCTTTTATTTTTGGAGGGGGGAGGGCAAGGCAATTAGGGTTAAGTGACTTGCCCAAGATCACAGGGCTAGTGTTAAGTGTTTGAGGCCGAACTTGAACTCAGGTCCTCCTAACTCCAGGGCTGGTGCTCTATTCACTACCCTACCTAGCTGCCCCTGTTCCAGGCATGGGAGACAGGTACACAGAAGCAAAAGGCTGTATGAGATCAGATCAGATCATTACCAGATAGGCAGAGAATCCCTGAAGGGGAGCATAGTGAAATAAGTCTAGAAAGGTAAATTGGAGGCAGATTGCAAAGAGCCTTGAATGCCCAGCTAAGTAATTTGCATAGGATTTGCATATCCTTTAGAGCACGTTTTTGAGCAAAGGAATGACATGGTCATACTTAATGAATTAGAAAAAATATTTTAGCAATTGTGTGAAGAGAGAACAGCAGAAGCAAGACCCTGAGGGTAAGGAGATGAGTTAGGGGGCTATTACTCATAAATGAGAGCCTGGACTCCAGAGAAGATGGAACAGATGTGAGCTACAAAGTACACTTTGTTCTGCATCCTTCTCATTTAGCCTACATACCCTCAGGACAGAGACCATGTCCTTGCATGTACTCTACAATTCATCCCTAGCACTGACCAGTACTCAACATAGAATAAATTATTCAAATTAATATTCCCCAGACTCCCTTCAGGAAATGAATGGTACATAAGATAAGCTTCACTTAGTTATCACTTCATGATTAAATTCCAAAGTCAAGAAAGAATACACAGTGCTATAGCCTAAAAGGAATGAGGCTATGTTAATTCTATAGGCATAGTATTGATAAACAATAGGGGAGACTCCCTGGAGGTCTGCAGACTTAAGGAGATACCTTAGCTCTCACTTGGCTATGGAGAAACAAGAGGCAGAAGTTCAGATCCGCAGCTCCAGAATAAGATGGAAAATACAAATACATTGCCATACTGTCCCTGGCTTAAGAAAATAGGAATGGCATCAAGATAATGATGGGAAATGATGATAAATGCAAGTCTTCACAAAATGGGTGATTGGAGGAAAGGGGGTGGAAATCCCATTCCCCAAGGTAGTAGCTTAAGCATTCTCCATCAAAGAGAATGTCTCTTTCATGAAAAAAAAAATCAGGTGGGTTCTAATATTTTCATCTGCAGAGGAGAGGGGGAGACAGGGGTCATTGTCTCCTAGAACCAATGTGGGTGATAGCATCCTTGTGCCCAAGCAGTGGCATTAGCCCCGAATTCACTCCCTTGTGATTCCTTTACCAGTTAGGCTGACATTGGATTTCCAGCTGCTAAGAGTTCATCTCTAAATTATCATAAATTGCCCTCTTCCTGTAACTGCTTCTGTCCTCATTCCTGCAGAATGAGTAATGGTTATGCAACTTGCCAATTTCCACAATACTCACATTAAGCTATCCCTCCACCTGACCTTTGCTAGAATCAACCTGTTAGAATGGGCTTGGAATAGGAAAAATAGGGTTCAGATTCTAGCTCCTCCACTCTCCTGTTTGATGACTGACTGCCTGAACCACTACTTCAAGAGGCACCTGGCCATGCTGTAATTCACTCAGTCTCAACTCTCCAGACTTCTCCTCCCAACATGGTTACACTCTCTCCCTCATCACCATCTTCCTTGTTATTTTTCATCTCTCTCATCAGAGTAGAAGCTTCTTAAGGGTAGAAACTGTTGTTTTTGCTTGTATTTGTATCCCTAGTACTTACTGCAGTATGTGGCAAAGAGTACGTGCTTAATAAATACAGGTCAGGGTGACCAAGGGCTTTGCTAAAATTAAGAGAATACTGATGGGGAGGAGAAAAGTAAGGGAACAAACATTTATATAGGGCCTAATATGTGCCAGGCACTGTGCTAAGCACTTTTACAAATATTATCTCATTTGATCCTCACAACAACCCTAGGAGGTAGATGCTATTATTATCCTAATTTTACAGATGAGGAAACTGAGGCAAACAGAGGTGAAGTGACTTGCCTAGGGTCACACAGCTAGTAAGCGTCTCTGACACCATGCCCAGTGCTCTACCTAATGTGCCACCTAGCTGCCCCTGGTTCTCTATCTTCCTCTTATGGGGCAGCATGTATAGGGAGGGCTTTGTGTCTTGAGGATCTTACTACCATCTCCCTCCATCTATAAAACGAGTGAGGGGGTTAGACTACATGATATTCCTTTGATTCCTCCATTAGCTTGACCGTGAGCTCCTTGAGGGCAGCCTCTTTTTGTATCCCTGGAGCTTAGCACAATGCCAGCCATACAGTAGGTGCTCAATAAATGTTTACTGACTGACTGACTTACTGATGTCTAAAGTCTATTCCAGCACAAAATTCTGGGATGCAAAACTTGATTAAAAGCTAGATAAAACTGAAATAAGATTCTTCCTTCATATGAAGAGTCCATGGAGAGCTGGCCTTGAAGTTGGAAAGATCTTGGTTAAAGTCCTGCCTTTGACCCATACTGACTATATGATCCCAGGTAAGGCCCTTAGCCTTCCAAATAACCCTCTGAGATTATAAATTGCTGGGCCGTTGCCAAAGTGTATTGGTAGAGTTTCCTCATCAGATGGGGAACACCTAGGGGTTTAAAAAAAAGATTACTTGTTCTTCTCACCAGCCCAGTCTGCCCTTCTTGCACTTGGTTCCAGCCAAGTTGGACCCTCTCCTTCCAAATAGAAGAGTGTATCTCCCCTGCCTACATTTCTGCCAGTGTTGTCTTTTCCCTATCTCCAGCTCCAACAGGATATTGTGATTTCAATACTGGTAAGTTCTTGATTCATCATCCCTTCCTACTAACTCACTTGGACAAGAGGAATTTTCCTTAGACCAGGGTTACCCCATAATTTTTAGTTTCTCTTTGAGCCATATTTCTTCCATAGCCATTGTCCTTTTCCAAAATAACACTGGCTTCCCATATACAGTCTCTGTTCCTGGGAACTGTGTAACAATGGGATCAATAATAGAACTCTGGCTTCTCTGCTATGACCTAAACTTGCCTTGCCCTTCCCTATACGCTTACTGAGGGAATTAGTAACATCCACATTAATGACAGTGTCAATAGTGCCTGTAAAAGGCCAGTCAGATTATTAAAAACAAAAAAAAACTTCTTTGGAGGACTCACTGTGGGACCACCTATAAGGTACAAGCAGGGTCTCCTAATCCTCCTGGTTATAGTGAAAAGTGTCCATCGGACATGGAGATCTCAGAGACAATGTATTCCAGGGACTGAAGCCTTGGGGTTTTAGATGAGCTCTACAAACCTATGGAACCCCATTCAATTCTTCTAAGAGAAGTCAACAAGCATTTATTAAGCACCTATACCGTGCAAAGAAAGAAAGGCAAAAAGAGCCCCCACCCTCATGGAGCTCACAGTCTAATGGGGGAGACAACACGCAAACAACTACATACAAACAAGATATACACGGGATGGAATGGAGAAAAATCACAGAAGGAAGGCACCAACAATAGGGAGACTGTACAGGGTTTTTTTTTGTACAAGGTGGGAATTACGGGACTTGAAGGGAGCCAGGAAAGCCAGAGAAGCCAGCAGAGATGGCCTGTCCTGAGACTGATTTCTTTTCATGTATTATTCCTTCATATAGCACATGTTTACTGAGCATCTTCTCTGTGAAAAGCACTGCTAAACAATGGGATGTAAGGATAAATAAAACACAGTTCCTCTCCACAGGGAGCATAAATCTAGTGATGCAGATGAAGCACCTACACTAATAACTGTAGTATAAAATGTGACGAGCAAACAATGAAGACACAGAATCTTACAAGAGGAAGAGGAGAACACATTTGGTTGGGGAAGTGGGAATCTAGAAGGGCTTCATAAAGTAGGGGGGATTTGATCTGGGCCTTTAAGGACATATCTCTCCATTTCAGGGGCTGATGATAAATAAGAGAGCAATACAGACATGCAGAATAATGTGAGAAAAGGAAGGCAAGTGACATATCCAGGAAATGGTGAATAGGTTGGTTTTTCCAAGCTCAAGATACCTAAAGGGGGAAGCAGTGTGAGAGAAAGCTGTAATAAGATTGTGATGGCCTTCAATGCCATAAGCAGCATGGACAGGGGAGTGCTGGTAAATGTTTAAGAACCAGCTCTCAAAGGAGGGAAATGGATTCATAACACACTTCTTATCTTAATCTGAATTATTAACATTTTCTCCATCACTTTCTTAAACCTAGACCAAATAGCAAACTAGTACCCTGAAGGCTGCAGTGTCTGGCGACACTGAACCAGATTAAAATGTAATTGAGATTGGGGGCAGTGAGGTAGTACAGTGAATACAGCATCAGCCCTGGAGTCAGTAGGACCTGAGTTCAAATCCAGCCTTAGACACTTGACATACCTACTAGCTGTGTGACCTTGGGCAAGTCACTTAACCCCCATTACCTTACCTTCCCCCCTCCAAAAACAGATTTTTTTTCAAAAAAAATGTAATTGATAAATATTTAACAAAATAAAAATACAATGGGACATAGGTAATCTTAATGTATGGTTTCCCAAGTCAGCAGGAAGGCTCAGAAATCCTTATATAAGATTTAATGACTCCCATTTCTATTTGAGCTTGAGATCACTGGTGAGCAATCCAGAAAACAATAAACCAATCTCTGATGTGTAGTGTTTGCTGATTTCTGAGGCATAAATACTCTCAATGAAAATTTAACTACCAGTTCTCTCTGGGAGGGGAGGGGGGGAAGCTGGCCCTTGCACACCTCCAAGTATGGATTTCATTTTCTTTTTTTTCTTTTTGGAAGGGCAATTGGGTTTAAGTGACTTGCCCAAGGTCATATGGCTAGTAAGTGTTAAGTGTCTGAGACCAGATATGAACTCAGATCCTCCTGACTACAGGGCTGGTGCTCTATTCACTTCACCACCTAGCTGCCCCAATATTTCATTTTCTAAGAAGTGGGGAGCTACTGAAAGTTTTTGAGTGGGGGAACGATGTGACCAATATGAACTGGACTTCAGAGAGACTGGAAGGGGACAGGAAGTTGAGCCTGTAAGACAGATTAGGAGGGTAGTATTAACATACAACAGGTGGGAAGAGAGGTCCTGAACTAGGGTGGTTACAGCAGGAATAGAAAGGAAGGGATAGGGCAGAAGAGATCTTGTGTAGTATCAATAGGCAATTCAATGAGTGGAATGATTAAAAAAAGGGGGGGGGGAGAACAATGACCCTGAAGTTTCTAGCCTGGATGGAGCTATTAACATAAAAAGAATCAATTAAATTTGTGTGGAGGAATAAAAGACTTGGAAAACTCTTAGAGACAAAAATCTATCATGATGCCTCATGCTACGCAGCTGGCAGAATTCTGTGGGAATTTTTCATCTCTTAAGATCAAATTTTTGGAATTTAAACTGAAATCCCAAAGGACAAAGTAGGACTGCTGACATTCTCTTCCGGCTCCTAAGAGAAGGAAACCCCAAGAGCACTTTGTAAACAATGAATCTGGAACCTCTCTGTATTACAAAACTGTAAAAAAAAAAATCTCTAAAGGACAAGAACATATTCCCACAATTGATGATCTGACAAAGGGCCTTAAAAACTTTCCACTGAGAGTGGCTGCAACGTCATGGGGTTATTTTGAGGCCAGGGGGCATCCAGTTCCATATATGAGTAAACTCAATATTGATAAGCCAGACACAATTCAGACATCCTGATTATACATAGGAAGTGACTTAGTGGTGACAAATTAAACCTTCAAAAATAAGACTTTTATATATATATAACCTGAGAGTGAAAGTCAGTGTGGTAGAGTGGAGATAGGGCTGGCCTTGAGTCAAGGATTTTTTTTTAATTCATGTTGGACTTTACATTCATCTCTACTAAATTTCAACTTATATCTAGAGCATCATTTTAGTTTTTTTAGATCTTTTTGGGTACTGACTATAAGGGTCTCAGCTTTCTTCATGGGTGAGGAAGAAGAACTCACCCAATGTGGAGGTCAATGAAGGCTATAGAAAAGAATATAAATTGGAAGAAATAATGGGGGCATCCCATTCTAGGCATATAGTAGGTATATGTATACATAGTAGCAACTCAATAAACTGAATGAATAAATGAAATAGTGCCTTATGTTTCCTTCTCAACTATTTACTGCTGTATACCTTTTATGAGAATTTTTTTAACCTATAGCTCAAATCATCTTTTAAACATTTGTTCAGGAATCTTTTCAAGGTATTTGGGTAAGAGAGGAAAAATGGGATACTCTATCTAACAAATAATATCACCATTGTCCATATGCAAGTCTGAGGCGTGTAAAGGTCAGCTAATTCACTCTTAAGAATAGAGGGAATGAAGTCAGACCAGAACCAAGGTCTTCTCATCCAAAGATGCTGCCCAGCTCAGCAAAGGGAGTTTCTGGTGGGACGTATGCAGGAAACATTTTATAGTTCTGGATACTATAAGAGGGTACTGGCCAATGAAAGCCCAGGACTCTGCCTGATGCAATTCCCCCCATGGACTTTAGTATTCTATGTCTGTTTCCTGTCCACTTAAGATGCAGAGAGGAAAGGCTTTTTGATTGGCCACTGAGCTAAAACTGTTGTGCCTAAAGAAAGTTGCTCCTATAGAAGCAACTGGACCTCTTTCCTGTCTGGCTATATTTAGCTGAAAAGGAGGACAAACTATTATGGGTCTCCAGATGAGGAAGGGTCCACAGGCCTCTCACCCAGTACAGAGGTCCCACAAGTACACAGCACTGCTGTTGCTTCTGTCTCATCTACTCTATTGTGCTCTTAGATGAAGAAGTATCAGAGATAGAATGACCTTGAAACCTTCAAAAGGTCAGAAGAGCAAACTGCCAGAGGCCCCCAAACTGGAATCCATATCAGATTTTGTTAGCAGACAAGTGAGATAAGGTACAATCACTGCACTAAGTGGTGTCTCACCTGACCCAACCAAGCAGTTGAGTATCTCACCTGACCCAACCCAGCTCTGAGACAGCATGTCCTGATGTATCGAGGGAGCAACTCATCTAACAGCCATGCCATGTTCAGAAAGGAATATGGCAGAACAGATGCTTTGAAGCAACTGCTCTGAGTTTCAGTCCACTCCCCACAAGGCCTGAGGTACTAGAAGGAAAGGTGTGCCCATGGTTCAGAGGAAGATGTTTTAGTACTTTGGTTTCAGTAAATCCTTTTGTAAAAGCTAATTGATTGAATAGTAATGGGGTACTAACTACTAGGTCAATTAATGATATTGGGGAGATACTAACTGTAATTTGTAAATGATATTGGGAAAAATACACCAGAATAGGAGCTCAAGCAGATAGTATGAGAAAGATGCTCTATTGCCTCTCATGGGTACCTTGTAGAATTATAAGAAGCAAATGATACCAGTCAGTCATCTGGGGACCCTACTGGTCAGCAGGAGTGGGAGTTGGGATAACAACACCAACAGCTTACAAAGTATGATAAGTATCAATTCAGGGACATCTGGGAATCCATCTGCTCTGTGCATTTTTTACATCTCAAACAAAGTCAATATATGACTAGTACACCCTCACAAGATCACCAACCTACTCTAGGCCCTCAGCATCTCTTACCTGGACTATGTAACAGGCTCCTAGTTGATATCCCTGCTTCCAACATCTCCTTCTGCCATCCATCTTCCACACAAACTGCACAAATAAATTTTCCTAAGACATGTTTCTAATCAACCCTCCCTAAAAATCTTTGAAGGCTCCCTCTTATTTTTAAAATAAAATAACAGATTCCTCAGTCTGCCCTTTTTTAATCAAGCATTTTTCCTACCTCCCAGCTCCCTTCATACCAGAGAGAAGAAGGAAGGAAGGAAGGAAGGAAGGAAGGAAGGAAGGAAGGAAGGAAGG
>NW_027187372.1:2587734-2603748 GCF_028583685.1 Petaurus breviceps papuanus
AGGAAGGAAGGAAGGAAGGAAGGAAGGAAGGAAGGAAGGAAGGAAGGGAGGGAAGGAGGGAGGGAAGGAGGGAGGGAAGGAGGGAGGGAAGGAGGGAGGGAAGGAGGGAGGGAGGGAGAAAAGAAGAAAGATAAAACCTTATAACAAATATACAGTCAAGTTACATAAATTCCCATATCGTCCAAGTCCAAAATCATGCATCCCATTCAACATATTTAGTCCATGACCTTTCTGTCTGGAGGTGGTCCTCAGAAGTAATGTTTGAACATTGTGTTGATCAGAGTTCTTAAGTCTTTCCTCTTTTTGATTATCTTTCCTCTTTTCTCAGCTACTAGCTGATCACTCTCTCCTACCTGCTTTCTGTCATCAGTGCTACTTGCTGATTAAACTCTGAATAATTGATGACCAACCTCCTCCCTAAAAGGGCACAAAATTTAATATATAAATAGCCAAGCCTCCAGAACAGATAGACTCATAATACAATGGAGTTTAAAGGAATTTTGGAGATTGTCAAGGGATTTTTTTGCATATTTTGCATTTATAATGCAAAAGAAGTTTTCACTTTTTCAAAGATTCTCTACAGGGGTTCCTTAATGTACTTGAAATATACTTAAAATTTGTATTTAACCTTTAACATATTTCTTGCATAGATCAAGGTAGACCTATATTTGGCTATAAAGTATCATTCTCAAAAGGATTCTTTTTCTCTCTTTTCCTTTCCTTTTCTAGACTGAGAAGAATTCCTATGGTTCAGCATCTTTCTCCTCCTAACCAGTCTTTTATTTCTACTCAATTTCCCATCATGCATTGGTTAAGCACTGTCGTGCTGGTATGATGTGAAACCTTCCCTGACAGCTGCAGCCCACATTGATCTACCCCTTCACTGAGCTCCTATTGTACTTATTGTCTGCACCACACAATTAGCACTTTATTATATACTGTCTTATTCTTTAATTGTCTGCACCACACAATTTAGCACTTTATTATATACTGTCTTATTCTTTAATTGTTTCATGTGTTTATGTCTCCTCTTCCCATCTAGATGGAAGCGCTGGTATCTCATATTCCTTCTATATCCTTCATGGGAACTAGCACAGTCCCAAAAACATAGTAGGAACTAAATAGATATTTGTTGGTCCATTGATTGATTGATTGATTGATAGTAAATGGACCTGATGAACTCTAGGCAGCAGATAGTGATGGATTTCAGAAGACTTAGTGGATACTCCCACTTCTGTCATGGTACGCTTACCTGCACTGTGACTGTGACAAACAACTTAGCCTATGTCTTAGTTTTCCCACAAAACAGGATTACAATAGGAATAGAACGTTTGATAAGACACTATTGGTTAGAAATATCAACATCTTCATCTAGAGATATTAAATACTCATTATTATTTCTGTTCCTTGTAGCCAGAATGGTATGGTGGGAAGGAAAGACCTCTCATAACCATGCCTAGGAGAAATCTAAAATGAAAAGTCACATGTATAGGAGATTACAAAATAAACCATTTTAATTATGTAAAATCAAAACCCTTTTGCTAAAACAAAATTAACATACCTAGAAGGATAAGAGAAACCATCAAGTGGGAAAAAAGCCTTTATATCAAATAAGACTAATAAATGTCTAATATCCAAGATAGACAGATAGATATACATATACATAGATATACATGCACACTATTACATATATAACATATTATACATACACACATATCTATGTAGACACACATGTGTATATGTTTCTATGTTGTACATACTTAAAGGCATGACACAGGGAAGTTAGATGGCACAGTAGATAGAGTGCCAGGCCTGGGGTCAGGAAGACTCATCTTCCTGAGTTCAAATCTGGCCTCAAACACTTACTAGCTGTGTGACCCAGGGCAAGTCACTTAACTTGTCACTTAACAAGTCACAAACTTAACCTGTTTGCCTCAGGTTCTTCATCTGCAAAATGAGTTAGAGAAGTAAATGGCAAACCATTCCAGTATCTCTGCCAAGATACTTTGTAAACCTTAAAGCATTATATAAATGCTAGCCATTATTACTATTAGCCAATGTAATATTGATGTGCAGGAAGATATAATAAATGTAGACAACTGAAACACAATAAAGACTTGTATGAATTGGTCCAAGGTGAAGTGAGCAAAACCAGAAAAATAATATACAGATTACTGCAATAACTGCAGTGATGAAAGTGAAAAGAACAGTAAAAGCAAGCCAGCCTCTGCTATAGTGACCAACCTCTTTAAAATTTGTTTTTTTATCCTAAACTTAACAAATTATCAAAAAAAAGTGGGCACTTCCATATACACAGTAGAACATAAAAAGGAAAGAAGGAAAGAATATGTATTAAGGGCCTACTATGTGCCAGAAACTGTTCTTTACACAAGATCATCACAATAACCCTAGGAGATAGGTACTATCATTATCCCCATTTTGCAGTTGAGGAGACTGAGGATAAATAACTTGCCCAGGGTCACCAAGCTAATAAGTGTTGGAGGGAAGATTTGAACTCAGGTCTTTCTTTTTTTTTCATTTATTTATTTATCTATGCTGATTTTCCATGTAATTAAACATCTCTTCAGGCCTTTATAGAACTTTAAGAAGGGAAAAGGGTAGGCTTTTTTTTTTGTTCTGTATTAATTTGTTTGTTTATTTTTAGTTTACAAGATTCAGTTCCATAATCCCTTGAGTTTCAAATTTTCTCCCCCTCCCACTCCTCCCTCCCCCCCATGGTGGCATGCAATCAAGTATAGGATCTGCAAATACTTTAACATTAGACATTGGTCAGGTTATAAAGAAGGATTGTAATGGATGGAATGAACAATGGGAAAGAGGAAACAAAACCAAACAAGAAAAAGAAAGAGAGCAGGTAGTTTGCTTCAATCTGCATTCAAACTCTGTTCTTTCTAGTTCTTTCTCTGAATGTAGACGTCTCTCTCCATCGTGAGTCTTTTGGAGTTGACATATAACCCTGCATTGCTGAGAAGAGTCCAGTCTATAAAAGTTGGTCCTCACACATACATTGTATCTGTAATTGTGTACAAATTTCTCCTGGTTTTGCTCTTCTCACTCAGCATCAGTTCATATAAGCCTCTCCAGGTAAATATAAAGTCCATCTGCTCCTCATTTCTTTTAGTACAATAGTATTTCATTACATTCATTTATTACAACTTGTCCAGCCATGCCCCAGTTGATGGGTATCCCCTTATTTTCCAATTTTTTGCCACAAAAAGAGCTGCTATAAATATTTTTGTACATATGGGTGAAGTCAAGTCTTTCTGAGTCCTAGCCTAACACTCTATTCATTGAGCCACCTAGCTAAAGATTATACAGCAAACTGCAGATCTCTACTAAGTACTGCTCGCATTTCTTTTAAAATACAAATTGAACAAGCAACTTTCAAAGCTGTCTATCCTGCACATCTGTGATTCTTTCTCACGTTCCTTCTCTTGTTTTCTTTAGACTTTTAAATGACCTTTTCTTTTTTACCCCTCCTATGTCATCATCCCTATTGGAAAAAAGAAAAGAAAGAAGATAGGGAAGAAGGAAGGGAGGGAGGGAGGGAGGAAAGAAGGAAGGGAGGGAGGGAGGGAGGGAGGAAGGAAGGAAGGAAGGAAGGAAGGAAGGAAGGAAGGAAGGAAGGAAGGAAGGAAGGAAGGAAGGAAGGAAGGAAGGAAGGAACCTCAACAAATATGCATAGTCAATTAAGCAAATATCCACATTAGCAATTTTCTCCCAAAATGCCTGTTTTATTTTATATCTTTAGTCCATCACCCTTCCCTCAGTCAATAAATAGTATGCTTCATCATCAATACTTTGGAATCATGACTGAACATTTCATTGATTGGAGTTCTTCTAGCTTTCAAATTGTTTTCCTTTTGACTCTGCATCAGTTTATCTGTCTTTCCTGAAATAATTCATCATTTATTATTGTACAATAATATTCCTTTGTATTACTGTATCACAATTTGTTTAACCATTCCCCAATTGATAAGCACCTCCCCCCTCCTTAGTTTCCAGCTCTTTGCTGTAATTTTTTTTAAGCCATTATAAATATTTTTGTTCATTTCCTCTTTTTTTTATCTCTTTTGAGTAAAGGGCTGGTAGTGGTATCATTGGATTGGAATGACCAAATTTGGCCCCAAATGAGAGGACAACAGGGGCAGAATGTTTCATATGTTGTCAGATATGGTCAATATGTCAGTTACTTTGATTAAATTATCATAAGTAAGAGGTAGAGGACTTCTAAGATGAGAACTTATTAAGACCTAGAGGAGCCGTAAACTTCTCCATTCAGTCCATGACTGCACGAGAAATCTGGAGAAATCTGTAGTCTCTGAACGGAGACAAGCTTGGTAGGCAGACTGGTCAGCACTCAAAGCAGCCCAAGATCCACACCATAACACAGGGACAGACCACAGCTCAAGTAGCCAAAAGTACATCAGGAGCCAGGGTCAGACCAGTACTTAGCACAAGGCCCAAACTACTCTTGGCCAAGACACAGTAGGAGCCTCCACAGGAGACAGGGCCAGGGCAACACCTGGGAAGCAAAACACCTGGCACAATTTCAGCACAATTAACATCTGGTTGGCTCTTGTCAGGGACACAGCAATAGATGGAGTGTACTCCTGATTCAGGACTATATGCCATCAGGAGACAAAAAATGGTCTGAGGACCTAAATTAAGACATAAGGAGACTAAGCCCAAACTCCAAAATTCATACAGAGGGAAGCACCTCAATAGCCACCATAAGCAGGTACCATCTAACAGTATGAGAAAGAACGGAGGCTTCCCAATCCAGAAACTGAGGCTTGAGATATGAGTAAGCATAAGAAAATACTGAACATAATGAAGAGATATTATGGATTGAGAGAAAAATCCAAAAGGTAAACCCAAAGAAGAGAGTAATTCTACATGGGGTCCAAGTAGAGCTTCAGATAAAAGAATTTTATTTAATTTTATTTAATGGCATGGCCACAAGGACACTAAGAGTAACTGGAAGAAATGAAGCACGATATAAAATGCAAGGCTGAATGAAATGAGAGCTAGGGAGGAAAGAATGGGGAGGAGAATTGCTAGCTTAGAATAGAAGATGGTAAACCTTCCCCAAAAATCAGACTCATTGAAAATGAGAATAAAATTGAGGATTCAGCTTATGATTAAGATTCAGTCTTCCATATGTGGATCCATGCCTACATTGATATTAATCTGATGCAGAGAGGACATCTTTTTTTTTTATTCAGAGAGAGCTATAAACTTTTTTCTTACTCCATACAAGTAGCATTCCTCCTTCCTCTAGGTATTTTGGGAAACAGTCCCAAGTAATTAGAATTGGAGTTGGAACTCTAGCCAGCTCCCCAAGGGGGACATCATTAGTGGAATGCCTCACAAATCTGTGCTTACCCCTGGTATATGTTTTTATTGTTGGCTTGGATAAAAGCTTGTAAGCTCAGTCAAACAGAAAGTAATAACTCCAGAAGACAAAAAGAAGTATTAAAATAAAACCAAAAGATTGAAAAAAACCATGAAAATGTAAGGTATATACTACCAGGAAGGAATAGAGGCTGAGTGTAGAGCAGGAAGGAGTGGAGAAATCAGAAAATGATTAATATAAAAACTGAAAATATCAATAAAACTTATTGTTAAAAATAAAATTAAAATCTTTATCATGTGGTGAATGACACACTTTGAAAAGGGAGAGAAATGGGAAGGGAAGGGAAGGGAAGGGAAGGGAAGGGAAGGGAAGGGAAGGAAAATTTCATAGCTCTTGATACTGTAACAGGGAACTGGCCAATGAAAGCCCAGGATTCTGCCCAATGCAATTCTCCACATGGATTTTGATATTCTATACATTTTTCCTGTCCACTTAAGATGCAGGGAGGAAAGACTTTTTGATCAGCCACTGAGCTAAAGCTGTTGTGCCTTAAAAAGATTCCCAAAGGAGCCACAGGACCTCTTCTGCCTGGCTACATTTAGGTAAGAAGAACAACTGTCACAGGCTTCCGGATGAGGTAGGGCTCACAGGCTCTAGGGAGATGACCTCCAAGATCACATCTAGTTCTGACATTTGGAGATTTTTGTTTGCAATATCTCTTTTAAAGAATTTTTATATTCATACTTAAGATTTACTGAGGTATTCCCATCATTTTCCTCAATTTCAGGGGACATCATACTTGTAGTGTTAAGTATTGTTATTAACATAAGATAATAATACCTCCTTTTGCCTCATGCACTAAGTAGTTGGAATGCCAGTTTAAACTGTGATTGCATTTTGCTGCTCAGTACATGCAGAGCAATGGTTACCCCATTTCTTTCCCTCTCAGGTCAAAGGGGCAGCTATATTTAGGCATAATTCCCCTCCACCTCTCACTTAACACTCCAAGTAAACAATGGGGGAACTGTCCAATGTACAGCTTTAACAGAATCTAACCAGGGCATGACACTTTTGCCTGTTCTGTAAACATTTAGCAGAAATGATAATTGGGTTAGCCACATTTCTTTGAATTTGAGGCAAACGTTCTGTTCTGCTGTGCCATCTGTTTTTTTTTTCTCCAGCACCAATCAATATGTTTTTCCTATCCTGGATGTACCTCTGACCTTCATGCACTTCAGCTGACCAGCACCAAGTCAAAAGTAGCAAGTTCAAGAGTTGCTCAATTAGACACATTCCCAGAGTAGAACTGGTCTAGTCCAGGGTTTACCTGGAGGACTAGAACTGACCCTGGATCACCTTTATCCCCCAGGCTTCTAGCATGACTTGAATGATCTAGGTGGCCTGGGAAGCATGGATGGTTTAGTAAGATTGAAGATTCAGTTTAAGTAAAGCCTTCTATATATGTATCCATGCTTATATCCATATCAATTTGATGTAGACAGGACATATTTTTTGAGATTCAGTGGGGGGGATATAAATTTTTTCCTCCTAAGTACCAGTAGTATTCCTTCTTCCTCTAGGTATTTTGGGAAGCAGCCCAATGTAATTAGAATAACCCTAGTCAGCTTCCCAAGAGGGGCATCATTAGCAGAGTGCCTCAGAGATCTGTGCTTGGCCCTTGTCTACATTTTTATCATTGTGATACAGTAATACAAAGGAATATTATTGTACAATAACAAGTGATGAATTATTTCAGGAAAGACAGATAAACTGATGCAGAGTCAAAAAACAACTTTGAAAGCTAGAACTCCAATCAATGAAATGTTCAGTCATGATTCCAAAGTATTGATGATGAAGCATTATTCTCTGAATAAGTGACTCTCCCTGCTAATAAATAGATTGTTTTATTGTCTCAAATCACTAACCCTTAAACATTGATCCCCACTTGTTCCCAGAAGTTGTCAGAAGAGCTCTGGTCCTTGGGAGGGCCCCAAAGGGGCACATGATCCACGAAGTATAACCCCCCAACTAAAAATATGTATTATGTATGGAGAGAGAGAGAGAGAGAGAGAGAGATGTACTATTGAATCTCCACCTCAAGATTGTAAGCTTGGGGCAGAGACTATTTAATTTTAACTTTGTATCCCTAGCACCCACCACAGTAAGTACCTGGAACATAGTAGGTACTTACAAAATGCTTTTTGACTTACTGACTGACTGAAAGATAACAGCACATGTAATTTCTATGACTCTAGAAGTGCGATATAATTTTTAGTTAATAAGTTGTTTGTTTGCAGGAGTCCAGTATTTAAATGCGAGTATGGGAGTGGGAAATAGTTGACCAGCCCTTTAACATTTATTGTGACTTTAAACAAGTTATATCCTGTCTATGAACCTTAGTTTCATTATCTACAAGATGAAAGACTTAGAAAAAATTATCTCCAACACCCCTTCCAGATCTGAAATTCTATCACTAATGACTTTATATAAGACATAGGGCAAACTGAGTAATTAGAAGAGGGAATTTTTCTGTGGCTACACTGCCATCTAGTGGTGAATTTCTCTTTCAGTTATCACAACCTGTACATCAATTACAACTCGGTAGGTTTCTAAAGTTTTTGGAGATCATAAGGTCATACTTATTATTCTCTCAGATCAGCAGGGCACTATTCAGCATACTTTCACATTAGAGCAATAGAGAAGATTTCCAGCAGTACACTACTCTAAATGGCATTTTAGAGACATAAGAGCAGTCATGCCCTTCACACAGGTATACTTTTCACCTAGACTTACAGCTAATATCCTGAAATAAGAAAATCTTACTTCTATTATTATCAAACTTAAAGATTATTGAATTATAAATAATAATAATGACCAATTTCTCCTCTCTCTTATTTGCTACAGAGGATTCTAAATTCCCCATCTTGATATCCAATCATTTGGGGCCAGTTTTCTCAGATAATCTGATATCTCTCAATAGGAAGAAAGATTGTTGGTAAAGTATGGATATCTCCAGTAATACACACACATATAGCCATCCTTTCTGGTCTCATTCACATCCTACCTCCTTCACAAGGCTATTCCCATAATGCCATAACCCAGAAATTTTTTTTTAATTAATGCAATCTCTTCCAATTATCAAGCACTTTTTTCTCTCCCATCTTCCCCCCCACACACACACACACACACACCTTCTAACAAATAAGCACAGTCAAGCAAAACAAATACTGGTCATGTGCAAAAATATATGTTTCTGTCTTAATTTTGATCATCACCTCTCTTGTCAGAAGGTGGGGAGCATTCTCATCTTCAGTTCTCTGAAACCATGATTGACCATTGGTTGTTCAGAATTCTTAAATCTTTCAAAATTATTCATTTTTTATAATGTTGATATTATAGTATAAACAGTTCTCCTGGGTATGTCCACTTCACTCTGAATCCATTTAAGTTTTCCCAAGTTCTCCAAAACTATCTCTTCATTTCTTGGAACACAATACTATTTATTCCCTTTCATTCATATACCATAATTTGTTCAGCCAATTCCCAGTTGATGAGCACCTTCCCCTTTAGTGTCTAGTTCATTGCTATGATAAAAGAGCTGTTATAAATATTTTTGTACATATAGGACCTTTTCTTCCTCCTTTGTTCTCTTTGGATTGTAGGTCTAGTAGTGATATCCCTGGGTCAAAGAGTATGAGGCATAGCTTAGAAACTAATGGGGAATGTTTCCAAACTGCTTTCTTGAAAGGTTAGACCAATTAATTCACAGCTCCATTAACAGTACATTAGTGTGCCTTCTGTTCCCTGGTACCTCCAATATTTGTCATTTTGCTTTTTTGTCAGCTTTGTGAATCCAGTGGGTATTAGGTAGAACCTTAGTTGTTTTAATTTACATTTCTCTAGTTATTAGTACTTTCGAGCATTTTTCATATAACTGTAGATGGCTTGAATTTCTTCCCCCAAGTACTGCCTATTCATATCGTTTTACCATTTATCGATTGGAGAATGACTCTTATTCTTATAAATTTGATTGTGCTCCTTATGTATCTAAGAAATGAGATTTTTATCTGAGAACCTTGATACAAGAGTTTCTGTTTCCCCAGTCAACTGTTTCTCTTCTAATCTTAGCTACATTGGAACTATTTGTACCAATACATTTACACTTTACAGAATCAGAATTGTCTATTTTATCTTCTGTGATCATCTCGGGACCTTATATGGTCACGAACTCTTCCCTTATTCATAGATCAGAAAATTGTTTTTCAAGATATTACTAAGTTTCAGCTGACTGAAGTCACCCAAAGTCCCATCTTTTGGAGACTGTTTTGGATCCTGACTTTCTTCCAATTTGTTAGCTATTCCTTATGGCTTGGTGTCATCTGCAAGCTTCATTAGCATGTCTTTATCCAAGTGAGAAGGATCCCACAATCAATCACAGTACTAAAGCTGGGAGACAGGTAACTTAGAAGCCATCTAACCCAGACCCCTCATTTTATGGCTGAGAAAACTGAGTTTCAGGGAGGTTAAATATCTTTGAACTCCCACAGAACTGATTTTGTATATATATATAGCTTATTATTATAGTATTTTAATCATACTGCCTTCTACTGTTACTTAATAGTTTCATTTGCATTAGTCCTACCTCACAGACCAGGATATAAATAAATTTCTGGAGTGCAGTCAAAAAAAAAAATCTTTACGCTATAAAGAGAAATCCATAGTTCATTAGCAGTGAACTATGAAGACTGTTTATATTATATATAAACATATATGCCCCCTTTTCCCATTGGTGAATTCTTCCCAGAACCTCTATTTTGAAGAAGGGCCCAGACCAACCATCCTGCATTCTGAAAATTTCTTCACTATTCCCCATACCCACCCCCTCCCAATTTTCAGCCTCCTTTATGTGTGGTCTTCCCCCATTAAAATGTAAGTTCCTTGAGGGAAGGAATATTTCTTTTTTGCTTATATTTGTATGCCAAAAATTTTGCAGTGCCTGGCACATTGTAAGTACTTAATGCTTGTTGACTTGTGGATTTGACTTGAACATAATTTATTACTGTAATCAAATAAAAAGTACAAAATTAATCTGACACATTTAATAAAATATATTAACTGGCTGTGTGATAATTTATAATTTATTTATATAAATTTCCATTTATGTTTATAAATGGAAAACTGGGGCTCCATATAAAGATAACAAGATCCACAACCAAGAAAAAACAAGGTTTCCAAATCTTTCCACTTATTCAGGAGGGGCCACCTGAAGCTACCAGCCCCAGCCTTTTTCTAATCTCCCAGGACCACCCCAGTAATCTCCCCTGAAAGAGAAAAGAGAACAACATTGGTATTCAAGCTAGAAAGGGATCCTTGAACAGGCAACTTACTATCCCTGGACCTCAGTTTCCTTATCTGTAACATGAGGTGGGTTGGATGCAGATGCCTTCTGAGGCTCCTTCCAGCTGTAGATCTTAATCTGATATCAAATACCTCATTTTACAGATGAGGAAACCAAGGCCCAAGCGGGAGAGGCATTTGTACAATGTCACACAAGTAGCAAGAACCAGACAAGGGATTTAACCCTGGTCCCCTGCTCTGGTATACCATGATTCTTTCCTGGAGCCTAAACTGTCTCCACCCAGAACAATGGAGAAGTAGCTACCTTGCCTTAAGACAAGACAGCCCCAGGATGCCAGTATCTTCTACTTTGGACCAGCAGCAAAACACTCCTGCCTAGGCAGGAGGCTTTGCAGAGGCCCCCAGACAATCAGCCATCTGTTCTAGCTCTCCCACTCTCCCAGACAGAAGCAGAATAATTCCTGTCACTAACAGGAAGTGGCAGCTACACATCTGAGAAATAAGACTTGGGCCTTCTAAGGCACAAGAAATTATTTTTTGAGTTGGGTGGAAGGGGAAACTGATTCTGTAAAGAGTTATAGTAGCTGTCTGCTAGAGAATGGCATCCTAATAATCTCCCCAAGTCCTGACCTTCCAATCTCACAGCCTTAAGAAAAAGTAGCTATCCATACTATCACTCTCTATTTTAAGACATTCTACTCCTCCACAATCCTTCTTTTATCCAATTTACCTATCTCACATCCCATTCCACCGGAATGTTTAGTCGTTTTCAGCTGTGGCTGACTCTTAGTAACCTCATTTGGGGTTTTCCTGGTAAAGATACTGGAATGGTTTGCAATTTCCTTCTCTAGCTCATTTTGCAAATGAGGAAACTAAGAAAAACAGGGTTTAAGTGACATTCCCGGGGTCACACAGCTAGTAAGTGCCTGAGGTTGGATTGGCACTCAGATCTTTCAAACTCGAGGCCCAGCACTCTATCCACTATGCCACGTAGCTGCCCTATTCCACTGGAATACCACCTGCATCTCCTGAAATTTTACAAGCAGCATTTATTCCAAATCCTAGAGATCATCTACTCCACCTCATCATTTCACAGATGGGGAAACAGACCCATCAAGGTTATGTGATGACCAGAGTCACACAGCTGATAAGCATTAAATATAGGATGCAAACAAGTGTCTTTCAACTGCACTCCACTAATGTAAAGGTTTAACCAGAAGTGACTCAATCAACAAAGTTAAAGGAGAAGGCCTATATTCTGACCTTGAAGACATCTCCCTATGTAAGGTGTGTTCATCCTCATTTAAAAAAAAAAATGACATCTCTTTGACAAAGTGTGATACAGAGTACTCTTGTCCTGAATTTTTGTTGTCCATTTAGAATGATTGGTTCTGACTGATGGAATTAATTCATATGGACCCAAGTTACATTTGGGATTTGATCTATAAAGGAGGGAACCAAAGCCAGAGATTAGAGATCCAGAGAACCTGAATTTAGACAGATAGCAGACTTAGGTCCCTAGGAGGGAGACTCTCCAACTGAAGAGCTCTCCCCCAGGAAACTTCTCAGTCTCAGAAATGACCATAGCCAGAGGCAACAGTGAAGTGGTAATAGCTCCTGGGCAGAGCCTCCTGAGAGAAAAACCTGGGATTTCTCAAACAATGCTAAATCCTTACACTTAGCCCCCCAGGAATAGAACCTAAATTCAAATCCTGACTCTGCCCTTTACTGCTCATGTGATGCCTGGAACGTCACTTAAGATCTTCCCCAGGTCTCAGTTTCACCATTTGTAAAATGAGAGGATGGGTTCAACCTTCTAGAGAGAAAAGGAAAAGTTACCCTTGAGTTGTTGACACAACTCTTCTGAAAAGAAGAGGCATAATCATGTGACCCAGAGTTGAAGCAGCAGCCAAGATCAAATATAGACTTTGTCTTCCACTAATACCATGACTTATGTGGCTGTGCTGGTGATGAGAGGGGGGATGACTCAATGGAAATCCCAGGTACAAGATTTTCTTTTCAGGAAGTGATGTTATTCTGATGTGACCTGTTTTGATTAAATTAAGCTGGCTCTTTATAATCATTGCTTCCATGTCTAGATGTTCAGTAACCATCCTTTAATAATTTTTCAGGAATCGAAATTTTCCTTTCTGTATGTAAGGAGAGCCTTTCCAGAGGCCTGCCTTGTCTTCACAGAGCTTTGAGATTAGAGAGATGTTGTCTATCCCAGATCAGAGTTCATGGGAATGCAGCATAGGGGTTCCTCTGAGGCAGGAGTTTTTGAAAGGAGTATTGAGGGAGAAGGAGAGAAGGAAATGGGGGAAGGAAAAAGCCCTCCTTGAATCATCTTACTCTTTTGTGTAGATGATGAACTCCTGGAAGTAACATTTTTTAAGCTTACATTTCATCAAAATACCCATTCTGTTGTCCTTAGTTTTCTTCACCATTTCCTGATCGCTTATTTAACATTACTGACATGGCAGGACCATGCCATGATTTTCTACTGCCTGCCCTTGCTTACATCTTCTAAACATATCTTCTTAGAACCAAATTTGTTTGATTAATAGTCTTTCTATCCAAGTTGATCTCTTTAGACAATTCCTTCCTTTTCTCCTCATTGAAATTGTCTTTTTGGGTCTTCAGAACTTCATTCCTGGGAGCTTCCCATTCCTCAAGCTTTCCAACATTTCTTTCTCAGCATTCTTTCCCTTCTTGTGAATAAGTAGATCTAGAGAAAACGTTCTCTTCATTGTATACCTCCCATTCATTCATAGGTCCCCCAAGACAAGCTACCCCAGGTTCCAGGGATTCTGTGGATTTGAATCTACTTTAAAACCTTGACTCACAAGCCCCCACTAATGTCTCTCATTTTGCTAAAGAACACAATTCAAAGCAAAGATATTTGATGAAATATTTTTGAAAATAGGAGAAGTAGTAATAGAATATGTCTGCCATAAAGCCATATTACACTCTCCCATAAACATACACACCATCATTGTGAAGAGTTGAATGTTGTGGGAAAAATACAAGAAAAGAAACATAGGGAACCTAGAGCCATTTTAAGATGTAGTCCAGAAATCCAAGTTCTATTCTAAGACAATTTCCTCTGAATAATTGATGTTCATAATGGTAACTCCAAGGCATTAGAAATATTAGGGTGGCTTCGAATTCATTAAAGATAGATATCATTCAGTGACAGGTATGTTTTATTATATATAAATTATTTTTGAATGGTCAGTATGCATGGTACATGGCATTAATCACTTATATACAGTACTATCTCCTTGTTGCTAAATTCATTTGGTACATCAAATTACTCCAATCACACAGCTTGATTTGGTGAGTATAGAATTAGAGGGGGACAAAGAGCATTGAATATTCCAAAAGGAAATTTCTATCCCATTGGGGCAGTTTGATAAATTCCCTTTATCCATTCTAGGAAAAATATTGTCTAAAAAATCAGTCATCAAGAATCAGAGAGCATCCCTTCTCCTGGGGGTGCTGGAGAAATACCAACAACTATTATTCATTAGCTTTCTTTTTTCTAGACTCTATGAGGATCAGCAATCTTCTGTCATGTCAACATAATGTTGAACATTTGACAATTTCGTAGTTTACAGCTTTCTTTATGTTGGGTATATTATAGAAAGGTACCTCACTGAAGATGTTTGGCCTTCCCTAAATTAATCTAGCCACATAACATTGGAGAGTCTGGAATGTAATGACAGAGCCAAAAGAAAATGCTAGCATAGGAACATCACCAAGATAAAAGTGAAACTGGAAAATTTTAGGAGCAAGCCAGGGGAAATTAAGAAATTTAAATCTTTATTGAATCTAACTGGTGTTTTTGGATATATGCACAATTTCATATCTAATATTTTAGAGGGATGTTTCTAATGGAACAGAACACAATTTAGGTAATGCTACCCAAAGTCCTATTAAGCTTTTATAAAATACCCTGCTCATTAGATTAGATGTGGGAGATATTCTGCCCTCATTAATAAAGCATTCACAAACTGTCTCTTATGGTAAGTTACTTCTGCTGACTGCTAACCCCAACCATTTTAATATTTTTTCTAAGTGCCTTTAATTTTAAACTTTTTTTTAACCTTGTCTTCAAATTCTGGGGTCATTTCCTATTTGGGACTTGCTTCCTCCTGCACATTAAATATAATTCTCTTTTAACCAAAATGTCTGATAAGACAAACCATTCCCAACTTTGCTGGATAATAGTTATGAAACACTCATGTGATACAGTGTTTTATCTAGTAAGAAGAGGTGGAGCATGAGCTAGCTTCTCAGAATGCTTTACCTAGAGATGCCACCAGGTGGAACCCTATCCTCGAACTGCCCTAAGAAGCTTCCTAGAGCACAGGCACAAGTCAGACTTGTCTGGTACCTTCCAGTCTTGATCTTGTCTATTCTAGGGAATGACATATGAAAACTTTCTAAAATAACTCATAGCTCATTCACTTGGCTCATTCCCCGGTTCTCATGACGATTTTGATCTCCTCGATATCAAATGTACATTATATGTACCTTTACTAAAGCAGAAACAAAATTAGCCATGTTGGCTTTGACACAGATGATTCTGGCTCCCAAGCCTATATATCCAGCACTGGTCTCTCTCTGGAGTTCCAGTCCTCCATCACTCACTTACAATTGGACATTTTGAATTCGATATCCCACAGGCATCTCAAACCCAACATTTCCAGACCAGAAATCATCAACTTTTTTCCAAACTCATCTCACTTCCAAACTTCACTATTTCTTTCTCTATTCTCTAATTCTTACTAGACTACCACCATCCTTCATATTCTCATAATCTCAGTGTCATTCTTAATTCCTCATTCATCCTTACCCTATGTAGCCAATCAAATGATTGTTTACTTAAAGCTGGAACATATGGCTCAGAGATCATCTAGTCTGACCCTCTTATCTTACAGATAAGGAAACTGAGGCCTAGGGCAGTTAGGTGATTTTCCTAAAGTCACAGATTATAAGCACCAGAGTAGGATTTGAACTCAGGTCTTCTGTAATGAGAATGTAAATTTTTAAGATCTTCCCTGCCCCTAGGCTAAAGAGCACCTGGAGCCTGGGGTGGGAGGCTTGTTTTTCAGTAGATACTTCTTGATTGGCCAGTGAGTCAACAAGGTTGTTACATTCTCTGAGCCAGGAGAAGGCTATATAAGCCCTGATGTGTAGCTTTGTTTTGGGACTCACTTTGAGAATTGTTCTGTGATTTGATCTGAATTCTGGGAAGCCGTTGTTGAGAG
>NW_027187372.1:2608748-2633315 GCF_028583685.1 Petaurus breviceps papuanus
AGCTCAATCATATTTGAGAAGAAAAAGGAAATAAGAATATAAATGCAGTATTGAATCATTATCCCATGGAGTGAGATTGGGATTGTAAAGTTACAGTAGAGAAGTTACATCTAGAGAAGTTACATCTGTGTATGTGTCATGGGGTCCCAGTGTATTCTAGAGTGTAACTGGGTGTTAATGCAATTGACTGAATAAATTGTTGGGATTAAATCAGAGACATTTTTAGTTGAGAGAAAAGAAATCTTAGTGTGAGATCAGATTAAGCATAGTTACAGGAAGATAGGGAATCTTGGGAAGTAGATGAAAATATATATTAGAGCAATAATTTATAAACCTGATGGGAAATTTGATTTTTATAAACAAGAATAAATATAAAAATGAATACAGGTTATTTGAGGCTCACTTTAGAGATGTTCCTTAACCAATGTGAAATTATAATCATATCTTAAAATGAATGTTGGAGCTTGTTATTTAAGATTTGATGGGACTGTTAACTGACTATTCCTCTGAGTCTAACTCCAGGTATGGATATTAAGAAAGGCTATCCAAGCTATCTGAGCCACGGATCCATGATGCCAGACCCTATAAGGTACAGGTATGGAAGGCCTGTGAAGTATGGGTATGGAAGGTCGGGAGAATGACTGTTCTGCATGAGCTGAGGTAGGATTCTCCTGACTCGACCCTCCCAGTGACACCTGGCAGACTCTGAGCTTGGCTCAATGCAGATTGCAGCTTGGTATACTTTTTGCCTGGAATTGACATTCTGAAGTTGGGGAAAATGGTTCTCTCATTAGAGTTTTGTCCCTATTCTTGGTGGCAAGTTTCAATAATCAAAAGTTTTGAAATTACAAAAGTTTTGAAAAAGTAAATACTTGATTCTGGAACATCTTAAGTTACTATAAGATAAAGCTATTAGGCTTAGGATTTAGCAAAGATATTCCTGTATAAGTCAGGGTCCTTTAGTTCTTTGTAATAATGTGAGGACAAATAGGTCAAGGATTTGTGGGAATATTATTATGCTATTTAGTTAGTATCATACTTGTCTCAGCTTTCTCATAATTAGCTAATGTTAAAAGGAGAATAGTTTCTGGACTATTTAGTAAATATTTTAATTGTTGTAACTGTTATTATAATGTGAATCCCTCAATGAAATCCCATCCTCCTCGTGGAGGAATTAATAATGAATTAATGCAGAAATATAAGAAACTAGTTTTAATGTATGATCATGACAATTGACCAAGACTCTAATTTTAATTTTGTAAGAATGATAAGCGTTCAGGATTGGTAATTTAAATTGGTTCTAAGGTTCCTTTTGTAGGAAAGTGAATGAAAGAAGGCAGAAGAGAACGAGGCTGGAATGTTCTTTTAAGATGCCAGAGGCGGGGGTCCGCCCGCATAGAGAAAAAAGGGGGACATGTTGGGAGCGAAGGCCTTAGGGCCAAGTACCCTTCCCCCCGTAAGAAAGCCACACCCCGAATACCCTGTCCTGAGAATCGGCCAACCGAGAAATGTACCAGATGTCCTAACCGCTGAAGTTTCGGTTGCTACAACCGCTGAACAAGTTGCTACAACCCCGGAACAGTTGCTACAACCATAGAAGTTTCGGTTGTTACCCATGGAAACCCCCCTCCCTCCCCCCTTTCTCTACTTCCTCATCCCCCAAGAGTATATATGTTTTGCTTTAGCATAATAAAATCAGACCTTGACACAAACTCGCTTGGTCTCACTCTTTTTTTCCCACCCATTCCTTTGCAGGCTGGGTCCTCCTCGGCCCCAGGAATGAACTAGTCCCGGTGGACGGGACTCCTTGCTATTGTTTGGACATCATGACAACTAGCATTCATATAGCACTTCACAGATAATCATCTCATTTGAGCCTTACAACAGCCCTGGGAGGTAGGTGCCATCATTATCCCTATTTTATAGATGAAGAAACTGAGGCAGACAAGGGTGATGTGACTTGCCCAGGGACACCCAGCTAGTAGGTGCCTGAGGCTGCATCTGAACTCAGGTCTTCCTGACTCCAAGAGCAGTACTCTATCCACTGAGCCATCCAGAAGATCTTGTACCTTCTGCCTTTGTCACTTTGCAGGGCTATTCTCTCTCCTCACTGCCACCTCTTCCAATCCGTGGATCCCTTGCTTCAACTATTAATTCCTCTCCCCTAATTACCTTTGTATGCATCTTAAACATACTTATTCTGCATAGACTTTTTCAGGTTCCTGTTGTTTCCCCCATAGAATATAAGCTCCTTAAGGGCAAGGACTCTAATATTTGTCTCTGTATCCCCAGATCATAGCGATTCAATTTAGCAAGCATGTTGTAAGAGCTTACTATGTATATGCCAAGTACTATGTTAGGTGTCTTTTGACATAGAGAAGCTAAATACTCCCTACCCTCCAGGTAATGGAGCAGGTGTGGGGATGGGCCTGTACTCTGGGCCCTTAATAAAGGACAACATGAGACCAGTTCCCAGGTAGTGTTCTCATCCCTGTAACTGAAGACTATGTCAAGATGATTGGAGATTGAGTCCAGAAGAGCCATTTCCTCTGTGGGTCACAAAGTTTAAGAAGAAATGGGTTTTGGTCCCTTTGTTGAGACACAGTCAATGCTAAGTTCTCTTGGACTTTCCAACAAAGGTGGAGGGAGAGATTTGCTCCCCATCTCTCTCCTCAGCAGCAACTAGGGTGATTGTAAGCGTATGGCAATGAGAATATGAGCCTGAAGCTAGAATTTAAATCCATGACTGTCTCTTCTACTTTGTGTTGAAATAGGGATGATCAAATAGCAATACTGAGAGATGAATGAATGCTTCCAGCTCCGGCAGTAACTTAGTGAGTCTGAGAGGTCAGAAAATCCTGGGTAACAACTGGCAACAGGAGGCGAATCTTACAAACCAGTGTTTCTTTAAAAATATACATTGCCACCAGAAGAACCCACCAGAAGGATGAGTCATGCATAAAAGAGTAACCAAAAGAAATGAAACTTGAACTGCTACTTAGATAGAACAGATCCAAGGTAAATAGAAGCCTCCAGGTGCTGCAGTAAATAGAGTACCAGCTCTGGAGTCAGGAAGACCTGAAACCTCAGTAGCTGTATGACCCTGGACAAGTCATTTAACCTCTGTTTGCTTTAGTCTACTAGAGAAGGAAATGGCAAACCACTCTAGTATCATTGCCAAGAAAACCCCAGATCCATATACTCACCCCTAATCTCTCTGCTAAACTTTAGTTCTGTATTAGCCTGATAGCTATTTAGCTTGATTTCTCACAAGTACCTTAAACTCAACATGTTTAAAACCTAACTCATTATCTTTCCTCCAAAGCCTATCCTTCCTTCAAACTTCCTACTTCTGTTGAGGGTACTACCATCTAGTTTCTAATATCTCCCCTCTCCAATTTATCTACCACACTGTTAAACTGATATTCCTAAAAATACAGGTCTGACAAATCCAATCCCCTTCTTTAAAAATCTTCAATGGCTCTTTATTGCTGTCTAGGGAGTGAAAATTTGAAAACTTCTCAGAATGGATCTTATAAATTGGTGTTAGTTCTGACTGTCTACTTCACCCTTCCCGCCCCTCCCCTCTTCACTTCTGCTGTCAATCAGCAGAAAGCCTTTTCAGGAGTCTTTTGACTTCCACCCTTCTTTACTACAGCCCTGGCGACCTTTCTCCCTCCTCCTCCCTTGCTTAGAGACCCATTCCCCTTTCCCTTGCTGTCAATCAGCATTCTTGTTCTTTGTTAACCTGTTTCCCAGCCACAGATAGTGGTGGGCTTCCCTGTTACTTGCCATTGAGGAAGATCTTCACTCCAAGACTTGAGTTTGCCTCTCGGCCAATGGGATGAGGGACAATTGGGGGGGGGGGGGAGAGGGGACTTGACTGAGTTAGGGTTTAAAAAGGCTGTTCACCCCACATTGGAAGCCTCTTCCTCATAACCAGTCATGGGGAAGACCACCCTCTTCTCCCCAGGGAAAGAGAATAAATTCCTGTTTTTATCCTAAGAGATCTCGGTGTTCTTGATTAAATTTTGGATGAGTTCTTTCATCCCAAACATTGCTTTTGGGATAAAATGTAAACTCCTCAGATGCATTTAAAGTCTTTCACAACTCACTTTTCACCTACCTTTCTGTCTGATTGCATATTATTTTGTCAAACCCTAAATGCTAGCAGTTACCAGGACACAATTCTCCATCTCCCTCCTCAGTGCCTTTGCAAAAATGATCCCTTGGGCCTGGAATGCACTCCCTCCTTACACTCACCACTTAAAATTCCTAGCTTCTTTCAAAGCATAGGTCATGGCTACCTCTTACACAGACTTTCATAATCCCCTGTTTCCCCCTTTCCTCACTCTCTGTTTATTCACATTATCTACCTCTTTGAATTGCTTTTTATTATTCTATATATTTTGCATTTTCTAACTTGTATACAGTATATATTGCATAACCCCACCCCAACCCCATAGAATATAAGCTCCCTGAGGACAAGGGCTGTTTCTTTTTTTAGTGTCTCTGTACTTAGTATCTTGCAAATAGTAGTTGATCAATGAATGTTTAATTTAAATTAATCAAAGCAGATTTACTTGATCATATCTTTGGAATTGGAATCTCTTTTTATAGTCCATACAAACTTACAAAAATTGCCCACAGTCACACAATGGCTCCGGAAAAAGAAAACACTTTTCCACATCTGAATCCACACTGTCAAATTTGTAGAAAAAAAAAAAAACAAGAATCATGAGATAAGTGATCTTGTTGTGCACTAGATAATTAAAATCCTATTTTAGAGCAGTCGTTCAAACGGAATATTTTAAAATTTAACATTCTCCAAGGATGAAAATCGTGCATGCTGTAGGGCTGGCTGTCACCTGCATTGAATGTCAGACAGGCAACAAGTTTCAGTTAAGTACCTACCATTATTAGTTGTAAAATAACCCTCAGTCTTTTCTGTTAGTTTAACCCTACAGGAGACTAGCTTGCTAATTTAATACTGCTAGTTTGGGCTAGTGTCTTTGGGGTACTGAAATATTCTGCTTGGTATGAATTTATATAATACATATGGGAAATTTACATTCAGTGACTGAATATTTTCTTTCACATTTTTCCATTGGAATAGGGAATTTTTGTCAATTTCTGAAAAGAAAACTTTGGCCTTGATAAAATGTATCTAATGAATTTTTTTTCTATTCAATATGAACTCCATCTATACCAAAATCTTTTAGGAATCATAACCATTGTCCTAAATTTCACCCAAAGTCTAGTTTCATCCTCATTAGCCAAAGAAAGTTGAGGAACTTGGGGCGGCCAGGTAGCACAGCAAGTAAGAGCACCGCCTCCTGTGTTGAGAAGACCTGGAGATCGAATCCTGGGCTCAGAAACTTAGCACCCACCCAGAAACACCTGGCCGTGTAACCTTGAGCAAGTTACTTAACCCCAATTGCTTAGGGGCGGCCAGGTGGCTCAGCGAGTAAGAGCACTGGCTCCAGTGTCAGGATGACCTGGATCAAATCTGGGCTCAGATACTCAGCACCACACCCAGAAATAACTGGCCATGTAACCTTGAGCAAGTTACTTAACCCCGATTGCTTAAAAAAAATAAAATAAAGAAAGTTGAGGAACTGGTTGTGGTCATGTTAATGACATGGAAGAAATCCTCATTTACTAATACAGATACTATATTAATTTAGGAATATAGCTTCTAGAAATCCTTGTAACTAGAAACAACTATCTGTTCCCCTTGCTATGAACAGTTGCCCTCGTTTTCCTACAAAACTCTATTTTCAATGATCTTTTGATTTTTTTTTGATAAGCACTCGGTGAGATGTTAATCTGACTTTTGTTGTTCAGTCGTGTCCAACTCTTTGTGACCCCATCTGGGGTTTTCTTGGCAATGATACTAGAGCAGTTTGCTATTTCCTTCTTCAGCTCATTTTACAGATGAGGAAACTGAGGTAAACAGGATTAAGTGACTTGCTCAGGATTACATGGCTAGTAAGTGTCTGAAGCCAGATTTGAACTGAGGGAGATGAGTCTTCTTGACTCTAGAACTTGAACTCTTCCTGCGGCCAGCACAGTTGGTGGACTATCAATCGGTGCGAATAACGAGACTGGGGTGTAATCAATAATCTGTTTATTACAGGACCATTTCATACAGAGCCAAACATACAAGGAGCACACAGAGTTTATAAGCCCCCCCCAGCAGAAGGTCTATGTGACCCAAAAGAATGCAGACAATGTACAGGGACCCTCCCTTGATCTTGTTTACTATTTACCCTTGCTTAAGGTTAGTTATTTATTAGGGCAATATCAGAGGACCATGTCCAGAGGCATAAACAAAAAAAGATTACATGCCCTCCTGCTTATCTGCCCTGTAACCTTGCAGATAATTGTAAAGGGGAGGGGAACATTCCTTTAGTAGGCCGGAGAAACCCCGAAAGTTCTCTACAATCTGTCAAATTCTACATCTAGTTGCTCCGATCTGACTTTAACACTTGCCTTATAATATGGTGATGGAGGGAATAGTCTAGCTAGTTTCTCCACCATCACTCCCCAGGGACTCAGAGGAAATAGTTTGGCTAAGCTTCTCTACCTTTACCCACGAAAAGGGGCGGGGGAAGCAGGACTGGCAATGGACCCATTCTCTGCCCCCTCAACTTCAGATGGTATTTGCAGGGTCCACTATAATGACCAGAGGTGAAAGTGAATCAGGATTGTATTCCAGAGAGGGAACCTAAAAACAGGTATACTGAGGGGGAAGGAGAGACTATAATGAATTCCATTTTTGAAAGCAGCAAGTGGAGAAATTACCCACTCAACACCCAGGGAAATAGTGACAAAGAAAATATGTATGACTCATCAAATTGGCAAAGATGATAAAAGACAGAAACATAAAATGTTAGAGGCACTAAGGGAAGACAAGCAATCTATTACACCACTAGCAGACCTGTGATTTGGTCCAACCATCCTCAAGGGGATAAAAGTGGGAATTATGAGAGAAAAATTACTAAAATTTTTCATATCCAGGAATCCCACTATTTTTATCTTCTAAGGAAATTAAAAAATAACATAGAATAAAAGGCCCATGTATAAAAAATAGTTAAAGCAGCACTTTTCTGTAGTAGCAAAAAAAACAACCAGGTAAAAAAGGGGGTGTCCATGGATTGAGGATAGCTGAACAAATTACAGCCTATGAATGCCACAGAATATAACATGAGTTATAAGAAACCACGAATTTGAGAGATTTTGAGACTATGGGATGACAGCCTGAACTGATTTAAAGTGACATAAGCAGGGGCGGCCAGGTAGCACATTGAGTAAGAGCACCGGCTCCAGTGTTGGGATGACCTGGAGATCCAATCCCGGGCTCAGACACTTAGCACCCACCCAGAAACACCTGGCCGTGTAACCTTGAGCAACTTACTTAACCCTGATTGCTTTAAAAATAAAAAATAAAAATAAAGTGAGATAAGCAGAACCAGGAGAATAGTATGTGATACAATGATCAATGACTGATGCTGACCACTCTTACCTTTTTATCAGTAATTGGTCATGAGCAACCTTACAGAGGAGATTTACTTCCCTTTTCTCTCTGTGAGCTCCAGAATGTCGTTCACAGCCCAAGAGCCATTGCACTGCATCTGCTTAACTTTCTGTTAAATGGTAGGGCTGACCAGCTGAGGAAGAGGAGAATGTTTGTATTCAAAGGCTAAATTCTCAGTAAATTTATGTAACAAACAAATTTAAAAACAGAAAAGGGGGGCCCAAAAATGATAGGGATGACAGAAAAAAATGAAGGCCACTGTATGTGAGCACATATAACACAAAGTAGAGAAAAGAAGGAAGGAAAAAAACAAACAAGAATTATTTTTAAAAGTAATGTGTTTTTTTTTTGCAACATATGTAATTTGGAAAAGTTTTTCATGACTTCACGAGAATAAGTGATATAGCCCCTGCCTTCTCAATGGGTGGAGGGCCTGGAGAGAGAAAATGTGGAACTCAGAGCTTTGAATGTTACAATTAACATATAAGGGTGTGGGGGGGGGGGGTCGGGGGGGGTTGGGGGGGTGTGGCACAGCACTGGGCACTGGCTTAGAAAGCAGAGGGGGAAGGGGTGGCCGCACACTTTGGGGCAGCCCCTGGCTCACACGGACCCATTTTGGAAAAGCTGGCTCCGAAAGGCACCAGGCCCTCCATCCAGCTGATTTCGTGAACGCCCCAAGGGGATGATAGGCCCGTTTTTCCGAACTGTGCTAGGCCTCTAGGCATGAAACGGCCTAGCCCCGTCAGGGGCCTGCACATTAGAGGCCCAGGTGGCAAGAAGGCCTCGAAGTCACCACAGAACCAGGGACAAAAAAGAGAAGAAAGGACGACTGGAAGGGTGTGATAGCTAATGGAGGGCCGGCGCAGGCCGCCGCGCAGGCGCACTGGGCGACTGCACCGCCCACCTCACTCCCGCCCACCTCACTCCCACCCCCGCAGGGCTTGCCGCTCTCTGCCGGGGTTGGGGAGATTGTAACATAACCGTTGGATTTAACATATGGCGTTCTTAGAGGAATGACTTCGTTTTAAGACCCATGGCTGAATACCACGCCGCCTGGGCCAGGGTGGTAGGGCTTCTCCCCTCCCTCGGCTCGACGACCTAGCAGGCCCTATGCAGCAGTCTGCGGCTCCGGGGGAAGGAGGGGAAGCGGTAACTACAATTCCCAGCGTCCCAGGCGGCCGTGGTCGCGTGATGGCGCGCGCCTGGACCGGGGAGGGGAGGGAGCGGCAGCTGGAGGGCGGTGCTCGAGCGCCGGGTGGATTGAATGAGTCCCTCTCGAGCCAGCCAAGTTCAAGTTGTAGCTCCCGACCCGGCTTCGGGGAGCAGAGCTGCGGCGGCCACGGCTACGGGAGACGAGCTGCGTCCACCAGCGCGGGTGAGGGCGAGCAGATAGACTGCAGCGCTGCGGACAGGACGGACTGACAGGACGGACAGAGGGCTGGCAGGGCACGGGGGAGGGGCTTCCTCGGGGTCCGGGGACGAACGGGGCCAAAGCAGCTGGGGAGGTGGATGGGTGCGTGCCCTGGGTCCCTGGAGTCTGGCTGTGTGCAGAGAGCGTGCTGCGGGGTGATGTCAAAGGAGCTGGGTTCGAATCCCGACCACTTTGGCCCCCAGGCGTCTTTCGCTGGTCCCCTGCGGTGTACCTGGCCGGCGCTAAGCTGGGGGTCAGTTTAGGCCAGTCTCCTCCCCAGTGGAGTTAGAGGATGAGATGACCTCGCAGTTCACACTCCTGATGTTATGGCCCCAGCTGGGGGTGAACACACCGCTCCTCTGAAACTGTACCTTAGCATGGAGATTAAACCATGAAAACACGGGAAGGCTTGTGGAAGCCTATTAGAACCTTTTTTAGTTCAAATGAAAATATTAAGAAGTTTTTGTCCGACCCAAAGTCCACTACAGACTTCTTTTTCACTCATGCCCAACCCTTCGTGGCCCCATTTGGGGTTTTCTTGGCAAAGATCCTGGAGTGGTTTGCCATTTCCTTCTCCAGCTCATTTTATAGGTGAGGAAACTGAGGCAAACAGGATTAAGTGACTTGTCTAGGGTCACACAGCTAGTAAGTGTGTGAGGCCACGTTTGAACTCAGGCTTCTTGATTCCAGGTCTGGCACTTTATCCCCTGGACCACCTAGGTGCCCATTCCAGACTTAACTGAACAAAAGAAACTTTATCACTGGTACAATAGAAAGAGAGTTTGGCCTGGAGTCAGGAAGACCTGAGTTCAGATCCAGCCTCAGATACTGGACTAGCTGTGTGACCTTGGAAAAGTCACTTAACCTCTGCCCCAGTTTCCTCCACTATAAAAGAAGGATAATAATAGCACCTACCAGGCTGTTATAATAAGGATCAAATGAGATAATGTCTGTAGAATGTTTAGCACAGTACCTGGTGCTTTATAAAGGCTAGCTATTAGGAAATAATACCTTGCCCTAAAGTCCCTTTTCTTTCTTAGAACTCCTTTCTTTTAAGAAAGTATGCAAAAGGTCAAGAGTAAAAGCTGAAGCTTCATGTGTATTTATCTTTATAAAACTTCATCTTGTTTATATATATGTATATATAAACATAAAAGTGTGTGTATGTATGTGTGTGGATTAATGGGGTAACCAGATTTAAAAGGGAAATGCCTCTAGCCTATTTAAGTGCTTTGCCTTTCCCCATCCCCCTCCCCTCCCAAGGGATTAATGACCCAACTAAAGCCATATCTCCTTTCTCCATTTCCCTATGAAATTAGGGGTTTGTTCTGAGGATGGAGATCTCTTTGATTAGTTCTCTGTGAATTCACCTGTGACCACCTAAGTTAATTAAACCCTTTTTGGGGAGGAATCAGAAAAAGATTAAATGGTTTTAGGAAATTGATTCCTTAGGGGCATGCCTGAAAGTTAAGGGAATATTGTTCTAGACTGCTAAAGCAAAATATTAACTTTTACCTTACAATATTTTATCATGTTGTAAAATTTTCCTCCTCCAGGATTCTCGTAAATGTCTTAAAAGTTGGGAAGTTATGGCACAGGGCATAAGGGGATTCTCCCATTTCTCCTTCTGAACTGAAAAAAAAAAATGCTTAGTTTTAGGGAAAAAAAATGGTAGATTAATAAAGACGGTTTCCAGCAGACTTGTAGCTAAAATGCTTAAAAGAGTGTTATTTTTTTTTCCTCTATGGTCACCTGCCCCAAAAGACTACTTTTAATTGCCAGGTGTCCCCTATAAGCACTGCACTGTGAGTGTGGATGTACATAACTCTTGCCACTAGAAAGGTCAACCATAATCATACTCCGCCCCCTTATTGTTCTGATCACCACCTGACTTTCAGCAGCATCCTCCTGGTTTCATAGAATATTAGAGCTGGAATGGATTTCAGAGCTTCTCTTGTCCATTGGTGCCCAAACTTTTTTGTTCAGAGCCCCTTTACACTCTTAAAATTGAGGATTCCCCAAACGATTTTGTTTATGTGATCTAAAAAAAAACTAAGCCAGGTGGTCCAGTGGATAGGGCTCTGAACCAAGAAAAGGGAAACCCTCTAGCTTCAAACACAGATTAGCTGGATGACCCTGGGCAAGTCACTTCCCCTCCTTTCAGCCTGAGTTTCCTCAACCAAGAAATGAAGGTAATAATAGCTCTTCCCTCCCTGGGTTTAGTGAGGATAGAATGAAGTATTTGTGTAGTTCTTTGCAGTCCTTAAAATGCTATGTAAATGCTAGCTTTTGTTATTGTTAAGGAGTGTTATATTCTGGGGCTTTGAAGCAACTTTGTTACGTGACAACTGGTGAAGAAATCACTAGATGGTGGGAGATTTTATGGGAAGTTCCAAAAAAGTGAGAGTGGTAATTGCTGTAGGGAGAAGAGGGAGCAGTGTTTTGCCATCACGCATTAGGCTGCTCTAATTGATGCACTGGAAACAGCAGTTGACTGAGGATGAGGAGGATGAGGACATATCTGAGTTCAAGTCTGGACTCTGCCACCAACCGTAGACTATCACTTTAATTCCCTAAGCTTCTGTGTCCTTCTCTGTAAAATGAGGATCACTAGATGACCCTCAAGGCCCCTTCAAGTTCTAACATTCTGAGTTTTTGCTGCTCTGAGGTTTAGAAAAGACAACAGGATGAACTGTTTGGAAAAAAAAAGTGATGTCTCAGCATAAGGGTAAAAATTAAGTTCAAAATGTATACTTTACACGTTGATCCCCATCCAGTTGGTGATATACAAATCTGCAGGCTTAAGGTCAAAGCCAAGGGAAAAATTTAAAAGGAGGTATATAATTGGGGGGGAGTTCATTTGTGAATCTACATATCAAGGAGCCAAAAAGAACCAGCCTCCTAACTCTTTCCAACCCTGGGGAAACCTTTCAATATTCGCTGTCCAGAGCCTTTTGAGAAACTTGGGCAATAAACTTTTGATATCTGTTGGACTGCTGAATCTGCATGAGTGTAGTACTATCTATACAGCTACTTCCTGCTTCCTTACTACTTCCCATTCTAGTCATGAAGACTGGAATAGATCCATTATCTCCCAAACCAAAAGTGAACAAGAGGAAGTCTACAGGCAAAGAAAGCATTGGATTTTTCTTCCTTTTCTTGTGAAAATGGTATTGCTTCGTGGCAACAGAGATCCTGTTTTGTCTCCCATTTGAAAGAGGTAACTGCTCAAGAGATGACTTGGGGCCCTGAATTTGAAATCAGAAGAGCTGAATTTAGGTCCCAACTCTTCCTCTCAATTAGGTAAAGAACCTCAGGCAAGGCCACCACTCTGAAGCTCAGTCTGCTAATCTATAAAAAGAGAAATAAAGATTATACGTCTCTCACAAAGACCATGTAGAGACCGAGTGGAAACAAGTGGGCGCTTGTGCATTTTAGTCATCCTTACAAAACTGAGAATGGAAGGGGAGAAGGGGTGATGGGCAAGAAAATCTTTTAAGGAGAAATAATAGAGGGAAGCATTTTCCTCTAAAGTGTTTTCTTTTCCATTCACATTTCTTTTCCTTTTTTTCAAGGCTTGGTGGGATGATAGAGGGGAGGTAGGGAAAGAGAGAAAGAGTGAGAGAGAGTGTACAGGGCTTAGAGCCAGAAAGACCTGGGTTTAAATCCTGCCTCTAAAACCGAGCCTTAGTTTCCCCTTCTGTTAAATGGGAATAAAGCCTATAGTGCCTACCTGACAAGGTTGCTGTGAGGTTCCAATGAGATTAATTGTGTAAACCACTGTAAAAGTCTCAGTTACCACCAAGATTCCATTCACAAACTTCAACACTTGAGAATGCTCAAAAAGGCTTTTTTGGTTTGTTTCTTCCTCTGATTTGACTCACTAAACCCACCATTAACCACCTTCCATTCCTTTTTCTTCTTGAGACTTTGTGCTTTTAGACAGGGTCAGTCATAGGATCTTATTTGAACTGTCCATAAACCTGCTGAGAGATCGTGAGGCTGCTGATCAGGTCCATTATTTCCTCTCTACCATTGTTCACAAAATCAGGTTCTCTCTGAAAACACTAATCCTTAACAAGAGAACTCAGAAATGCTTACTGGCTTGAATTTGGGCCAGCTTCCTGAGCCTGAATGTGACAGAGGTGGTTCCTCCTTCCTGCCAAGTAAGTTGAGATCTCCCTGTTCCTTATGAACCTCTTCTAGTGGGAGAGAAAGAGAAAGAGAAGATGAAACTTGTACTTGATCACTTGCAATTTGATAGAGATTGTGGAAATAGTTAAGCAGCTTTGGGGGTTAACTTTGAATTTGTTATATATGGTGCTTTAGTAATTTTTTTTTGAGGGGGGAAGGCAGGGCAGTTGGGGTTAAGTGACTTGCCCAAGGTCACAGGACTAGGACGTGTTAAGTATCTGAGGTCGGATTTGAACTCAGGTCCCCCTGACTCCAGGGCTGGTGCTCTATTCACTGCACCACCTACTGGCCCCCTGTGCTTTAGTAATTCTTAAGTGCCATGCAGGGACTGGAGTTAAGTTTGGTTCAGGTAGCTGCAATTCCATAAAATTGAGATACATAAGCAAGGTATAGTAGAAAGACTAGGGAGAAAAGAAGGATGTTTGAGTTCTAGTTCCAGCTGTGCCACTAACTAGTTGTATGATTTTGAGCAAATTATATCTGGCCCTGTTTTCTCACATGTAAAATTAAGGGAGCTGGGTGGAGAAATCCTCACGTGATCACCTCCTAAGTTCCAGCCTGACAGCTCCAAGATTCTCCAGTTCTATAACTGAATTAGTCATTTTAACTTTGTGATTTTTGTCTCCTAATACTCTCTTCTACAAAATGGTTCTCAATTTCTAGAGGCAATTTCTTGATGTGTTTTCAGCAGTTGCATTAAAAATTCACCTTGAGCACTAAATAGAGAACATTTTGAACATCTTTGACACAAAGTAGAGACTTTGTATTTCAGGGGTAAGATATTCTGAAGTGTCATACCTTTATCTAAAAGTCAAATGGCAAATGAAAAGAGTCACTTGGGTTCCTTATATTTTGTCTACCTTGCTTTTTTTTATTAATATGTAAACACTTAAATTTTGAAAAAAAAAAGTCTGTTATGTGACGTGCAGCTCATATCTCCACATACTTTATTATTTCAAGGATCTAAATCACAATCTTTATTTTTCACTTTCTGTTAGAATATAGTTTTGATCCAAGAGCAGTCCATGATCTGAAATGTAAAATTTCTTTTCGTGCAAAATAGGAAAGAAAGACTGTTCATTTTGTGACTATGATAGATCCCCTTCTCTGCCATGTGAAACAGCAAACTTAAGGGCAAGATGTGAGCTAGATTTCAGTTTGTATCTCTTGAAGGTGAATAAATAATCTCTGTGCAGAGGGAGAGATGGCTGCCTGGAAGATGTCCAGGGCAAGAATAGTGAAGGGCCTTGAGTCCCTGACATATGAAACAGTTGAAATAACTGGGGATAATTACTCTGAAGAAGAGAAGACTCCAAAGGGATGTGATCCCTCCCCTCCAAGACTTGAAAGGCTGTCATGTGACAGAAGGTTTTGACTTAGTTGTGCTTACTCGTGTTTCCCTGATAATAAGACCTATCCCGAAAATAAGCCCTTCCCTTACTGTGTAAGATTCCTCTAAAATAAGCCCTCCCCCGAAAATAAGCCCTATTGAGATTGCTACTGTAGTGAAGGTGATCCCCTGCGCTACATGTTACATTACGGTACCCTCTATATGCACTGTCCCCCCCCCCGAAACGCACACCGCACTCCGAGCTGCATCCAATCAGAGCTGCAGCAGTGAGCGCATCATCCTGTTCTTCCCCAGTGATTTGCTTATTGAATAAAGGTACATTTTTTTGTTCACATTCACCTGTTTATTAAAATTGCTGTCAATGTTCATTAAAATAAGCCCTCCCCTGAAAATATGCCCTCTGGTGTTTTTCTGTCCAAAAAAAATAATAAGACAGTGTCTTATTATCGGGGAAATACGGTAGCTCCAGAAGACAGAGGAGTAATGATTGGCAGGGGAGAAATTTGACATCAGGGTGCCCAATGACTGGAGTGTCCAGAAGTAGAACAAGCTTCCATGGGGGGTGACCACCAGAAGATGACTTGTTGATTCTTGTAGTGGGGACTCTTTTTTCAGGTGTCTTTTGGACAAAATGGCCTCTGAAATGACTTCCAATTCTGAACTTCTGTGATTTTGTGACTTTTCAATGAGCAAACAAATTTGATGAGTGCTTGCCATGTTCCCAACACTTTTGTAGGTGCTATATCCCACAGAAAAAGAAAAAAATAGGACATTCCCTACCTTCAAAAACCTTATTATGTATCTGGAGAGATAAAATGAACACACATGCATGCAGTAGTGGGTGCTAGAATGGAAGGTGCAGCTTGTTGTTTGTCCCTCGTTCTTGAAGAGGACCATGACATCAGCAAGATTTAAGTGAGAGAGGGCTGTGAAAGGTCACCAGCCTCACTTTCTCCTCTGTAACCATCTGGGTCCAATGGAGATGACCCCTAATGCAGTAGGAGACCTTTGTCTTTTTAAGCTAAGGTCTTTCCAAGTTCTTACTTTGACTGAGGCAAAGCCCATTCTGTGATTAAGGCTAGCTAAGAAATGAGCCAAGGAATGGCACCTTTTACCTAACCAAGCTAACAAAAAAAATCAATCTGGGAAGGGAAGACCCTCGGGGTTTCTGGCCAAAACAGAAACAATTACTACTTACTTTCACTTTGGGCCATCTCAGCCCAAACAGCAACCAAGAAGCAGTGCTTGTGCTGGGACCTATTTTTGACGAATCAATGACAGCCAGAGGTTTAAGGCATGGTCTTTCTAGCTAGTAAACCCCAAGATATCTAAGTAGGTTTAAGGGATCAAATTTACATTCCTTTGGGCAGAGCACCCTCAAGTAAGGGCATTATACCCCATGTGGACAGAGAGAGAGGAATGAGAGGAGGGAAGGGAAAGGAAGGAAGAGGAGAAGAGAGGAGAGGAAGGACCTGAGTTGCCCAACTGCAACTGGCCAGTTGGGTCCCCCCTGGTATAGCTTGAACTACTCACAAGTTGTTTGTCCTTTCTTGAAGAGGACCATGAAATCAGGGAGGTAATGCCAAGATGTGCAAATGAATTGGATTTAAGTGAGGCAGGGCTGTGCAAAGTCACCTGCCTCAGTTTCTCCTCCAGAGCCATCTGGGTCCAGTGGCCAGATACAGATCAGGATGACTGGAGATGACTTCAAGGTACAGATGTAAGCACTGTGTGAAGCCAAAGCTAGAGTAGATATGAAAGCCTTCATGAAGAATGTGGGACTGAAGCTAAGCTAAGCTCGCAGAGAAATAAGATTAGACTATGAGGAGGAGTCTTGTTCCAGGCCAGAGGAAATTTTTATATTTTCTTTTTTTCCCTATGAATTTAAATCACTTTTACTGTTTGATCTATCATCAGGATGATCTATAATGAAAGGCACTTGGCCTTTTGGTCCCCTATGGCTTTCTAAGATGCTAGACTTGATAACTTTAAAATGGGTCATAGCAAAAATAAATTTCAAAGACCTCAATGTTAGCTAATGGGTTTCTCAATTTAAATTGTACACAAAGGTAAATCTGTAACTGTAATTAATATTTAACCTAGATTCATTTATTTTAAATATTTTAGTTAAAAAATTACAAAAAGGAGAAATTGTCGAGTTAAATAACTTAGCCAGGAAGAAATTTCACTATTTTCAAATGTGGCCCATAGCCTTTTAATACGTCTAGGAGACTACTTAACCTTTTTGATCACCTGTTTGATTTGTTGGTGGAACTACAAGAAGTCCCCTTAAATAGGTATCCCTTTATTTTCAGAAAGCTTAATGTTATCTTTTAATTTCTGCCAAATGTTAACTGATTATGTTATATTTTTAAGTCACTTGGCACATATTACATTGTTATCCCATGACTTGAGGCTATGAAATTGGCTCACTTGGATTTATTTCCTGTGGTTTATGCAACTTCTTATTTTTAAGTGAATATTTTGTTTTAATTTTTTCTCTTTTTTATGATATACTAAGAAGCACACTGTGGCACATATTCCATTCATCAGTGTGGGTTCACCCTAGTGACAGATTGCAGCCCCTTCCTTAACTTAGTAGATAACATTTATGTACAGCTTTGAAATTCTTTAAATATATAAAATTTAATTTAAAAATTAATTTAAATATATAAATTTAAAATTAATTTAAATATATAAAATTCTATGAAATTCTTTACATATTTTATTTTATTTGACCCTCCCAACAAAACCTACAGTATAGGTTCTATTCTTATCCCCATTTTACAGATGAGAAAACAAAGGCTGAGAGAATTCAAGTGACTTGTCCAAGGTCACACAGCTAGTAACTGACTGAGGCTGGATTTGAACTCAGGTCTTCCTAACTCCCAAGTCCAACACTATCATTTGTCACCTAGCTTCTTAGACTTCTTAGACTTTTTCCACTCAAGAGCCCTTCCTTGCTTCTTAAACTATGAGTCTCAACCCCATATGGGTCAATGGATTCTAGATGGTCTTTCAGAGTTGCAGTGTCCAAAAACTTTTTCACCCCAAGGTCAGCTTGTTGAGGAGCCAGCCTTCAAGGCTTGAGCTAAATTGATGCTTCAACCACAGACACATTCCACTACTGGACACTTATTTAAAGCCATTACACCTTAGAGGGCAGCTAGGTGGTACAATGGATAGAGTGCTGGGCCTGGAGTCAGAAAGATTCCTCTTTCTGAGTTCAAATCCAGCCTCAGACACTTACTAACTGTGTGACCCTGGGGAAGTCACTTAACCCTTTGTGCCTCAGTTTCCCCATCTGTGAAATGAGCTGGAGAAGGGAAGGGTAAACCACTCCAGTATCTTTGCCAAGAAAATCCCAAATGGGGTCACAAAGAGTCAGACAACTCAACTTTAAGACTCTGAGGTAACGAACCATTGGACATGACTGAACAATGAGACATCTAGAATGAACTTACTTTATCCTGGAAAAATAACTATTTCTTAATATTTTAATTTGAGCTAAAAATTATTTTGACATGCTTCCACAAGTCTTTCTAGTATCTTTGCCAAGAAAACCCCAAATGGGGTCACAAAGAGTCACGGTAAGGCCAGTTTGACCCCCAAATGAGAGGTCATGTTGATTTTGTTCTTAGATAGGCTTCCAAGAGATTGTATTACATGATGCCTTAAGTAGTGACCTGGGAGGTATTCAGGTTGATGAAGGGGCTGCAGAGGGAATTCCAGCCTGAATGAGGGGAATGCTTCTGAGCTCCCTTCCAGCTGCTTCTGAAACTGTACCTTCTTCCAGCTTTATGGTGGTACAGGCTGGTAAATTTAGAGCTAGAAGAGGCCTCAGAAGCCTTCCATACAACCCCCTCATCTCACAGAAGAGATTGGCCTATAGAGGTGGCTGAGGTGCCAGAGGCCACAGGGTGGCAGAACTTGGATTGGAGCCCCAATCATCTGACCTTGACCCCAGCAAGCTTCCTTTCTGCTGAGTCAGGCTCTGTGGTTCCACATTGGTAACTTCTCTCTTCTAGCACATGAAGGAACACACACACACACACACACACACACACACACACACATATGCGTGCTCAAGACCTTCCCTTCCATTTTTTTTTTCCAGAGGTGGGGGACCACACAGGTGTGATCTAAGCATGCAATGTCAAACTTCTTTGGTGTGTTGGTTAGTTTGGCTTAACTCCCCCCCCTCTTTTTTTTTTTTTTATTTGTGAGAGAGGATAGCTCTCTTGGAGGGCAAGGAAGAAAGAGATACATTGAAAAATATAGATGATGTGAAAACAAAAGCTATAAATAAATTGCATTTAAGATATTTTAAAAGGATATTAGATCTTTGCTCCATAAGTTCTGCTTCAGTTTCACACCTGTCAAGGTAGACTGCACCAGGTAGGAAAGCCTATAATTCTCTCTCCCCCAAAACAATACACAGTGCCAGTCTCCAGCCACCCCATCCCGAAAAGAAACACCATAGTCTGGGCTGATGCCAGAGAGCTGAATTTTTGTGTTTTCTGTCTTAGGAGTTTGGACTTGGTAATTTTTTGGAGGAAATGGTTAGAACTGTAGTGTGCTGTGAGTTTGGTGAGGGAAACATCTCCCTAGAAAAAGCAGCATTAAAGGTTAAAGAAATAGAACCTTCCAGGCTCAGTCCATTCTCTTCTGAGTCTGTCTTAAAGGAGACCTTGGGTCACTATCTTGGAGGCCTTTGCCCCAGCAAAATGACTTCATGTGATTAACTACTGAGAAACATCTCTGGCAGAATAAGCCAGAGCTTGGGTAACAAGATTAACAAGATACAACCCTAAACTTAAGACATTCTCCTACCCCCAGGCCAAAAAAAAAAAAAAGTCACCTGACATATGGTGTCACTATGACTCTACCTCCCAAATCAGAAAAGCGGTAGAGGAGCCTTACCTGATAGGCTTCTTTAGCTACCTTCCCTAGAGCTGTGTAAAAACCCTTTATGTATATCCCTCTGTTCTTCAGAGTTGTCGGTCACTTGCTGGTCAGCTGATACCAATTATACCTTTTCTCTTCTAGCTGGGCCTCTTGATCTACTGATCTCCAGGTGGGAGGAATTAATCTCTAGGAAGACATTAGGCTCTTTAGGTTGAGGAATTCCACTACAATTTGTAGGTCCTTTCCCACCCTAAATCCTAAGTGAGATTCATAATTTGATAGTTTCCCCCAAAAAGACAGAATGAGAAAGGATATCCTTTGTCCTCTTTAAATTCCCTCCTTGTTTGTACCTACTGAGGCAGTGACATAGGAGATTTTCTGGGCCTCCCAGCTCCTCACTCCTATTTTTAGAGATTTTAGATAGCTGCATGATTATTCATGCAGATAAGAAGAGGCCTTCTGGTAAGATTTTTCCAGGACCCACCCACCCCTTAGGTGTGTGTGTGTGTTGTGTGTGTGTGTGTGTGTGTGTGTGTTGTGTGTGTGTGTGTGTGTGTGTGTGTGTGTGTGTGTGTGCTCTCGAACGCACACGCTCGATCGAGAGCTCTTGGACCTTCTCCTGGATCTTAGACTGCTTTTGAGTGGGGACCTTGTACGAGTTAATTAACTTGACTGAAAGGCACTCACCAAAGCCCCTGGGAGTGGACTTTGCCTGGGAGTTTTGTCATTCATGGGAGCTCTTTGAAGGAAAAGAAAATCTAAACTGTGTGTTTCCTGACTTCTTCCAGCAGTACAATGGCCCTCCCCAAGAAGAAGCTTCAAGGTCTTGTTGCTGCAACTGTTACACCTATGACTGAGACTGGGTAAATATTACTTTGGGATATAAAGAGTTGTCTTCATAGCCTCATAGGGATGTCAGTCGTAGGTATTGTACTAAGTGCTGGGGATACAAAAGGAGGCAAAAAGCAGTCCCTGCCTTCAAGAAGCTCACAGTCTGGTGGAGGGAGGAAGCAAACAACTTGTAATATAACTTACAAACAAAAGTTATATTCAAGATAAATAGGAAATAATTAACAGAAGGAAGGCACTAGGATTAAGGCTTCCTCTAAAAGGTAGGATTTTAGCTGAGACCTGAAGGAAGCCTGAAGGCCGAGATGAGGAGGAAGAGAGCATTCCGGGCATGGGGGACAGCCAGAGAAAAAGCCAGGAGTCAAAAGATGGTATGTCTTGTTCATGGAACAGCCAGGAGCCCCCAGTGTCATTGGAATGAAGAGTACCTGGCCCTGAATAAAGTGTAAGAAGCCTGGAAAGGTAGGAGGGGGATGGGTTCTGAAGGGCTTTGATGCCAAATAGAGGATTTTGTATTTGACCCTGAAGGCAACAGGGAGCTGCTGGAATTTGAGTTGGAGGGATGACATGGTCAGACCTGCATTTTAGGAAAATCAGTTTAGTGGCTGAATGGAGGTTGGATTGGAGTGGGGAGAGACTTGAGGCAGGCAGACCCACACCAGCAGGCTATTGCAATAGTCAAGAGGTGAGGTGCTGGGGACCAGAACTGAGGTGGGGGTAGTCTCAGAGGAGAGTAAGGACATATTGGAGAGATGTTGAAAAGGTGAAATCAACAGGACTTGGAAACAGATTGGATATAGATGGTGAGATTGCCATAGAGTATCTCTAGCCATTATCGTTTCTATTGTCTAAATCACTAACATAGACAAAAAGATATAATATCCCATCCGAAACTCTCCTACCCAACCCCTAGCCCAAGACCAAGTTTATAGAAGTCTTATCTCAAAGCTTGACCCAGAGGAATATATGCATGTTCTTCCTCAGGTCTTATATTATAGAGCCAGGCTTTAAAACCAGATCCTCTGATCTCAAATCCAGCATCCTTCTATCATTCTGCAATTGAAGACAATGACAAACTTTAATGTTTGTAAAACACTTTATTTATGATTTGAAATCTGACTTTGTGTTAAGTAGGGACTTCAAATACTGTTGTCTACATTTTAACATATGAAAAAAGAGGCTCAGAGAGGTTAGGTGATTTGCCCCTAGAAAGAAGGAAAGAAACAAGCATTTATTAAATGCCTACTATGTGCCAGATACTCTGATAAGTGTCTTACAAATATCTCATTTAATGATGGTCACACAGCTAATAAATATCAAGGACAGGAGCTATGAACTGGTATATTCATTGTAGATACCAATTTGGAATTATTCAAGGAAAATAAATAATCAGAGACTGAATTTAAACCCAGGCCATCCTGACTCCCAAGTTAAGCATACCAAATAATGTTCTTTCTCTGAGGGAGGAAGAGAATCAAAAGCAAGGGAGCCAAAGGGATGAGTTAGATGATTCCCTTCTGTTGTGACTAAATTCAATTAAAATAAATGTATTATATTTGTTATCGATTAATAATATTTGTTGAATTAAACTCTTTGGGGGCAATAACAAAACTAATAGCTGAGTAATCACCACACCAGCTGTTAATTCCTCATAATATTAGCAGAATTATCTAATGTTGTATATATATGGATTGACATTTTGGTATGTACTTGTGGTTTATTGTTGATCAATCAATGAAACTGTCATATAATTCATCTGACTAAAGCCAGCATAGACATATTAATATATGTATCTGCTAGTAAATGTTTAACAACTGACTCGAAAAAAATACTTTAAATTTAATCTCCATTATTAGCATCTAATCCATCTTCTTTGATCTGCCAATTTCAGAGGTATAAATGCTCACATTCGAAATTTAATAGTTGGGTCCCAAGATGATTCAAACTGGCTCTCCCACACCCCTCTGTATCCCCCAGTAAAATGTAAACACTCCTTTAGGTCAGGGACTATTACATTTTTTTTCTTCTGTATCCCCCAGTAAAATGTAAACTCTCCTTTAGGTCAGGGACTATTACATGTTTTTTCTTCTGTATCCCCCAGCTTTGTTTTTGGCTTTGTATCTTCAGCACCTATCACAGTGACTTGCACTAATTCAGTTTATGATTAATAAGCACAAGTGTATTGAATTAAGACTGCATAAAATCAGATGCTTCCTAGTAACATCTGAGAGCAGCATAGTATCCTGGGAAGATAGACAGGGAGTCAGGAGACCTAAGTTCAGAGCTTGGTTCTCTAGTTTAACAGTGCCGGTTTATCTTGGGCAGGTTCCTTAATTTCTTAGTCTTTTTCCCTATTTGTCAAATAAAGTGGTTAAACTAGATAATCTCTGGAAGTCCTTTCCAGCTCTAGATTTCTGTTTCTACTGTTCTGTTTAGAAATTAGTGCCTTGCAGTCAGTTCTCAGCTTATCTGTGTAGCTCAGATCTTACTCCAGGGTCTCTGGGGACCACCCTTTGAAGGCTCACTGGAATCATGGAATAACAGTGGAAGGGCTGTGAGTTGCTCATAAAGGCAATGATGTGACTTACCTCAATTTAGGTTTCTAGCACACTAAAAAAAAGTGAGCATGCTGTTGGACAGGCACCAAGTGAAAACAGGATTCTTGCTGAGGATATGGCATTTCTGTGTCTACAGCTGGTTAATACCAAACTTGTCTGCTTCTCCACCCTTCCCATGAGTTATATGGATAAAGCCTGAAATCATCTATTTCTCAATGTGTTTGGGCCTTTGTTGGGCAGATAAGATAAAAAACATGTGACTATAAGAATTTACAGTTTTTACATCCTGTTATGGGAGATCCTTTTTCAAGCTGAGGAGCCACATCTGGTGGATGTTACTTTAACCTTTTTAAACTGGCCTCCTTTAGCCTGGAAACAACTTTAAGGTTTTTTTTTTTTAATCTTGCATCCTATTGAGAATGTTAGGGTGTTCTTCTGCCTCCTGTGTCCAACAAGAATCACTGAATGGGCTTTGCCTCAGTCACATTGAGACTTAGGAAAGACCTTAGCTTGACACTGCCAAGGTCTTCCACTGCATCCTAGGCCACCTCCAGTTGTCCTGATCTATATCTGGCTACTGGACCCAGATGGCTCCAGAGGAGAAATTGAGGCTGGTGACTTTGCACAGCCCTCCCTCACTTCAGTCCAATTCATGATGTCATGGTCCCTCTTTGAGAATGAAGGACAAACAGCAGCAACCAACAAAACACCTGAAAGCAACTATTTTTCTCCCACAAATCCATTTCCTTTTGCCCAAATCCCAGGGCTCAACTCTGCCCTCTCCATTCTGCTTGTTCTCCTTCCTTTCTACCACTGATTCATCCGGTCTCTCTGCATTTCTGGAGGGAGGCTAGATCAGGTCCCCTCCAATCTTATGATCAGCTGTTTGCCTAGAAAAGTGCTGGTTAGTAATGCTGAAGGCTCTCAGTGAAGGAATAGTCTGAACTAATCATTGCTGTCCCTTTCATGCAGTGAGCTGCCTGAAAGCCTCCCCTCCTTCCCCACTTCCCTTCCCTTGTTGTCCTTTGCTTAAAGTGAGAAGCTCGGTCATGGTTATGGATGCCAAAGAGCCTGGTTCTCATAAGCTCCATGGAGATGGAGGCCTTCCTGCCTTGCTGCACATTGCATAACTTTATAACCCAGTTGTCAGAATGACCTCCCGCCCTGGAACAGGACATGTTCTACTTCTGGCACTCAGGGTCTTACTTGCTCCTCTGTGGAAGTGGCTTTGTGTTGGCCATACAATTGAGATTTTGGCAGACATACACACATTTCAGCTGTTTTTAAATACTGAAAGCGTTTAAAAGCGCAACCTCAAAACGAAGCAGCTTTTTAAACATTTGTGCCAATTAAGAGAACATGTCCTATTAATAATTCTCAAATGTGGAACTGAGGTTTCCTTGTGTTGTTTTTGCAGAAAGATTAGCCACAAGACCAGGGTAAAGGGCCATAGACACTAGGGGTTTTTCTCTGAGAAACCACCTTTAAAACAATCCTGTGTCCCTTGTGGCTTAAAGAAAAAAGGAGTCTAGGCTGGGAGTCAGGAGACTGGGAGTCTAGGCTGGCTCCAGTATACACACCCCAAAGTGGGGATGATAGGGATGGTGAATCAGGTCAGATTCACCAAGTCCTTTGTTCTCCTAGGGAGAAAGGTACTTTTAAAGGGAGTTGGTTTTTCTATATGCATTCAGCTGGAGAATGAAAGATCAAAGAAGTCACTGAGGAATGTCACCAAACACAATAGCTCTGGGAACAT
>NW_027187372.1:2643315-2714781 GCF_028583685.1 Petaurus breviceps papuanus
TTGGGGTGATTACTAAAAGTGTTAAATAGCACAAGGCCAAATACAAATGCCTGAAACATTCCACAAAGACCTCTTTCCAAGCTGACTTTGAACTATGGGTCCAAATCCCTGGAGTTGCCTTCTAGTTCTAGACTTAGGATCCTCTAGTGATCCCTCCATTCAGTCAACTCTGAATCCAGTAACAAGTTTTCTAGGCTGCAGGCTCTTCTTCCTTTATACAAGAAGAACAAGTGAGATTTTCAAGTTTGTCTGCAGTACTCCCTTCATCTACCAGACTAATTATCCTATAAAAATAAAAAAAGAATATAGGTAATTTGACCTATTATTGGTGGATCTAGGTAATCACTACTTCCTTTCTGGATATTTGTTAAATATCCCTTTAGAAATACATTATAATTGCATAGATTTTCAGGCTTTCTTGATGTATCGATCAGTTAGGATGATTTTTATCCCTCTTGTTTTTGTTTTTCTATCTTTAAAAAATATTATTTGTTATGGGATGGCTTTTTGGGAGGAGGGGGGGAGATATGCTGGAGGAAGCTGTATGTAAAAGATTAAAGTTCATCAATAAAAACTTAATTTAAAATAGGAAAAAAAAGAGAAAAGTAATGCATTATAGAATTGTGTGAAGAAGTGTCTTTAAGCTAATCATCCTGAAGACTGCAGTCTATATTCTTTTATCTTTTAGAAGACTGGGGCAGTTTTGTCCTTCACCAGCCCCATGATTTCTCAGAGATATCTGATAATGGCTCAGTAATTGTGGTATGTAGTTCATCAGCGCCTACTGACTTAAATTTTCCAAGGACAGCTAGGTATTCTTTCACTATCTCCCTACTTGTCTTAGGTTTCAACTCCCTATTAGTCATCATTGTGCTATCTTTTCTAATCCAAAAATCATTCTCTTTGGCAAAGAAAATAGAAGATTTGAGTCTTTGCTGCCTCTCTGCCATCTGTTATCTTTCCTTGTCCCCAACAGCCCTTCCCCTTCTTTGATCTTTCTCTTCCCCCCCAGAGAGTTACCCCCAAAACCACATTTTGTTGTCTTTTGGATCCCTAACCTACCACAGTTCGTTGATTCATTAAGCCAGTATCCATTCAATTTAGCATTCTTGATATTCTTCTCATCTGTATGTCTTTTTAAAAAATCCAAGCAATTGGCTATTTTTTTATCCGCATCAGTCTTTTAAAATAATTCTTCTTTTTCTTCCCCATTGAGATCACTTCTCTTTGTGCCTTCAGAATTTCATTCTCTTTTTTTCAGAATTTATTTATTTATTTTTAGCTTTCAACATTCATTTCCACAAGATTTTGGATTCCAAATTTTCTCCCCATCTCTCCCCTACCTCCACCCCAAGATGACAAGCATACTGATTATTCCTTCCCCCAGTCTGCCCTCTGATATATCCCCTTCTATCCCTCCCTTTTCCCTATCTCCCCTTACTTTCTTGTAGGGAAGATGGATTTCTATACCTCATTGCCTGTATATCTTATTTCCTGGTTACATGTAACAACAATTTTTTTAACTTTTGTTTTTAAAACTTTGAGTTCCAGATTCTCTCCCTTCTTCCCTCCTCACCCACCCCCACTGGGAAGACAAGCAATTCAGCAGAGATTATACATGTGTTGTTATGTAAAACAATTCCATAGTAGTCATGTTGTAAATGACTAACTATATTTCCTTCTTTCCTATCTCACCCCCCATTTATTCTATTTTCTCCTTTGACCCTGTGCCTTTTCAAAAGTGTTTGCTTCTGACTGCCCCTTCCCCCAATTCTCCCTCCTTTCTATCACCCCCTCTTCTTATTCCCTTCTCCTCTACTTTCAGAATTTCATTCTTGAGGGTTTATCATCCCTCCTGGTCTGATTTCCTCTCTACAGTGTTAGGGAAAAGGATCCCACCTGTCCTGTCTCAGAAACTTCCACATTTCCTCCCCCAAATCTCAGCTGTATGTCAAGCCATCATACCTGGCTTAATTATGCCTCTATCCCGAAGTCCAAGATGGCGTAGTCACTGCCTGCCAAGGTGCTATTTCAGCTACTGGTTACTCCTTTTTAGTGAGAATTGGCTCCAGAATAGCAACTCCCTTTGTCATTTCCTTCACCCTTTAAGGGATGACATGGTCATTATAATTACCAAGGCCAGAAATGCTTAGCTGCTCTGCCTTTGACTCTGAAGGATAACTGAAGTCCTGACCAGTATCATATCGTACTTCCATGACAGGCTTGATTTTTGTCTCTACTTATTAGTTCAGTGGGTGATCATTGGATGGGAGGAGAAGGATGGGAACAACTCAGATTTATAGAGAGAATTAAGATTTGCAAAGTATCTTCCTCACAATAATCCCCATGAGGTTGTATAAGTATTCCCATTTTGCAGATGAGGAAAGTGAGGTGTTGTGAAGTTAATTGACTTGTTCATGCTTACCTGGCCAGCGAATGTCTGAGGCGGGAATGGAACCCAGTTTTCTTGATATTCAGTATTCTTTCCAGTACTCCAGGCTGCTCTTCAAGGGAGCAGCATAGTAGAGGGGAAATTAATCAAGTAAGAAGCCTTTTTGAAATACCTACTATATGTGGCACACTGTGCTAGCCAATGGCCCCAGAGAGAGGGAACCTGGCTCTAAACCCCACCCCTCCTCTGACATTTACTGCCTGTGTGACCTTGAACATGTCACTTAGATTCTTCCTCTGTAAAATGAGGGGTTGCATAGCCTCTGAGGTTGCTTCTAGCTCCAGCCCCAGGATTCAATGAAGGAAATGTGAAAAAAATTCAGAAGATTTAGAAATTGTTAAGATGCCCAAAGATTTAATTTGGCAGAGGGGAAATTGAGAGAGCTAAAGAGAAGTTGAAAGAGGAGGATTCTCAGGGCAAAGGAGATGAGATGAAAATAAGAGATCTCCTTAAAGGAAAAGGACAACAGGAGAAAGGACTTGGAAGGTTTGATCTGAAGGTGGGGCAGGAGGAAGAAGAAGAGGACCTAGAGAAAAAGGAAGAGGAAGAAAGTGGCTTGACCAGGGAAAGGAAGTTAGATCCACCTGTCGAGGTACTATCGAGGAGCAAAGGGGAGCACACTTCTGAAGCTGAAGATGGTCTCTTTAGGGGACCTAGTGCAGGAAAAGGATTGGAAGTAGTCTATCAATCAACAAGCATTTATTAACCACCAGCTGTTTGCCAGGCCCTATGCTAAGCACTGGGGAAACAAAAAAAAGTTCAAGGAACTTCCATTCTGTTGGAGAAGACAACATTTACATAAAGTTATATAAAAATGTAATGCAAAGTGATTTAGGGGGTCAGGAGAGGCAGTAGCAACTGGGGCAGGGGACAGCAAGAAAGGCCTCATGTAGAAGATAGCACCTGAGCTGAGCTTTAAAGGAAATGAAGGATTCTTTTTTTTTCCCTGTTTTTTGGAGGACAATTGGGGTTAAGTGACTTGCCCAAGGTCACACAGCTAGGTTTTTGTGTGTGTGTCTGTTAAGTGTCTGAGGTCACATTTGAACTCAGGTTCTCCTGACTCTAGGACCGGTGTTCTATTCACTGTGCCACCTAACTGCCCTGAGGTGAAGGACTCTACCCCCCAGCCACATGGGATGCGTGTGCAAAGGCATGATGGAGGATAATGGTAGAGGAGCAGCAAACAGGCCAGTCTGGCTAAACTGAAGAATATGTGAAGGGGACTGTAGCAGCAAGCACCCCAAGCGTCCTCAGGGTTTGCTGCCACCACAGGTTCTTGGATCTGCTTTGTAAAGGAAAGCAACTCAAAATGGGGTTAACAAGCTTACTTTAATCAGTCAAACATGTATCATTTACCTAGTTCAGGGGAAAAAGTTCAGCACCCTGAACTTCAAAGTATACAGGCAGAATTATCAAGACAGAAACAGATCAAGTAGACAGCTTTCCAAACTGTCCAGCCATTACATCCATACCAAATCAACATCTGGGTTTTTCAAAGCGGGCGGGGCTCTGGACAACAGCTTCCCAGAATCCATGTCAAATCACAGAACACTTCTCAAAGTGAGCCCCAAAACAAAGCTACACATCAGGGCTTATATAGCCTTCTCCTGGCTCAGAGAATGTAACAACCTTGTTGACTCACTGGCCGATCAAGAAGTATCTACTGAAAAACAAGCCTCCCACCCCAGGCTCCAGGTGCACTTTAGCCTAGGGGCAGGGAAGATCTTTAAAGTTTACATTCCCATTATAGGGACAGACAAGCAGAATAAGCCTGCAAAGGCAGACTGGGTCCAGGCTGTTGTGAAGGGCTTTCAATGCCAGATAGAAGAGTTTTGCATTTTATCCTAAAAGTAATGAGAAATTATTAGAGTTTCTTGAGCAAAGGAGAAGCAAAAGGGAAGATCAAGATCTATCTCAAAAGTGCTATACCCGGTTAAAGCCCTGACTGTAGTAGGCCATTCAATCTCTAAGCCTTCTCTCTCTGTATGCTCCTAGGGGCTTCCCAGGTGCCATCTTTGTTTACCTTTAGGACCTGCTCTCTCTCCACAATGGTATTCTCACGACATCTCTACTAACTTTATCCCACAGTCAAGGAGACTGCTATCTGACCTAATCTCAAGGGCCATGTCACTGTCTGCTAACAGTCTAGAATGTAGGCTTTCTACCCTGTGAGCAGGAAGCAGGATCTGTACTCTAGTCAGGCATGCTAGCATGGAGAACCTTGCTCCAACTCCAGGTTCATCCTGAAGAAGAGCCATGGCCCCATTTTGCCTGGCACAGGGCATGCGAAATGTTTAATGAATCAGCTTGCTGGGCCAGGAAGAAAACTAAATGTGTCATTTGAGAGCTACTATCTACCCCTAGGACCGTGTGTGTGTGTGTGTGTGTGTGTATTTTTGTGTGTGTATATAAGTGTATTGTGTGTCTGTATATCTATATGTGTGTGTATTTATGAGTGTGTGTATATACATATATATTTATATACATACATACACATAGGTGGCTAGGAATATACACACATACATACACATATATGTGTGTATTTAAATAGATAGATATACTTAGCACATAGTAGGCACAAAATAAATGTTTATTGACTGTCAGCTGTTGATTGACTGTGCCTTCATCCAGATGATTGGCTAGGTTAGGAAGGAGATATCCATCTCTATATCTGTATCTTGCTATGTAGATATAGATAGATATAGAGATGAATATCTCCTTCCTAACCTTTCATCATCTGCAACCTTGATGAGCATGCCATCAATCCTTTTATCCAAATCTTTGATAAAAAATGGTAGTCAGTACAGGGATGATCACAGATCCCTGGAGACCACCTGCCAAGTTGAGATTTACCTAATATAATTATTCAGAAGTAGAAACAATCCATTGAGGGCCCAGTAAAATAACAGAAATATAACCTTAAACTGGTAGAGATAGTTTGAAATGCTAAAAATTCATGCTGCAGGGCCTTTTAAGAGCCAGGCACACTGTCATCCTGCTAGCCCTGCATTCTCCAGGTAAGACTTTTAAGACTGATGGCAGCTGAAGAGCTCTGGGATTGTAGAGTAGAGAAGAGGCTTAGGGACGATGTGATCATTGTCAGAAAGCATCTGAAGGGCTGTTCCTTAGGCCAGGAATTGTTGTTCTGTTTGTCCACAAAGGGCAGAGCTAGGAGCAATCAGTGGGCGAGATGATGTAAGAAAAAACCTTCAGGAGGCAGTTGTTCCATGGGAGGTCTGTAAGTCCAGGCTGTGTAACCGTTTGACTGTGCTATAGAAAGGATCCTTCCTTATTTAGCTGTCGGGTTGCCTAGGTGATCGCTAAGGTTCCTTCCAACTCTGAAATTTTGTGATTGTTTAATAATCCGTTCTAGAATTTCCTCAGGAATCAAAGTCAGGACCATTGACCTATAGAATAAAGACTCTGTTTTCTTTCCATTTTTGAACCTTGGGTAGTTCAGCCTTTCTTCATAGGTAATAACATCTCCAAAAACAACCATTGGTCCTCTCAGCTCTGACACCAAGGAGAAGGTATAGTTACCTATGTTGTACTGACCTACAGTACAAGAAAATAATTTTGAAAGGGGAGCCTATGTATTCTTTTTTTCCCCATGTACAAAAATATTCCCCTAATTATGTTTTTCATTGTGCATAGTCTTATACATGTCACTATCAATTACGGTGCCTGGTAAAATGGCTTAAAAATAGCAGGTCCTCAACAAACTTATTACTTGACTACTCATTAAATAATTAATACGTTGTACCTAAATCCCACCTAATATTCTCTTTATTTATGCTTTCAAAACTATCCTGGTTTTCCTGCGTTTGTGAGGAAAACCTCAACAAGTATTTAGTAAGCATTGAATACATACCAGGCACTGTGGTGGACACAGAGATGCAGAGACAAAAATGGAGATGGTCTCCTGACCTCAAGGAGTTTACATTCTTTGTGGGGAAATAGCATGTATAAAAAGCCACGTCAGGGTGAGGAAGGCGCTATAGCATCTGGGAACATCGAGACAAGAGGTGAGGTGGCCCTTACAGGGAGGAATAGGGTCTCTTCAGAGGTGAAAGAAGGGCACCCCAGTCACCGGAAGGAATGCCTGGTTTGAGCAGCAGCAAGCAGGCCGGGCTGGCTGGAATACAGCCATGGGCAGGCAGGGGAAACGAGATAGGATTACAGGCCAAAAAAGAAGCTTCCCAGGGCTGCTGTTCTCTGGCTTTATCAATTCTCCTTCCTCCGTGGCTGTATTTGGAGGCCCCTCCCCTTGGCAGAGCTTCCTCTGTATTTTCATCCTAAGTGGCCAAAACCATTTGAGTCCCATGGTGGCTGTTTTCTTTTCCTGGATTCTCAGATTTTTCAACTTCACAGCTTATAATTCTTGAGGCTCAGCTGAGATCTTTTGGTGTTCTATTCAGAATTGACCTATTGATTATTTGTAGCTATAAATCTCCATTATACCAACTAATCAATAAATATTCATTGAGCCCCAGTCAGGGACAGAGGCCATATCATTGCTCAGAGCTGCCCCACCTCCAAGATCTCCAGCTCTAACGTTGCCTCTCTGATGACCACCTTGTAGCCTTTTGCCTTTGCATCTCCCTCCTACCAGTCTTGGTCTTCACATCTGTTTCTCCTTCATGCTTTGAACTTTCTCTGCTTTATCATTTGATTGAATAATTCCTGGTTTAATTTGCTTACATACCCAGCTTGAATTCCATGGTCATTCATTTCAAATGTGCTCTTGCTAAAACCATAGAATCTCTTGCTTTTTTGCAGAGGCAGCTGGTGGCGCAGGGGATTGAGTGCTAGACTTGGAATCAGGAAGACCCGAGTTCAAATATGGCCTCAGACACTTATTAGCCGTGTAATCCTTGGCAACACACTTAACCTGTGTCTACCTTAGTTTCTTCATCTGTAAAATGGAAATAATAATAGCACTTGTGTCACAGAGTTGCTGTGGGGATCAAATCAGGTAACACTAATGCTTTAGCATTACACAAATGCAACCTGTCAATATTTTTTTCTCTATTCCAGCCTCCAACTCCATTCTCAGAAGTTGAGCTTAAGTTCTATTTTTTTGTTGTTTTTGGTTTTGTTTTGTTTTTTTTTGTGAGGCAGTCAGGATTAAGTGACTTGCCCAGGGTCACATAGCTACTAAGTGTCAAGTGTCTGAGATCATGTTTGAACTCAGGTCCTCCTGACTCCAGGGCTGGTTCTTTATTCACTGCACCACCTACCTGCCCCAGCCTTAACTTTTTTTTAAAATTTATTTATTTACTTTTAGTTTACAACATTCAGTTCCACAATTCCTTGAGTTCCAAATTTTTCCTCCTCTCTCTCTTCCCCCTTCCCTCCATCCAACCTTAACTTTAAAAAAAATTTTCTTTTTTTTGCTTTGTGGAGGGGGGAAGGGCAACTGGGGTTGAGTGACTTGCCCAAGGTCACAGGACTAATAAGTGTTATGTGTCTGAAGCTGGATTTGAGCTCAGGTCCTCCTGACTCCAGGACTGGCGCTCTATTCACTGCACCACCTAGCCGCCCCCAGCCTTAACTTCTTAAGGAGAATATTAAAGCCATCTGGTATGGCATCCTTAGACTTTCCTTGATTTTCTTGTTCCTCACTATTTTTATTCTAGTCACTAAGGTGCAAAATGTCATAGAAGATTCCAAATTGTGATAGTTTAACCATCATCTGTATGTTCTGGTCGATGAGGAAGTTGGTTTTCTTATGAATAATATGATTTGGCAAGGGGCATTTAAGGACAGTTCAACCTTTTCTTTTTTTAAAATTTAATTTAATTTAATTATTTTTTAGTTTACATCATTCATTTCCATAAGATTTTGAGTTAGAGATTTTCTCCCCATTTTTCCCCTACCCACCACCCCAAAACAGCAATCCCACTGAAAATCCCCTCCCCCAATCTTCTCTCACCTATGTCTTCCCCCATCCGCTCTGACTTTCCAGTAGGGCATGGTGAATCTCTATGCCCTAGTGCTTGTATATCTTATTTCCCAATTACATGTAAAATAATAATAATTATATACGTGTGTGTGTGTGTGTGTGTATAAAACATTTGATTTTAAACCTTTGAATTCCAGATTCCTTCCCTACCTCCCTTGTCACCCATCCTTACTGGGAAGACAAGCAGTTCAACATAGGTTGTCCATGTGTAGCTATGCAAAACATTTCCATAGTGGATATATTGTGAAAGACTGACTATATTTCCCTCCATCCTATCCCACCCCCCACTTGTTCTGTTCTCTACTTTGATCCTGTCCCTTTTCAAAAGTTGGTGCTTCCAACTTCCCTCCCCTACAGCCTGCTCTCCCTTCCATCATCCCCCCTCTCATCCCCTTCCCCACTACTCTCCTCTAGGGTGAGATACCATATTTAGTGTGTATGTGATTCCCTCCCTAAGCCAAATTCATTGAGAATAGGATTTACTCATTCCCTTTTGCCTTCCTGTTCTTCCCCTCCATTGTAACCATTTTCCCTTGCCTCTTCTATATGAGAAAGTTTACCCCATTCTGTCTCTCCCCATCTCCTCTTTTTATATTCCTCTCTCACCTCTTCATTTCACCTTTTAAGTATCATCCCTTCCTATTCAACTGGTCCTGTACCCTCTGTCTATGTATACTTGTACACATATGTTCACATTCTCACATATGTATTCATATGCCCATATACCCTCCTATATAGACATATATATGTATACATATATATACACACATACATATATACATTTCTATTCCCTTCAACTATTCTCATACTAAGAAAAGTTTCATAAGTTACAATTATCATTTTTCCGTGTATGAATGTAAGTAGTTCAACTTTGGTAAGTTCCTTATGATTTCTTTTCCCTGTTTACCTTCTCATGCTTCTCTTGCTTCTTGTATCTGAATGTCAAATTTTCTATTCAACTCTGGTTTTTTCATCAAGAATGCTTGAAAGTCCTTCTATTCCATTGAACGACCATATTTTCACCTAAAACATGATACTCCGTTTTGCTGGGTAGGTGATTCTTGGTTTTAATCCCAGCTCTTTTGACCTCCAGAATATCATATTCCAAGCCCTTTAATCTCTTGGTGTAGAAGCTGCCAGATCCTGTGTTATCCTGATGGTGTTTCCACAGTATTCAAATTGTTTCTTCCTGGCTACTTATAATATTTTCTCTTTGATCTTGGAATTCTGGAACCTGGCTATAATATTCCTAGGAGTTTTCTTTTTGGAATCTTTTTCAGGAGGTGATTGGTGGATTCTTTCAACCTCTATTTTGCCCTCTGGTTCTAAAACATCAGGGCAATTTTCCTTGAGAATTTCTTGAAGGATAATTTCTAGGTTCTTTTTTTTATCATGGCTTTCAGGTAGTACAGTCATTTTAAAATTATCTCTCCTGGATCTATTTTCCAGGTCAGTGGTTTTCCCAATGAGATATTTCACATTGCCTTCTATTTTTTCATTTGTTTGGATCTGTTTAATAATATCTTGATTACTCATAAAGTCACTAGTTTCCATTTGCTCCAGTCTGATTCTGAAGGAATTATTCTCTTCAATGAGCTTTTGAGATTCCTTTTCCATTTGGCAAATTTGGCTTTTTAAGTTATTCTTCTCCTCATTGGCTTCTTGAGCCTCTTTTGCCATTTGAGTTAGTCTATTATTTAAGGTGTTATTTTCTTCAGTCAGGCTGTTGACTCTCATTTTATAATTTTCTTGCATCATTCTCATTTCTCTTCCCAATTTTTCCTCCACTTCGCTTATTTGGTTTTCAAAATCCTTCTTAAGTTCCTCTATGGCCTGTAAGCAGCTTATTCTTTTCTTGGAAGCTTCTGGTACAGGAGTTCTGACTTTACTGTCTTCCTCCTGTTCCATACTTTGATCCTTTTTGCCCCCCAAAAAGGAGTCTAAAATTGGATTACTGTGTTTGCCTTGCTTCCCTCATTTGCTCATGTTGCCACTCAATTACTTGACTTCTGAGCTTTTTGCCACAGTAAAACTCTGCTACCAGAGTGGGGAGCATTGTCCCAAATGGCTGGGGTTTTCTCAGCTCTGGGAGCTATTAGTTGGGTGCCTTCTCTGAAGCCTCCCCACACTCTGGCAAAATGGTCACGCACCCCAGGACTTCCACCCTAGACCACAATCCAGACCCAAGCAGGTTAAAGCAAGAGCAATTACCCCTCAGACTGGTCACTTGGTCCCCCTGCAATCTGCAGGCCAGGAGCTCTGAAGCAGCCATGTGGCAGCAGCTACGCAGCCGCTTCTTGCCCCCAGGGCAAAGGCCGGACTGCACTCCCAAGCTCCCAGGTCTCAAAGTCCATACTGCACTAACCTCTCACTTTGTCCTTGGCATCTATGGGTTGATAATTCTGGAAACTGCCACAGCTGCTGGTGATCTGAAATCCCTCCAGCCAGAGGCTGGTCAGGCCACCCTGAGACTAAAACCTCAGGCTATGGAAGGGCTGAGCTTGGCTCCCAGAACTCTGTGCTGTCCCCTGCTGGCTGGCCTGCCAGGCTGTCTTCAGCAGGAGGTTAGCTTCTCTTTGTCATTTTGTGGGTTCTGTAGCCAGCTCCATCCAGTCCCAGCCCTGCAGTCATAGGCCTGGCAATGGCCCTTGTAGTTAGTGAGTCAACTTGCTGCCATGTTGATGAGGCCTCATCAGTTGTCTTCCAGGCCTCTGCCCAACCTTTTCTTTTAACTTTTATCTTGAGTTTCTATCCATGGACTAAATTTTGTAATTAGATTATTCCATATGCCAGTGTGAACTTTTTTCTCATACATCTCCTCATGTCAGTAATTAAACTTTGTATGTCATAAGAATTTTATTTTTATAAAGATCACCATTAATTGAAGTATATTATTCTGCAACATTCTTGCCCATGATCGGTTTACAATGTGTCTCAGCCCTGAATCCCTTGCTTCCTGGTGTGGAAGAAAAACTGTACTTTGCATTGTGGACACAAAGCCACCAGAACAAATTTCTATTAATTTTAACTTATTCTAAATCTAAGCATTTTTCTACTTACAGAAATGTCCAGACTGACAGAATCTTCATGCTCTTGGGCATCTGTCTAACATGAATCATCTTGAAGTTCTAATTTATAGGATTCTTAAATAATAAGGAAGTCAAGATAGTCAAGATTGAGCAAGGGTCTAGAGTTTACATTCTCTAAACAGTTTGCTTCATCTGACAGAACAATGGTCACTTAACTCTAAGCTCACCCTTAAAGAATCATTTCCCTATAACCATTGATCTGTCTTTCATCACTTTCTTCAGGGGTTCTCCTCTCCAATAGGTCAAAGATGAACACGTAAGAAAGCTTCCCATTAACTGAAGTAATTAAAGAGACTTTTTCCTTCTCCTAGATAGATTCAGCTAAGGCCCCTGGTCTTTACCAGCCACCACCTAATTACTGAAGCAAGGAGTTCTCCCTGGGCTAATCTGGGGAGAGTACAGCAGGATTCTGTTTCAAAATTCATAGTTACAAAAACCAATAAAGGTTTGTCTTTCAGGTTAGTCATAAGACTTCAGACAAAGATAATTTTTAAATACTTTCAGTATTTCTCAAGGAGGGAACAGAGAGGTATTTGCTTCCACACCAGTCATATCTAGTGTTTGGTACTCTAAGAAAAAGACAGGCCACCACCCACAGATCAGTAAAAGGCTTTAAGTCTTTATTTCTGTCCTTCTTCCAGGTCCAATGTCTCTTTGCAAGGAACCATGATGACTGGTGATGACTTTACCAATCTCTTGTCTCTTCTAATTGACCTTCATAGATCTTGTTAACCAATAAGCATCTATTACATGCCTTCGATGTGATGGGACTGTGCCAGTTGCTGGAGATAGAATTACAAAAAAGCAAATACTCCCTACTCTCATAGAGCTTACATGCTCCATCTGTCCAGAAGCATCTGGTCCAGCAGCAGGCCAGTAGAATAATTTGTCAGACCAATCTTCCTACCATCTTTGGATTATTGATGAATATTAGTGGTAAAGACAATTATATCTCCTGCTACGTGGGCATAAAAAACCAGGAATTCAATGCTGTAGTACATCACAAGCCCATCCTTTACAAGCCAGAATGTTTAGGATGACATGTTACCTAATGGAAGAAGATGTAGCTGCTTATCAGAAGCAATTCTCATAGTACATCCTGTATTTTAAACTGTTTTCCTAGTTTTTGTCCCAGATTACCACGCATTTATGTGTATAATAATATATCTTCATCTCATTCCTTCTCTCTCTGTATAAAGGAAAAGAATGTTGGACTTGGAGTGAGAGCACCTAGATTTTAATCCCTGCCATGATAGTCTCTACTTGTATGACCTTAGGCAAGTGGATTTACTTCTCTAGGCCTCAGTTTTCTTATTAGTAAAATGAGGGAGCTGGACCAGATTGATAACTGAGGTCCCTTCAAATTCTCATCTCATTTGATATCTCCTAGAGTATACCTCATTCTTGAAAACTCCTTCCTGTTGCTTAAGGCCCTGGGCTAGCATCTCCACTCAGGCCCATGATATCTTTCATCCACTTGAGTTTTGAAGTGTGGCTGGTCCAACAACAAATACTCTCTTCTGCATTTCTATAGATTTCACTAAGGAAGGTTGGCAGGTCTCTGGGACTCAATGTAAATGAGGCAAGGTAGTCTGCCTTTAGGAGCAGCTGGAAAACTTCACCATCCTTCTTGTGTTTAGACACTGCCCACTACAGTGGTGAATATGGCTATCGCTATTTAAAACCGCCTTTGATATCAGCTCCTAGTGGATTCAAGGAAAACAATAGAGATCTATGTGATTTTATTGTAGCCATAGAGATACTGTGTTCTTCTGAGTAGTTGCTAAACTTTAATCTCCCTTGATCTTAATTATGCAGGATGGACCATGTGATCGTTCATGTAGGAGCACTGAGCCTGAAAGATTCACAAGACCTGGTATGTATACAAGGTGTGCAGAGATCTGGGGTAAATCACAAAGCGTGGTCTTGCTCCCACCTTTTCATATAGGGGAAATCTGGTTAAAATGAACATCAAGAGTAGTCTTGGTCAATGGAATAATATTAACAATAATGGTAATGGTGAGCATTTATATTAAACTTTAAGGTTTACCATGCACTTTACAGTCATTTCATTTGACCCTCCCAGTAACCCTGGGAAGCAGGTGTGTTATTATTATCCTAATTTTACAGATGAGGAAATTGAAGTCAAAGGAGGTTAAGTGACTTGGTCAGGATGACTCAGCAAAGAAATGTCTGGGGAAAGATTCAAACTCAGGGCTTAAATCTTGGAGATGTTAACTGACACAAAGGAAGAAGCCTTAGGGTCAGAGGACCCGAGCCCAAATCCTCTCTTTATTTTATTTGTGACTGTAGGTAACTCTTGTCTGTAACTGGGTTTTCTCATCTAAAGATGATTAGTCTCATTGACCTCATAAGGTCATAAATCAACAGCTAGAAGCATCCCTGGAAGACATCAAGTCTGGCCCCTTCTTTTTACAGATGAAAACACGGCAACACCAAGCGCTGACTGTCTAAAGTCACACAAATAAGTAAGCAGCAGAGGTAGGATTGGAACCCAGGATCTTGGGCTCCAGAACCAGCTATACAGGTCTCTTGTGCTTCCATTAGAAGTCAAAGGAAAAGGGGCAGCCCGGTGGCTCAGCGAGTAAGAGCACCAGCTCCAGTGTCGGGATGACCTGGATCAAATCTGGGCTCAGACACTCAGCACCACACCCAGAAACAACTGGCCGTGTAATCTTGAGCAAGTTACTTAACCCCGATTGCTTTAAAAAAAAAAAAAGTCAAAGGAAAAAGGACATCACAAGAGTATGCCTCCTGATGGGCAAATGAGGGAAGAGAAACTTTTGCCACTTCTCTGAATCTGTTCCTGTGTGCTGCTTGCTCCACATAATTTAGAATTTAAATTTTAAATTCTAAAAATTTTTAATTTTACATGAGATGCCCAAGAAAGACCTAGCTCTAGTGAGTGATGGGGATGAATCTCAGACTCCTACAGTTTCTCTGCAGATGCACAATTCTGATTAATGCCTGGTGGACGTCCATAGCTTTTCAGGCTGGCACTCCCTAATCTAACCCTGATAGTTCTCTGCCATAAGATGTTGTGCTGGGCAACTGAGCCTATAAAGACAGAAAAACAGTCTCTGCCATCAAGGAGTTTACGTTATCCTGAACTAAAGAAAAGCCTTCAAAAGACTGAGATAGCCTCAAAACCCTTCAGTGCAACCAGTAATTTTCATTGGCAAATCATTGTTTGAGGGTTTTACGATTTTTGTTGGTAATGCCTGCTAAAGCAGGTTTCGTGTGTCATAGATCCTTTCTCAGAATGATGCTCTTAAATACATAAAATAAAATAATAGGACTACAAAGGAAACCAAAGTTTAACAAAAATTGAAATGTACGATTTTTCCCCACCCAAGTTCATGGAACGACCCCCTTGAATCTTTTCATTTAAGAACATGTGTGTATGAATATAATTTTTACAGTGTAAGTAAACAGATGATCACAACCAGCCTGAACACATTTTATTCCTTCCTCCTTTTCAAGGCTCAGCATGCAGCAGAAATAGGAGCTGACGGTATTGCTGTCATCGCCCCTTTCTTTTTCAAACCTGTGAACAAGGGTGAGTAGATAGAGCCGAAGGTCACAGGGTCAGCATAGCCCACCTCACCATCCCCCTCCCCAGAATGTTCAGTGTCTTTCTGGACCAAGATATCAGTGACACGATTAACCCACTTGCAGTTAGTCTGACCATGAGGCAGTCAGTAATGTATTTGCTCGTTGCTTTCCTATGTGCAGGCATTTCTCTTAATTGCTGGAGATACAAAGAAAGGCAGAAACACTTCCCTGCCCTCAAGGAACTCACATCCTAATAGGGGAGATAGCATTCAAATAATTATATTCAAGATATATACAGTATAAACAGAAGGTTTATACTGTAAAGGGAGAGGGAGCTAGGAGGACCAGTGGGAAGGTCTTGGCAAGGCCTCCTGAAGAAGGTGGAAGGGATTTGAGCAGTCTTGAAGTAAGCCAGGGAAACATGGAGGTAGAGGTGGGCAAGAGGAGCTTGAGGGGCAGCCAGTGCAGGGGCACAGACGGGGGGAAGTCTGAGAGGCTTGTACAAGGAACAGGCAGGAGACCAATGTGCTCCATCTAAGAGGGTGTGAAGGGGGGAAAGTGTGAGAAGACCAGAAAGGGAAAGTAGAAGGAGGCCACATTATAAAGGGCTTTGCATGTCAAGTACAGGATTCCATGCCTGGCCCTGAAGGTATTTGGGAGCCACTGGAGTTTATTGAGGGGGAGTGGGTGACACAGTCAGACTTGTTCTTTAGGAAAATTGCTTGGCAGCTGAGTGGAAGATAATTTAGAGTGGGGAGAGACTTGAGGCAGAGAGACCAAGTAGAAGACCAAGTGCAGTAGACCTGGCACTGAGATGGTGGATGTGCGAGGAAATGAAAGGGAGCCTACAAGAGAGGTTGTGAAGGCAAAATGGAGTTAGGACAGAATGCAAAATGCATGGCAGATTCAGGAAGCAAGATGATGGTCTCAGGAGAATGCAGTCCAAATCTAACCCGGAAAATGTAAAGCCTTGAGCTTTAATGAAAAAAATCATCTGCACAACTGCAAGTGCTACACATGGCTGAGTGAGAAAGCTCCAGAGGGCTTTACAGAATGACGGGGCCAAGTCACAGCTCCTCCAGTAGTGCGGCCAGGTACCTCTTTCCTGCAGCCCTCCCAGCATTCATCATTTTCCTGTTTTGTCTGAGGTGGGACCTCAATGTTGCTTTAGTTTGCATTTTTTCTGATTAATGATTGGAAGCATTCTTTGAAAAGATGGCAAGATTAGCTTGAGTTCTTCCCTTGATGCTTTAAAGTTTGCAAAGCACTTTATATGCATTGTTTCTTTGGAGCCTCAAAATAACCCTGTGAAGTGGATGCCACAGATATTAGGTTCCCCATTTTCCAGAGGTGGCTTGTGGTGACAAAGCTAGACAGCCTCCTTGCCTTTCCTAGCTCCAGATCCAACTCTTTATCTACTATACCATGCTGCCTCTTAAAAGAAAGCACTTTCTTCACAACATCCCATTGGGGAAAGTAGCATGAGTGGCATTATCCCTCTTTTATAGATTAAGATAGTAAGGTTCAAAGACATCAGCTGTTTTGTCCTTAGATACACAGCTAGTAAAGTTGAAACTGAAACCTAAACCCAGGTCTTCTGGCTCTGAATAAATAAAGAGCTCTTATTTAGCATATACCAAGCATGTTACTAAGCTCTGGTGATGCAAATAGAAAAAGAAGATAATCCTCACTCTCAAGGGACTCACAGTCTAATTGGGGAAAACAACACATGCAGGAAAACTCAACATATACATGTGTGTAGGGCATGTGTGTATACATACATGTATGTACATCCATATGTATGTCCAAAACAAAAAAGGTATTGGTGGGATCAGGGAGGCACTAGCAGCCAGAGGATCAGTAAAGACTTTATGTTGATGGTAGCGCTTGAACCATGCTTTGAAAGTCACTAGGGATTCAAGAGGCAGATGTGAGGAGGGAACTCATTCCAGGTATTGGGGACAGCCAGTACAAACGAATAAAGGCAAGAGATGATTGGTGGTGTATGAGTAACGGCAGGACCAGTTTGTCAGAAATGTAGAGCACGAAGGGATATAGTGATTAGAAAGGTAAGTCAGAGTTAGGCTGTGAGGGCCTCTAAATTCCAAACAAAAGAGTTCGGATTTGATCCTAGAGGCAATAGGGAGCCAATGGGATTCGTTGAGTAGGATAGAGCTGTGGGGATACCTGTGCTTTGGAAGATTCCTTTGACAGCAGTGTAGAGAGGGGAGACTTGAAGTCAGGGAAGCCACTTAGAAGAGCAGCAGGACAGTCCACACCTGAGTTCAAATCCGGCCTTAGACACTTAACACAAAACTAGCCGTGTGACCTTGGGCAAAGTCACTTAACCCCAATTGTCCTACCTTCCCCCCTCAAAAAAAAATTATTTTAAAGCAAAAAAAAAAAGAGAGATAATAATGACCTAAACTGAAGTGGTGGCTGATGAGGAGAGGGAAGGGGTCAGATGTGAAAGGTGTGAAGATCTGGCAACAGACTGGATGAGGGAAGTATGGGAGGAGCAGGACTTGAGGACAGCACTAAAGTTTTGAACCTGGAAGAATAGAAAAATAGCGGTACTTCAAATATACATATACATATATATATATATATACACACATATATATTTGGTAGATATGAGGTCTTGAAGAAAAGAGAATGCATTCTGGTTTGGACATGTTGAGTTTGGGCACATCCACTCCAAAATGTCCAGATGGCGATGAGCCCCCCCACCCCCCGCTTAAGGGAGAGATTTGTCGAATCTGTGGCTGGAAGTCATCTGCATAGAGATCAAAATTAAAGCCTTGGTGGGACGGCACTGATGAGCTCGCCAAAAGAGATAAGTCACAGAAGAAGGCCTAGGACAGAGCCCTGTACATCCACAGATTAGGGATGGGATGTGAATGAAGAGTTGGCAAGAGCAGACAGACATGTAAGAGGAGAGCTAGGAGGGAGTATTGTCATGAAAACTCGGAGATGAAAGATATCCAGGCGGGAGAGGATGGGCAGTGGTATCATGCTGTAGAGAGATCAGGAAGGAGGAAGACTGAAAAAAGAACATCAAATTTGGCGATTAAGAGATCTTTAGTAACTTTGGAGTTCAGTGAAGAACTCCGAAACTAGAGTTTAGATGGTTGAAGGTGAGAGGAGAGGAAATGGAGGGAATGAGTGTCTACATATTTTTCTAGGAGCATGGCAGAGAGGAAATGGAGGAAAAAATGCTGGACAATAGCTTCAGGGAAAGGTAAAGTCTAGTGACTTTTTTTCAGAATGGGGAAGACTTAGGCATGTTTGAAGGCAAAAAGAAAAAAAGCCAGTAGTTAGGAGGATTGAAGATTAGAAAGAGGATGATGAGAGATGTTAGAGAAGATGGGAGGGGACAGGATCAAGGACACAGGAAGAGAGCTTTGTCTTGGCAAGCACAAAGACCACCAAGTTATTGTTAGATACTGAGAGAGCGAGGGTTCTTTTCAAGGGGTTTTGAGATAAAGAGGAGAGAAGCAGGAACTTAAAGAAAATGGCTTCAGTTTTCTCAGATAATCCCAAGGTAACAGACATGAGAGACAATTGGTGCCCCAGAGAGAAATAAAGTCAAATGGGTAAGCATTGGGTGTGGCAGAAAAAAATAATCTGCCCTTGAGTTTTAGCTAAATCTGTCAAAGACGCCTTATTAAATGTGTATGTGTCTATTTGGAGGGAGGTTTTCTGACTTTGACACAACCTGGCTTTTTGACTGTGTCACCACAGACAAGTCTTGTAACCTATCAACCTCAATTTCCTCAATTGTAAAATGAGAAGGTAATACCAGAAGGCCTCTGAGCGCCTTCTTGGTTCTAGATCTTTGAACTATAGGGTTCTATTAAATTAGATAAGACCTCCCTCCTCAGGTGGTTTACAACCCACATTTCATAGCATTTGTGAAACAAAAGATCAAATTCCACAGCACATGTAAAACAAAAGTATATTGTTTCAGTTAGGGCTTTTAGAATTACTAAACAAAGAAGTCCTTGTTGCTTTAGGCACCCATGTCCTTGAAGAGGATGAATTTACTAAACTAAGGACTCTCTCCTTGTATTCTGGTCAGTGGCAAACAAGAGATACCTCTCTATTTTGGGGGGTAACAAAAAGATTCCCACTCTTAGGCCACTATAAATGCCCCGCAAATGACCTAGCCACTGATTCTGCCTTCCTTAGATCACTACATACACTCCTTTTTAGGTCTTTACTCAACCAAGACTTGGACTTTAGACCTGGCCACTTTTATACTATTTAAAATTTTTATAGTACAACTGAGGTCTCGGTGTTTAATGCTTCTTTGAGGGGACCGTCTGAGACATGTTTATTTAGAGATCTCACATAGACCATTAGAGATTCATGTTGGTAACACAACAGAGAAATCTAGGCTGGAGATGTATATTTAGAAATGATCAGGATAGAGGTAACATTTGAAGCAGCAGACATAAAGGAGATTGCCAAAGAAGAAAAGAAAGCCAAGGACAGATCATCGGCTAGGATCAGGAAGACGATAAAGAGTCAGCAAAGGAGAAAATGAAGAGGTTGGAGAGATGGCAGGCACAAGATATCTCTGAAGCTAAAAGCAGAGACAGTATCCAGCAGGCGGTGGTAGTCAGTTCTCAAAAGCTGTAGAGGTCAAGCAACCTTAGGACTGGAAAATAGGCCACTGGACTGACCATTAGGAGGTCATTGGTGACCTGGAGAGAGTAGTGGAGACAGAAACCAAATGGCAAGGACTTGAAAAGAGTAGTGAGAAGTGGAGAGATTAGCTTTAGAGTTAAAACATTCCCAAGAAGTAAGAACGAAAGAGCGTCATGAATCTTGTACAACTTCATAGAATATGTATATGTAACAGAAATAAAACACGAGTTTTGTGAAGGCACAGATGGCTTTTCTTTTGGCTTTGTACTCCTAGTCCCTAGCAAAGTGCTTGGCACATTGTGACTACTTAATCAATTCTTGTCCAATGGATGAATGAATAAAAATGCCACATTCAGATAGCAGGTGAGCAATCTCATTTAACCCTTCTGAATCTGTTTTCTCAAGTATAGAAAGAAGAGGGTGGAACTAGATGTCCTAAGAACTTGCGGTTCAAATCTGAGAGCATCTGAACATAGGTCAGCGTTAGTGCTACAAGACTCTTGGGACTTACTGGAATGCTGCCATTGACTTACATGTTTGGGGATTTGTAAATACAAATTCCACGATTGATAATAACAAACATCATATGATAAAGTCCACACAGAGGGATTAAGCACAAAGTTATTATTAATCTAAACCTTCTCTCTGAACTGCCTCACATTTTGTCCGGAACACCGATGTCTTCCAGTTATCCAGGCTTGGTGCTATGGGGCCGTGCTCAGCCGCACACTTACTCTCACCCCAAATATCCAGTACGTTACCAAGCCTTGTAATTTCTGTCTACAGAGTATCTCTCACATCTCTGTCTCTCCTCCCTAATCACATGACCATCATCTAGATGATCACACTAGTCCCTTAATTGGCCTCCCTGCCTTAAGTCTCTCTCCTCTCACATCCATCCTCCATAGAGGTGTCAAAATAAGTTTCCTAAAGCACAGATCTTCAGTAAACTCTGGTGGTTTCCTGATACCTTAAGAATCAAATAGAAACTCCTCTCTTCAGAATTTAAAGCCTTTCATGACCTGGTCCCAGTTCACCTTTCTAGCCATATTCTGCTTGACTTTCCTTCATGTATTTTGTTGTCCAGCTAAACTGACCTTGCTGTCCCTCACAAATGTCATTCTGTCCCTCCTCACCATGCCTTTTGTCTAAGTGTCTGAAATGCACTCCTATCTCACCTTCACCTTTAATGCTACCTCCTACCTGAGACCTTTTCTCATCCTAGTCACAATGCCCCCTCCCCCAATTATCTTGCATTAACTGTATATAGACTTTAGATAAACTCATCTCTTCATATCTACATATTGTTTCCCAATAAATGTAAGTTCCTTGAAGGCAGGGACTGTTTCTTTTTGTATTTATAAACTCAAGGCATAGATAGCATGGTACCCAACATATAATATTTAATTAATGCTTGTTAATTGATAATTGCTTGTCAGAGAAGCTTATATTATTTTATAGACACTCTCTGAAAGCAGAATTTTAGTTCTCTATCCCTGAGGTGTAGGGGTTTTAAACCTTTTAATCTGTCATAAATCCCTTTGGCAGTCTGGTAGAGCCTGTGGACCCTTTCTCCAAATAATCATTTTTTTAACTCATAATTGAAGGAAATGCCAAATTTCATTTAGAGGTTAGTGAAAATAAAGATGTAATTTTCCTCCATCAAAGTTTACAGATCCCCTGAAACCTTTCCACAGATCCCTTAGGGCTCTATGAACCCTACATAAAGAACCCTGTATTAAGTGTCAAGTCTTTTCTGTCCCCAATCCTTGGCCTCATTCTGCTGTAAGCAGGGCAGTATGTCCTCTTTCCCCACCAAATGGGCTTCTTGTGTTTACAAAACATGCCAGAGGACATGTCCTAAAATGTTCTGAAGCTGGCACCAGCTCTTTCCAGCAGCCCAGGGCGATGGGAAGATTGTTATGTTATGCCCTATTAAAAGAGACATGGGACCTTAGATCAGGAAAACAGAAAAAGACCTGCCACTGAAAGTGATGAGGAGGAAGCAGCCCTGAAGTTTCTGCTTCAGAACTAGATGAAGCCAATGTAAGTGGATTTTTCTTTGCCCTGTTTGGGATGGCTTGCTCTTTTCTTTATTTCTTAAGTCTTGCAGAAAATTCATGAGCAGTGGCACTAATGACATAGACTGAAACTTGCTGTTCCTTAGGTGGTGACTCTCCATGATTTGATATGGCCCAAAATATCCATAAGCTAGTGACCAGGCCTTTAGTAATTTGTTTCCCCAAACTAGGAGAATCCAATCCAGTAAGTACTGAGGAATCAGGGGGTAGAACAGTGGGAAAGGATCTGCCATTTAATACCAGATGAGCTCAAACAAGCCACTTAAGCCTCTCCGGCTCTCAGTTTCCTCATCTGTAAATGAGGAGTTTGGACTCAATGGCCTCTGCAGTCTCTTCCAGCTCTGGAACTGTGATTACCAGTGATCCTCAGGGGATAGATACAGAAGTCTTCCTGGGGCCTGTATCCAAGACTGTGCAGCCAGAACTAGTACTCCACTAGCATAGTTTCTGATGACCCAACAACATCTTCAAGACTTAATGAAACATATAGGAAGGCTTTGGTGAACATTATGCTTGTTTCTTTGTTCACATAGGTGGGATGGATAGATCTCTATGTACACATTTTTATATCACACATATATAATTTTATTTGTGTCTTTTGTACTGTAATGTAATATCAAGCAAAGGCAACTTCCCAGGTTCAAAATACCAGCATAGGTGCTCTCTATTTTATTCAGTGACAAACCAAGAACAGAGAAGATCAAAACATGACATCATTCAAAGTACAGCATTTACTAAGCATGATTAAATAATCTCCAAGTACTACCCCACCCCAGGACCTTCCAATCATTCAATCAATCACAAAGTCTCTGTTCTAAATACTTCTCCACCCCTAGGCTATACCTTAATTAAGGCCACCACAAAGCCCCTCTTCTCAAATGGAGATTAGTTTTCAAACATAAGGTCAAAAGTTCCCCACCCCTGGATCACAATTGAATCTACCCCAGAGTTACATCAAGTTTAGACACAGCACTTAATACCCAAATGGAGGTCTTTTCTTCATCTTGACACGAGGCAAGTTCTCAGCAATCTTAGTTCCTGGGGAGACAAGGCTTAGCAAGGCCATAAGATACATTGCCAGTCCCTTCATGAATTTATCCTCTGTCTGTAGAACAGTCCTAGAACCCCTGAACACATTAGCAAAGCCCTCTCCCAGGATTTCTGTAAACATCCAACAAGAAAATCCTTCTTCAGGGCTTCTGAACCAACAGAAAGGCTCCCAGACCCCTGCAACAACAGCACTGTCCTTCACCAGTGGACAGTATTCATTCTGTCTTCAGGACAGTCTCCAGACCCCTGCAACAACAGTACTGTCCCTCACCAGTGGACAGTATTCACTCTCTGTCTGCAGGACAGTCTCAGGGCTTCTTAGCGAACAGCCAGGTTCCAGGACTTCTTCAACAAAAGGACTGTCTTTCACCAGTGGACAAATCTGGCAAAACAACATCAAAACAGACAGACAAAGTACCAGCAAAACAGCCATGTCTCCTCAGTCCTTGGCAGCTCAGGGGGCAGGTCTCAAAAGTCCAGGGCAATTCAAAGCGGCCACCAGCAATTCTCTTAGTCTCTCTCTCTCCACGAGGTGCTGCTTCCAAAAAGATCTTCCGCCTCTCTCTAGTGTCTCTCCAAATCTACATCACCAGCTCCTCCCAGTTCAGGACTTTCTTTTCACATCAACAAGCCCATCCCACAGGTGGGATTAACAAACTCTGGGTTTTAACACAATCAATTTGAAAACCAAGCCAATTCAGGGGAATCTTTAATTGCCATTACTATCACATGTACTCACACCAGTGATTTTCTGATATACTTCTCCCTCCCTGGATCCTCCCTTACAACAAATAAAAATAGTTAAGCAGGCAGTATTGAAACTACAATATTAAATCTGAAAAAGACTTTGTTTTTAAAAATTAGGCAAACTGTGAAACCTAATAATTTCAGAAGACAGTATATAACATTCTGCACCTGTAGTCCCTTACCTCTCTACTGAAAAGATGGAAACATTTTCTCTCCTACTATTCTCCAAAAACAATTCTAGTCATTACAGTTAGTAAGCGGTCCTCTCTGCCTTTCAATATTTTCATTTACATTGTCTTATGATTACTTAAATTTACTTTATTGCTGTTGTTTTCAGATGCTCTGATTGCATTTTTAAAAGAAGTGGCAGCAGCTGCCCCTGAGGTGCCATTTTACTACTACCATATTCCTGCTTTGACTGGGGTAAAAAGTAAGTGCTTCTTATTTTGTTTCTTTTCTTCTCTCCCTGTCTTTCTCCACCATTAATAATTTCTTCTTACTGTAATGATCCACTGACAAGGGGTTGGATGCCTTCTCCCACTAAGGGATCCCAGCTCTGAGCTACTGTTATGGATCAGGTTCAGTTTGGAGGGAGCCTGGCCTCTAAAAAAGGGGATCAGGCTTTTTCCTCCTTATTCCTGGCTCATTATGCCCCCACCCCAAAGTGCACCTCTGGACACAGTCTCTTAAACAGAGTTTAGGTTTATCTCATGTCTAAGGTTTCCCCACAAGGAATTAACAGAGTTCCTTCTAGAAACACACTCAATGCACAAAGTAAATCAGGATGCCAAGAATGCAGAGATAGCTTAGCATAAGGAAAACTATTAGGATAATTGATTATATTAATAACAGAAGTAACAAAACTCATATGATTATATCAAGAGATGTAGAAAAAGCTTTTGACAAAATATAACATTCATTCCTATTAAAAAACAGTTGAAACCTTAGGTATAAATGGATTTTCCCTTAAAATGATAAGAAACATCTACCAAAAACCAAGAGCAAGCATTATTTGTAATGGGAATAAGCTAGAAGCCTTTCCAGTAAGATCAAGAGTGAAACAAGGATGCCCATTATCACCACTATTCTTCAGTATTTTACTAGAAATGCTAGCAATAGCAACAAGAAAAGGAAAAAAAAATCACCAACAAAACCCTACAAGAAGAAACAGTCAGAGATACTCCACCTAAAATAACTGTATGCAACATAAAATATCAGTACAAGATGCCTGGGAGCATACCCGCCCAGATAAATCCAGGAATTATCTGAACATAATTATCATATACTTTTTATACAAATAAGGTCAGATTTAAATGATTGGAGAAATGTTAATTATTCATGGGTGACCAGAACCAGCACAATAAAAATAACAACTCTGTCTAAACTAATCTACTTATTTAATGCCATCTTAATTAAATTACCAGAAAATTGTTTTTATTGAGTTAGAAAAAATAATAACAGAATTCATTTGGAAGAACAAAAGGTCAAGAATATCAAAGGAATTGATAAAGAGAATGTAAAGGAAGGAGGTTTAGCAGTACTAGATCTTAAAACTATATTATAAGGCAGTAATTATCAAAACTATCTGGTACTGGCTAAGAAATAGAAAAGCGTATCAGTGGAACAGAGTAGACATACAATATACAATACTGTAAATGATTATAGTAACCTTGTGTTTGACAGATGTTAAGATTTAAGCTTCGGGGATAAGAATTCACTATTTGGTTAAAATAACTGCTGGGAAAACTGGAAAGCATTCTGGTAAAAATTGAGTATAGACCAATATATAGAAAACTTGGTCAAATTCCTAAGAATACGAGTTATTACTAAATTGACAAATGGTTAAAGCATATGAACAGCAGTTTTTCCATAAGGAATCAAAGCTATGTATATTCCTATGAACAATGCTCTAAATCATTATTGATTAGAGAAATGCAAAGTAGAATAACTTTGAGATATCTCATACCCATCAGATTGGCTAAAATGATAGGAGAAAATGAAAAATGTTGGAGGAGACGTGGAAAATAGGTACACTAAATACACTGTCTGTGGAACTTTGAACTGATCCAACCATTTTGGAGAGCAATCTGGAACTATGCCCAAAGAATTATAAAACTGTGTCTGCCCTTTGACCCAACAATGCCACTGTTAAGCCTTGCTTCCTAAGGTGATCAGGGAAAAAAGGAAAAGAACCAATATGTTCTAAAATATTTATAGCAGCTCTCTTTGTGGTAGCAAAGAACTGGAAATTGAAGGGATATCCATGAATTGGGGAATGGCTAAACAAGTTGTGGTATATGATTGTCATGGAATTCTACTGTACTGTAAGAAATGATGAGTTGGTTGATTTTAGAAAAACATGGAAAGACTTGTATGAAATAATGGAGAGTGAAATGAGCACAACCGCGAGAACATTGTACACCGTAAGCCCAATATTGTTTGAAGAACAACTGTGAACAATAAAGTTATTCTAAGTATTACAAATACGCAAATCAGCTACAAAGCACCTATGTAGGAAGATGCTATCCTCTTCCAGAGAAAAAAACTGATAAATAGCAGTACACATAGTATGGATTTACGTATATGTATATATCTGCCCTTCTCTGGTAGGGGGAGGGGAGCAGAGGAGAGGAGAGGGAGGGAAGGAGACAGTTTGGAACTTAAAATGGATCCAAAAATTTTGATTTAATTTTGAAAAAGAAGATCAGGACAGCTATCTCCTTTTGCTATGAAAGAAAAACTTAAAACACAAGGGACCAGACTTCAAGTGCATATTAACAAATATTTAAAACATGAAAACATAGCCCATAACTCCTGCTATGCTCTTCCAAGAGGTTAATACTTAAAATATCCAGACACGAAACATTTTGTAAACTGCTGTAAGCCCATTTTACCTTCATCTGAGTTCTGCTCTGTCTATTCTGACAAGGCAAGAAATGAATTAGGCTCATCTTCCTGTCAGTAGTTACCTTCTCCTTTGAGGAGAATAGTAGCAGCTCTGGGAAATGGCTTCTGTGAGGACAGAAGGACTGTGAAGGTCCTAGATCACATCTTCGGAAGAAAAGAGTGAGGTCAGAAGCTATTGCTTTCATTAAAGTATTCTGAGTAGGTTGCTTTTGTTGCCTCTTTAATGCAGCCCCATCAGGAGCAAGGGGTAACATGCATGGGAACCACCAAGAAGCTTCAGCTTGAGCGTACTCTTCAAGAGGCCAAAGGACATGTTTCTCCAGAAAAGGCCAGGACATAGGGCTGGCCCTCTTGACATTAGAAAGGGAAGTCCAAAGTTTGGTAAAAGAAACTATTCTTCTGCAATCACTGCTGTATCTTCCACTCTGTTGCCATTGTTGGAAGATATTCTCGCTGGATTGTATATTTAAGGACAGGAAATAACCCTATCAACTTCTAGCCACCTAAAAAATAACAGTTCTACAAAAATATTTTGGTCATATTCATAGCAGGAGAAAGAATTGGGAATGTCTCTTTCCAGATTCAAAGAATCTGCAGGTGACTTTTTCCTTTGCCTATTACCACTATACCTGTTATAAAATTGTTTCTACATGGAAATACGTCAGGACCTTGTTGCAGTGACTTCTCAACTGTCTCTGAAGAGGGCAGCGAGCAGGGATATATGGGACTGCTGATTTTACATCACTAGAAGGATGTAGATTAATGTGCAATCCTTATTCTGAATAGTTCGTGCTGAAGAGCTGCTGAATGGGATTCAGGATCAAATCCCCACCTTTCAAGGACTAAAGTTCAGCGACGTAGATCTCTTAGACTTTGGACAGTGTGTGGATCAGAACAGCCAACGGCAATTTGCTCTCCTTTTTGGGGTGGATGAGGTAATTTTTTTCCCTCCCTGTCAGGAGCCGCAAGTCCAAAACAATCTTCATAGGCTTCCCACAGCATTCTCCTAGGCCAGGGTGGGGTGAAGGAGGGATGTTGTGAGGGGCATCATATAAAAGTAAATGCTTTTCCTTTTTTGTGAGTAGCAGTTGCTGAGTGCCCTGGCCATGGGAGCAACTGGAGCTGTTGGCAGGTACATACTGAATCTTCTGCACTGTGTGACACCACAGGCAGTTATTGGTGACACCTCATTGTGTCCCACTATATACCCCTCTGTCCTCTCTGTCCTCTTTCTTTCTTATCACTCCATCTTCTTTGTCTCTTCAGAGGCTTTTCCATTCTCTCTTTTTGCTTTCTTTTTCTTTTTCTCTTCCTCCCCTGTGGTATTTCTTAGCCCTGTTGCTGGCACTTGAAAATAAAGAAATTGCTAACCCCAGGAGAACAGCTTCTAAAGATAAACTTCCCCTTTTGGGTAGCCTTGTGGGGTGAGGTACAGTTGTAGGCAGCGTGTGTGGGTGTGGGTGTGGGTGGTGTGTACAGTCATAGCTATGTAGATAGGTGTAGAACAGATACTGTAAACAACAGAAGTGCCTCTTTTCCTTGTAGTTACTGAATCACTAGTACTTATTCTCTTGGCAGCACCTACAACTACCTGGGCAAAAAAACAAATCAGATGCTGGAAGCTTTTGAGCGCCAAGACCTTTCCTTAGCTTTGAATTACCAGGTATGGCATTGTCTTCTGTTCACACATAAAACATGACCTCATTTCTTCCTCACTTCCAAGCTCTTCCATTAGCCCTGTGCTAGTTAGCCCTGTTAGTTTTCTGTTTCCTTTCTTCCCTCTCTATTCAACTTAGTCTTTTCTTATTGGCAGAATCAGCCCATACCCCCAAAGAGCTCTGTTTATCTTTTCTTTCTTCCCCAGTCTTACATAAAACTGAATACCTCAAAACCAGTGTGTCTTCTGCAGGTTTAACTAGAACCCTTTGAGGAAACTATAGTCACTTCCCTTGGAAGAAGTCATTGTCTGTTGTTTTTAGCTATAAGTTATAGAATAATTTTTATTTTGTAAAACAGTAATTACAGGGTGCTAGAGAATCACTGCCTTGGAGACATTTATTTGTTGATTTGTAAAAGAGGACCTGGGGGAAATTCACAGAGCTGGTAACCTGAGCCAATGTAATTGAGAACTTAGGCTAAATGGTCCCTAAGAGGGGTGGCCAGGTAGTACAGCGAATAAGAGCACCGGCTCCAGTGTTGAGAAGACCTGGAGATCGAATGCCCGGCTCAGACACTTAGCACCCACCCAGAAACACCTGGCCGTGTAACCTTGAGCAAGTTACTTAACCCTGATTGCTAAAAAAAAAAAAATAATAAAATAAAATAAATGGTCCCTAAGAAACTGAGTCCAGGTGCTAACCTACAGGCTTAGGTAAAGAAAATTCATTTCCCTGAAAGGTAGAAAGACCCCTAACCTCAAGCTTAGTGAAATAATTTATACAAGTTAAAGAGGATAAAGAAACTGGGGGAAGGAAGAACTTTTAGAATCCCAAAGCCATGGAGACTTCCAGGAGGGACAAAACAGATTTCTGCAAGATCTTTGTGTGATGTCCAACGACTTAGGGTGGCATCTTTACTGTCTTAATCCTCATTTTCAAAACTATATCTTTAGTCCATTCACTGGGCTTACTTTGATGCCTTCTTTTGACACGGAGGCCCAGCAATGGCTGTTGGAGTCTCTACATACAGGATTCTACCCTAGACAAGTTCAGAGGCCCAGAGGAAGATTGACTACTCACTGTCAGGGAAAGGACAGGCAAGCCATGGGGTTTCTCTGAATTCTCACTTCCTCTATAGTGTAAGGTAGCCTTCCTCACAGGGCTCCTGACAGCTTCAAAAAGCACTTTTGCCACAGCAGCTCAGGAGACTTTCCACTGGGGTGGGAGGCTGTCTATGGATTGATGAAGTTACTGGTCATTCATAGTGTCTAAGTACTTTTGGTAAAAGAATTTTGTGCGCTCTGTTCTGGCAGCTACACCACTCTAGCTGCAACCTACAGCCATTCAACCAGAATCTGCAGGCACTGGCAGCACTTTCCTCATGGGTTTCTAACTTTACTATGCCTCCTATATGACCAAGTATTTTAATTATTAATTATTCACTTATTGTGGAGCAGCTAGGTGGCCCAGTGGATAGAACACTGGGGATGGAATCAGGAGGACCCAAGTTCGAATCAAACCTCAGACATTCCCTAGCCATATGACCCTGGACAAGTCACTTAACTTCTGTCTGCCTCCATTTCTTCATCTATAAAACCAAGGATAATATTAGCACCTACTTTACAGGGTTGTTATGAGAATAAAATGAAATAATACTTGTAAAATATTTTGCAAACTTTAAAGTGCTTTATTTTTATTTATATAGGATTCATTATGTATGTAACTATAAAAACAACATATAAATGTAAATACACACACACACACACACACACATATATATGTCATTATGAACTCTGGAGGCAGCCTTCCCTCTACCTTACTCTCTTCATTCCATTCCTTCACATGTCTCTTTTTCTTCACTTTAGCTCACTTTCAAAAGTAAAGACAAGTACAATTTCTAATCTTTGGATTCTAACAATGTGATGCCCCTCTTCTATAGGCAGCTAACACCAGTCTCTAATACTAATTATAGGTTTTTTAATACTTTTTCTAGTTGTGCATCCAGAAATTTATGAACTATGTAATCAAACTGGGTAAGTACAACACATTTCTTCCACTTCCTGTATTACAGGGCATTACAAAGACATTACGAAGATCCCTGACTTTTGAGCATTGAATTTTTTGGAAAATAAATTTCCCTCCTATTATTGCTGTGCTCAAGAAAAGTCCAAAGACTAGCTCTAGATAAGTCTTGAAATAGACATAGTTATAGCCAACCCTCTGGTGGTCCTCCTTTCTATACTCTCCAACTTTGTCAAGTTAGTGAGTGCTTATTAGGTACCTACTATAAGCCAAGCACTGCCAACTCCAAGAATAAAAAGAAAGGAATAAACACTCCCCACCCTCAAGGAGCTTATAGTCTAATGGGGGTGAACAGCCATGTACAAACAGGACATATACAGGATAAACTCCATAGAGGGAGAGCATTAGCATTAAGGGGCATGAGGAAAGCCTTCATATAAAGGTTCTGGAGTTTGTTGAGTTCGGGGAGGTGGGGATACATGGTCAGACCAAGGCTTCATGGCAGAGTGGAGGATGGGTTGGGGTGGAGAGAGACTTGATGTAGGGAAACTAAGCAGCAGGCTATTGCCATAGCCCAGGCTGAAGGTGATGAAGGCCTGCATCAGGGTGGAGGTAATGTCAGAAGAGAGAAGGGGACATAAACAAGAGAGGCTGTGAAGGCAGAATTGACAGGATTTGGATATTAATTGGATATAGAAGGGTGAGAGGAAGTGAGGCATTGAGGATAACACCAGGATTAGCCTTCATGATTGGAAGAAGGGTGGTACCCTCGATAGTGATAGTAAAGCTACTGGGAAGAGAAGAGTTTAAGATATCTATGGGACATCCAATTCACAATGTCCATTAGGCAGTTGGACTAGAGATCAGATCAAGAGACAGGCCAGAGCTGAATAAGTTATTATCTGAAAAGAGATGATGATTGAATCCTTGTGTCCTCACCCTGGAGATGCCTGCTACCTTCCTGCTTCCCTCTGTGTGCTCAAAGTTATTCAGTAGCATTCATCCTGGGGCCGTTGTCAGCATCCCATGAGTCACCCTGCCCTCTTTGTCAATTCTTTATCCTCTCAGCACTCACTTCCCAAACAGCCCTTACATGCAGAGCTGGGATAAAGCTTCTATGTACACAACCACGAATTTGAAAATGGAGGTAGAGAGCCTCTCATTCTTTCATTCAGGAAACTTTTATTTAGCACCTACTATGTACACTGTGCTAGGCAACAGAAATACAAAGATTAAAAAATGAAAGTTTTCCCCTCAAGAAGCTTGCATTCTACTTGAAAGAAACAAAGTGGACACCACAAAGTCAATAAAAACATGAAATACATATAAAGTGACTTCCTGAGAGGAAGACTGAGGAGGATCAGAATAGGCCTCAGGGCCTTGGAATCTTCATTATGACATCTGCAACTTAGTAAGGAGATTTCCTTGGAGAAAAGCAGAATTTCTTCAACATGTACAAATTGTGCATTCATTTAAAATTTATGTGTAAAACATTTTTCAAACTGTCCTTTCTTGTTGGTAAGACAACTACCTAGTTTTTCTCTCCTGTCAGTACCCGATAGTCTGACAGAGCAATGTGATAGGCTGATCTTTAAATCACAGAATCTTAGAGATCCGAGGTTGTCTGATCCCCTAGTCAAATCATGGTGCTTCAGCTTGAGAAAAGCTACCATGCCCCCCAAGTCTTCTCTTCTCCAGCTCCTTCAACAAATCATGTGCCATGGTATCTGGGGTCTTCTCTCCTTTGAGTGCTTTCTATTGTATTCCTTTCGAAAGTGTGTTGCTTAATAGATGAAGAGTGAAAAGAGCCTAAGTTTAGGTTGAAAAGACCTGGGTTCAAATCCTTCTCTGTCACTTATTCCACCTGTGTGACCTTAGACAAGTCACTTAATGTTCTGCACCTCAGTTTCCCCATATGCAAAATTAAGTGGTTCAAGGTCTCTTTCACCTCTAATTCAGGGATCCAATGAACATGATACTTCAGGTGTTGCCTCAACAGACCTCAGAACATTTCTAGAGAATGATTGAATTAATCGTGCTCGCTTTCCTTCCTTGCCTAGGTCTGGGAGTTGCACAGACAAAAGCTATCATAACTTTTGTCTCTGGAATCCAAATGGGTCCACCTCGGCTGCCCCTGCAGAAAGCCTCTGAGGAATTTACTCTTAATGCTGAGGCCAAGCTGAAGAGCCTTGAAAGCCATTGCTTTCACTAACCAGATTGAACACCGAGAGGCCTGGGACCAGTCACCAGGGTGCCTTTGATGAAATGTACCCACTGTGCTATTACATTTCTCAGGGAATTTTATAATCAACCTGAACTAAATACTATTTTTAAGGAGAGTCCTATACCAATTGATCAATCAAGTATTTAAAACCTACTATGGGTCTCAAAGTAATATTTTATTAAGTGTATAGGAAAGAGGACCTTTCCATTTATCCTAATGGAATGAGAGGTAGTGAGAAAGTTGCATCACCCTTGATTCCCCTGACCTGCCTGAGGAGTTCTCTCAGTATCTTGGCTAGATTCTGTGCTTCATCCTTCTTCCTCTTCATTAGGTTTTCTCAACTCCTAGGGTTTCACAGTGTGATACTGGATATTTTTTATATTTGCTGGAATTCAAGGGCAAGTCACAACTTTTTAAAAATGGTGTAAATAGGAGACAGCATAGCATAGTATGGAGAGTGCCAAAGTCAACAGAGTCCTGAGCTCAAGCCTGTCAGAGTCAGCAAACATTCATTAAATGAGGCCTAGCCAGGGCCTGAAACCCCTCCTGCCTAATGGGAACTCCTCACCACTGGCCCTCCTGAGATTGCCTTCTGTGACCTAAGGAAGCCAACAATTCTTCTTCTGCCTACCACATCGGTTATTCTGTAAACTTTTTAATGTGAGAGCTTATTATGCAGAATTCTACCAAATGGACATCTTTCTCTGTTATTAGAAGATATTGAGAAGACTTAAGGGAGCTATTACTTTCTCGGGCTATACATGCCTTGTTTTCTAGTCCTCTCCTTAGTGCCTCTCCTTCAGTATCCCTTCTGCCAAACTAATGTTTCCCAATAATATTGAGAATCATCATCTTAGAGCTGAAAGAGATCTTAGAGGCCTTTTGGTTGAGCACTCTCCTTTTACAGATGAGGTAACTGAAATTAAGTGTCTTTCCCTATCATAAATGTGATCAGTCAGTCAATAAACATTTATTACGTACCTACCGTGTGCCAGGGTACTACACTACACACCAGAGGCATAAGGAGTTGACAGTCTGAGAGGGGAAAACAAAGCACCATCCCCTTTACAATCCTGGGGAAAGGTTTATGTAGGTGAAAAGCTTAGAGCTGTTGACTGAAATAGGAATTTATCATGATTGATTATCCAGTTATCCCTGCTTCCCTTTGACCAAGACTTCTTTTGTCTTCAGGTTTAATGAGGGGGAGGGATGAGGAAGAGAGAGTGTGCAATAAGGTTGCTCTTATTTTCCACATATTGAACACATCACTCTCATTTTAGTGGTACTGAAACTTTTTTTAGATTCTTCATCATTTGTTCCAGACCTGCTTTTACTAGTATAACGCCAATGTGATATTCACAGCACCCACAGCAGCTATGAATATGCTGGTGTAGTTGTGAATCACAAAATGTAACAGGTTCTTCACATGGAGGATAGAATCAAAGCATTTATTTAAATATCAGAAAGCTGAATCTCCTAACCAGAAAGCCAAATTCATTATAGTGACAACGAAGTTAATACACATAACCAATGCAGGGAACACCAACATTCCCAAGCCTTCCCAAACCTTCCCTCCATCAGGCCTTCAAAACAAAACAGGCTCCCTTAAGCAAGAATTCCCCTCTCTCACACTAGCTGATCAGCCTCCATGCTGCTTGTTCCCAGCAGTTCTGGCTCTCTCTCAGCTTGTGCCCAGTTTTTTATTTGGTCATTAGCACCTCCCTGTTCCTACCTTTGGCAAGTCCCTCCTACTGTGGGTTTCACAAGTTCTGTTTCTTATGGAAGACGATATAATCACAGGCAAGGCTCAACTGAAACAAGGTGCTAAGTACTTGTTTGCTTGCCATTACAAGGGGCAGGGAAGATCTTCCCATTACCATTACAACTAGTAAACTGCATCTTCAATGAAATGGCGAGGAGAGGGCCAGCCTTACAGTCAGGAAGAACAGAGTTGAAATGCCTTAGACACTGATTCTGGGGAGATCAATGAACCTCTGCCTCAGTTTCTTCATCTGTAAAATGATGCACCCATCTCTCAGGATTGTTGTGAGGATCAAATGAAATAATGCACATACAAGCCTTTGCAAACCTTACAGGGCTACATAAATATAAAGAGCTAGCTATTATTATTGCCTCTTGATAATTATATCTGTTCCTTCCCATTATTGGGAGTAGACTGCTGTCTGCAAGACCTCCAACTAGGTTTCTGTTTCTAGTCTGTTGGAAACCTTCAGTTGTTCCTCCATTTTCTCTGCATACCTTCTGGAAAAAGTGGTTAAACAGGAATGACAAGGGGAAAAGTGAGAGAAAAAGAGATTGAAATAATTGTCCTAATTGACACTTAAAAGAGTTTTGAAACTTATGCCCAATTTCCACCAGTAAGCAGGATGAGGGATGTTCCCTTTATACAGCCATAACCAGGACCCAGGCAACCAAGGCTACTGAAAGGGCTGAAGACTGGCCCGTGAAAGTAGACTACTGTGAAACCTGAAAAGTCCCTTACCCTAGTGAAAAGCTATGTGTTGAAGTGGAAGAAAAAAGCACTGGATGAGAAGTCAAAAAACCTGAGTTGATTAAATTCAAAATAATAATAACAAATCATTTGTACAGCATTTTAGGATATACAAAGGACTTTCCTTACAATTCTGTGAGCTAGGAAGTACAAGGTTTACTGTCATTGTACAGGTGAAAAAATTAAGACTTTGTCAACTTGCCTAGTCATAGTTTAGTAAGTGTTGGACCTGAGATCCAACTCAAATCAGCCATTATATATCAAGCCAAATTGCAAGGAAAGAGCTAGGTAAGGAAGCTGTTTCACATCAGCATCACCAGTCAGCCCCAGGAAGTGACTTTGAAGACCAAGTGCATCTATGATCAGAGAAAGGGGTCAAACAGGGAAAATAGCAAAGGTATAGACAGAAGATTCCACTAGTGATCACAAGAAAAATGGAGCAAGGCCTCTAGCAAGTTGGGGAGATTCCCTGGAGAATTTGTGCAAAGAGAGGCCAAGAATGGAATAAGATAAAGAATGATGGGGTGGGGGCGGCCAGGTAGCATAGCAAGTAAGAGCACCGGCTTCAGTGTCAGGATGACCTGGGGATCAAATCTGGGCTCAGATACTTAGCACCACACCCATAAATAACTGGCTGTGTAACCTTGAGCAAGTTACTTAACCCCAATTGCTTTAAAAAAAAAAAAAGGATGATGGGGTGATAAGTGGCAGGAGTGCCTCCAAGGAGGAGCTAAAGGGCAAGGAAGGATAATATAAAGTGGAAAAATTGAGCCCCTCTCAGAGCTATAAATGTGAAAGAAGCAAGGCAAGAATCACCCACGTAAAACTAAACCCAGCAGTATCTAGGCGAGAGCCAAGCACAGTGCAGCAGAAGAATTCATCCACGGAAGTCCTAGGGTCCAAAGATGGTGGGACAGGAGCTTAGGGTGCTGAGCCGGCCAAAGATAGCACCTAGGGTTGGCAGGGGGGAGGGGGGCAGATAAGAGAAAGGAGGCAAGCCAGAGCTGGGGGGGGATGGAGGAGTAGAGTCAGAGCCCTAAGGAAAGGAGGCACTTCTGGTGCTGGGAAAGACACCCCCACACCGGCCTCGAGGTGGGAAGGGGAGGGGAAAAGGGATGTGGGAAAAGAAGGGGGAATGGGAAGGTTGCAAATGGAACCAAGGAGCTAGAGGACTGGCCTGCAGGGCTGGGAAATAAGGGAGAGTTGGTGATTGTCAGAGATTTGTTTTTGGAGCTTGGGCTCTGAAGGAGAAACAAATCTCAGGACCAGGGAGTATGGCTACTGAATGTGGCTGAGCTCTGCCCTCATCTAGCCTTATCTCTGCTGCAGCCATCCAGGTCTATCCGAAGCTAAAGCATGGTATTATAAACCTCACAAAATGTGACCCTCCCTTGCACCCTAATCTAATACTACTGTCTCACACACACCACCAATCGTTAGGATGTAGCCAAACCAGACTACTCTGTCTCAGACAGAGTGTCTATGCCTGCAATGTTTATTCATTCTCCACTCTGTCCATGGAATGCCTACCTTTTCCCAAAAATACCTCTCATCTTTGTCTTGGACTATTACAATAGCCTCCTACTTGTTCTCTGTACCTTTGGCGTCTTCAATCCCCAGTCCATTCTCTGAACAAATGTCAAAATGATATTCCTAAAATGTAGATCAAAGTGTCACTTCCCCAACTTAAAAAATCTTCAGTGGCCCCAGCTGCTTTTAAGAGGAAATACAAAATCCACAGCTTGTCATTTCAAGCCCTCCATAACATACTTGCATTCTCTATTCCATACCCCTCTTCTTCCTAAATTCAGCACTCTTGAGTTCAGTCAAATTGACCTCTCCCTTATAGATAGTATTCCATCTCCTACTCTGGGTATCTTTCCACAAGTGATCTCCCTGTCTGAAGTTTGATTTAACAAACTTTACCTCCCTGAGTCTCAGTTTCTTCAATTATAAAGTGAGGGAGTTGGACTTCATGGCTTCTGAAGTCTGTTCCACCTCTGGATCTACAGCCTTATGATCTTATTAAGTGCCTGCTGTGTGCAAGGCTGTGGCAAGTAAGAAGGCAAAAAAGGAAACCATCCATCTGGGACAGGCATTGATAGTGGAAGTAAAACTTGTACATAAGCAAATGCAAAGCATATCCAAGTAATTTTAAGGGAGAAAAAGCATAGCAGGCATGAATAACAATGAGCTATGATCTCTATTAAGTACCTCCTATGTGCCAGGCTCTGGGCTAAGCAGTGGGAATAGGAAAAGAGGCAAAAGACAGAGCCTGCCCTTAAGGAGCTCACAATCTCATGGGGGAGACAACGTTCAAACAACTACATACAAACAAGCTGTATATATGAAAAGCAGGAAAGAAGTAACTGCGGGAAGGCACTAGAATTAAGTGGAATTGGGAAAGGTTTGCTATGGAAGCAGGTGGAGATGAGGATGGAGAGCATTCCAGGCATGGGGGACAGCTAAAGAAAATATCTGGAGCTGAGAAATGGAGTGTCTTGTTCCTGGAAGAGCAAGGAAGCCAATGTCACTGGAACGAAAAGTACATGAAAGAACAGATGGCAGGTAAGTGGAATAATAAGGATATAAGAAGTGGAAAGTTATCAGGGGGCTAAATTATGAAGGGCCTTGAATGCCAAACAGGATCTTGTATTTGATCTTAGAGGTGGTAGGAATAATGCAGTTTATTGAGAAGGAGAATGACATAAGGTAGAGCCTTCCATTTAAGTAAATCACGGTGATGGTTGAATGGAGAGCAGACTGGACTGGGGAAAGACTCAAGGCAGGCAGACCCACCAACAGGCTAATGGAATAATCCAGGCTTGAGAGCCTGCACCAACATGATGGCAGTGTCAGAGGAGGCATATCCAAGAGATGTGGTGAAGGTGATAGTGACATACCTTGGCAACACTTTGGGTATGTGGAGAAGTGGAACACAGTGAGGAGTCAAGAATGACATGTAGGTGGCCAGTCTGAGGGACTAGGAGCATGGTGTGACCCTCTGGAGAAGCTAGGAAGCGGAGAGTTGGGGGGGGGGATAATCATTTCCCTTTGGGAAATGTTTAAGATATCTACTGGACATTCAGTTTGAGGTGTCTGAAAAGTAGTTGGATATACAAGATCAGAGGTCATCAGAAAGGTTGGGGAAAGATAAGGTAGATTGGAGTATCCTCAGCATAGAGATGGTAATTAAATCCATGGGAGCTGATGAGATCACCAAATAAAGAAGGAAAGAAGAAAGGACCCAGCATAGAACTCACTGGGACACCTATGGTTAGAGGGAATGATCTGGATGAGGATCCAGCAAACGAAACTGAGGAGTGGTCAAATAAGTAGGAGAAAGTGAAGAAAGTCTCAAGGAGGAAAGTCTGATTAGCAGTGTAAAAAGCTGCAGAGAGGTCAAGGAGAATAAGGATTGGGAAAAGGTCAGTCATTGGATTTGACATTTAAGAGATCATCGGTAACTTTGGAGACAGCAATTTTGGTGGAATAATGAGGTCAGAAGCCAGGTTATAAAAGGTTAGGAAGAGAATGAAATGAAAGGAAGTGAAAGCATGTATTATAGAAAACCTTTTTCAAGGAATTTAGCCACAAAGGGCAGAACAGATATAGGATAACATAGTAGGGATAAAAGAATCAAGTGATGGTGGAGGGGTTTTGAGGATGCTAGATATATGGACATGTTTGTAAGCAGTAGAAAATGAGCCAGTAGACAAGGGAAAGTCTATTGTGGGAGGTATCTAGCACCCAAGCCTTTAAGGAACTAAACAGTATAAGACAGAGGTGAGGAGAGAATGTATGGGAGATCATTTGTACAAAGGCATCAGAGAGGGGAGATAGAATATTATGTATGGGGAAGAATTTGGCTAGAATAAGAAGTACATGAAGGGAATAATATGAAATAGGTCTGGAAAGGTAGCTAGCTGGATGATAAATTACGAGGGCTTTAAATGCTAGGAAGAAAATTTTAAATTTTTTCCTAGAAACAATAAGGACCCATTAAAGATTTTTAGGTTAAGAGATGACATAGTCAGATCTGCATTTTAGGAATATCAATTTGGTAGCTATGTGGTGAAGGAATTGGAGAGGAAAGAGCTTAGAGACGAGGAAGCTATTGCAATAGTCCAGATTAGAGGCCAAGACAAAATCAGAGACAAAATCCTCTGTTTGGCATTCAAGGCCCTTCATAATTTAGCAGCCTCCTACCTTTCCAGTCTTCTGCCTGCCACATACTCTCTCATGTACTCTTCAATCCAGTAATACTGGGCTCCCTGCTTTTCTAGTATAAGATACTCTTCTCACTCCACCTTCTAGAGAACAAGTTTCCCTCAAAACACAGTTCAAATGTTACCTCCTACTTGAGGCCTTTATTATCCCCCCATACTGGCAAACCATCCCTCTTGAAATTACTTTGTATATTATACAAATTTTAGGGGCCTTTAAATGCTAGACAGATTATATTGACTTTCATATACTTTTTCAATAAACCCAGACAGTAAAGTGGCGCAGTGGATAGGAAGACCTGAGGTTAAAATCCTGCCTCGGTCACTTACTGGCTGTGTGACCCCTGAGCAGATTCACTTAATCTGTGTTTGGTTCAGTTTCAGTAAAATGGGGATAATAACAGCACTTACCTTGTAAAGTTATTGTGAGCATCACATGATATTTCTAAGTGCACGGCATGGTGCATAGTAGGGTCTATATAAATGCTTATTCTCTCCCTCCTTCATTTTCTGGTTACTAATTCCTTGATTGGCTTTGTATTCCCATTAACTGGCATGATACTCTTACACAGGTGCTTAATAAATGTATTTTTAACATGCTTTTTTAAATAAGTTTTTATTCATGTCTTTTGTTTCTTATATCACCATAGTTAACAATCAAATATTCCTTCCCTTTCCCGTCCCAGACAGCCATCATGTATAACAAATAATATTTTTAGAGAAGTAAAAAATAAGAGTACAGCTGATCAATACATTGAAAAAATCCAAAAATGTTGAATGTATAACACCTGTGGACCTCCCACCTCAATAAAGTTGTAAGTTTGGAGAGTCCTATCATATTTCTTCATTTGATTCTTGCTTGATCTTTATACTTTTGTTATATTCACTTTGGGGTTTTTGGTGTTCTGTTTACATTGTTATATTTACTGTTTATATTGTTTTTGTGGCTCTGCTTACTTCATTCTGTATCAGTTCATACAGATCTTTTCATGCTTCTCTATATTCATCACATACATAATTTCTTACAGCACAGTAATATTCTATTACATTCACATAATATAATTTGTTTATCATGCCTCAATGCATGAGTATTGTGTGATAATCCTCTGGCATAAGGGAGTCCCTCCTGGAAGGATGTAGAATTGTCTTATTGATCCTTGCTTTCTACAACTGGACTCACAGTGTCATACTTCCCCAGTTGTAGGTGCAGCTGTCAATAGGTTAAGTTCTTGTCTGGGTACCCAATCTCTGTCTGAGGAAAGGCACTGGGGCCAGCCAGAGACCTGGGGAAAATAACCCCTTCTGTGAGCTTGGAAACTGAGAATAACAATGGGAATCAGTTCAGTGAAAAGCTTTGTTATGAACAATGGGGAAGAGGGGGAAAGGAGAGAGGAAAAGGAGACCTTACTTACAAATCAGGCATATTCACTAACAGAATACAACTTACATAAAGGCAGCACTGTATTAGAGAGACACCAGTCCATTCAGCAGGAAAGGCATACTCTAGCAGGAAGGTGTGCTCCTGAGGGAAGGAAGGATGTGTTCAAAAGTGCCCTTCTAAGAGTGGGGTTCTTATACTCTGACTTGGGGTAGTCTGGCCAATTTGCATGTCAGAGGACAGGGCAAAATATCATTTGAGGGGTTTGTAATCAGTGAGGAAAAAACAAGCTGGTGGTTGACAAACTATTATTTGGGAAACACAGTTGCACCAACCTTCAAAAATATTATTGTCACTTTTTCCATGAATATGTTCTATAATCTTATAGCCTCCCTTAACAGGAAACTGTCACAATGGCCTCAAAACCATATAAGACCCAACCTTATAGAAATAGTTTCCGTGCATAGATTCTATAGGCTAGAGCCTCCATTAAGGAGAGACTCTCATTGTGGTGTTAAGACCAACAGGCCCAATCTTATAAAAATGGTTTCGATACATAGATTCTATAAGCTAGAGCCTCCATTTTCAGAAATAGTTGTATCATTTCATAGCTCCACCAACAATGTATTAGTGTATCTATCATTCTACAACCCTTCCAGTAATGACTACTGATATTTTTTGTCATTTTTGCCAATTTGCAGGATGTGAGGTAAGACTTTAGGGTTGTTTTGTTTGAGTTTCTTTTATGTCTAGTAATTTAGAGGAGTCTTTCATGTGACTGTGAGTACTTTGCAAACTCCGTTTATATCCTGTGACCACTTAGCTATTGGGGAATGGCTATTAGCCGTGTGTGTGTGTGTGTGTGTGTGTGTGTGTGTATAAGATATTGCTTACATATATCTTGGCTATCAAACCATTTTTCCCCATTCTACCTCTTCCCTTCTTATCCTAGGTACATTAATTTTGTCTGTACAGAAGCTTTTCAGTTTCATGTAATCAAAGTTATCTATTTTCTTTTTTTATAACTACCCCTATTTTTTTTTATAGTTAAAAATACATCTCCTGGGGCAGCTAGGTGGCACAGCGAATAGAGCACTGGCCCTGGAGTCAGGAGGACCAGAGTTCAAATTCGGTCTCAGAAACTTAACACACACACAAAAAACTAGCCATGTGACCTTGGGCAAGTCACTTAACCCCAATTTCCCTCCAAAAAGCACTATATATATATGTATATATATATATACATATGTATATATCCTGCCCATTGTTTGTGAAGTATATAATCTGTTTTTCTTACAATTTTTTTAAATGGGGTCTTCAATAATAAGGGTACATAACCATTTAAAATGTATTATGGTGTTGATTTAAGCCTAATTTCTGCCAGACTTCTTTCCAGTTTTCCCAGCAGTTTTTTTTTTTTTTATCAAATAAGGAATTTATTTTCCCCTGGGTAATTTACATTTTTACTTTATCACTGTTGTATTATTGAGTTCTACTGTTTCTGATTCTTCCTTGTCTAGTCTGTTTCATTCATCTATCTCTATATTTTAAACACTATCAGATGCTTTTGATGACTACTGCTTTATAATATAGTTGAAGGTCTGGAAGGGCTATTTCTCTATTACTACTGCTTTTCATCATTTCCCTTGATATTCTAAATCTTTTATTTTTTCCAAAAATATTTTGTTATTATTTTATCAAGTTTTACAAAGTATCCCCTTGGTAATTTGATCGGCATAGCATTAAAGGTATAAAATTAATTTTGGCAGTATTATAATTTTTATTATATCAGCATGCCCTAGCCATGAGAACTAAATATTCCTTCAGCTATTTAGGTTGTTCTTTATTTCTTTTTTTTTTGGGGGGGGGAGGACAGTTGGGGTTAAATGACTTGCCCAAGGTCACATGGCTAGTTTTTGTGTTGAGTGTCTGAGGTCAGATTTGACTGACTCCAGGTCCTCCTGACTCCAGGTCCAGTGCTCTATTCACTGTGCCACCTAGCTGCCCCAAATTTTTTTTTGTTTTGGTTTGGTTTTTTTGCTTTTTTTTTTTTTGGAGGGGGGAAAGTAGGAAAGTTGGGGTTAAATGACTTGCCCAAGGTCACATGGCTAGTTTTTTGTGTGTTAAGTGTCTGAGGTCATATTTGAACTAAGGTCCTCCTGACTCCGGGGCCGGCGCTTTACTCACTGTGCCACCTAGCCGCCCCAGATTTGTTATTCTTTCAAAGAATGGTTTCAAATACCTTTTTATTATTGAATATCCATCTTTTGCTTTTATGGTTAAGCCAGTATTTATAGTGTAGGTCACCACAGGCTGCATCCTGAGCTCCATTCCTCTTCAGAACACACTATTTCATTTCTTCCTATATTTTCTGGTGAGTACAGAATACTCTTGTGTTACTCAAATTTCTTTTTATTTGCATTTGAAGATCTTTCTCTTAATCACTTGCAGAACTTGTTTCTGAATTGAAGTGTCAAATTAAACTATTATGTGTCTTGGAGTTTGTAGTTTTGAACTTCTTTCTGGAGGTGACCAATTCATAGATTTTTTTCAATTGCTATTTCATTTTCTATGCTTAGAAGGTCTCAGTAGTTTTCTTCTAATATTTCCTGGATTATGGTGTTGAAGGTTTTTTTGTCCTGTTATGTTCTTTATGGAGACTCATGATCTTTAGGTTGTTTCTATATGGCTTGTTTTCAAGATCAGTATGCTTTTCTTGCATAATAGTGATCATATTTTCCTTTAATGTGAGTGTTTTTTGCTTTTCTTCTTCTGGATTGTCTTTCACTTCTATATATTTGCATTTCCAATCTGTTTTTCTCTCTTGTTTCTTTGGTGCTACTTGCCATCATAGATACCAGTTTTCCTATTTTGCCCATTGTTTTTGCTAAGCAAGCCATAAATTCTTATTTCTCTTTTGAACCACTCAGGAACAGTGTGTTGTAGTTCTATGTTCTCCTTACATTCCACAAGGTCTTTTGTTTCACTAAGTGTTGAATCATTTTCTTTTGTTTTATAGTATTTATTCATAGATGCCTAAACTAATTTACTCTATCTAAAAGCAATGTTTCCTTCTATTGTTCATGTTTTCCTTGTTGATTTATTTGAATTTTCTTCTTCCTGAGTTCATTTCAAGCTTTTTTCCTTATTTTCCCCTATTGCTTACTTTCTGACTCTGCCCTCTCTGATGGTGGTTTCTTTGGAGGGTGAATTTCAAAGTGCCTCAGCCTCCTCCTGCACTGTGCAATTCATGATTCATCATCCTAGGTCTCTGCCTCAAGTAACCTTTGGGTTGACAGAAATAGCCACAGCTGTATGTTGAGCACTTTTCTGTGGTTTAGTGGAATGCTACACAGTATCACCGTCCCGTTTCTTCTGTTCCTCCATTCTTTGATCTGCCACTGGCAGTTCAGAGCTTTGTGGTCTTATGGTACAGGATTGTCTGCCATGGCACTGTCATGCCCCCCAGCAGGCTTCTGCTTCTGAGGGGCTCCCCCTATACTGGCTGGCTATCACAGTCCAAGCAAACTTATACAGCCTAGAGCAAGGGTCTCCAAAGCACTGGAAAAATGGAAGGGGGATCAGAGTGTAGAGTTAGGTTTTGCTGGAAGTCTGTGTGTTGGGTCCTTGGGTTTTCTGGTGTAGCCTCACTGCCAGTACCATGGTAGGTGGGGGAAGTATGTTGAGTGAACTCAGGGTAGGCATTAGTTCATTGTGCAGTTTTTTTAACCTTCTTTTGGATTCTAGAGCATGGGAACAGCTGCAGTTACTTTATCTTTAGTTCATAATTTCTATTTTAGAGAGTTTTAAGAGGTTGAAGGGACCAGAAGAAATGTTTAGTTTTCCATCTTCAACCTCACTTGATTCTTGATTTGCATCTTTCTGTCACGTGATATTCTGCATTATCATTAATAGCTAGCATTTATATAATACTTTAAGGTTTTCAAAATATTTTACATATGTAAGATGACTGGAATATGCACAGAGTGGCACCTTGACATGTAATGGAAATACCTTGTGAAACCTGACCATACATTGACATTATGCAGTTGGCTCTGTTATTAACCATGTGGTTAAGAGAAGTCTTTTTTGTTTGGCTATGTAGCTGGAACTGGAGATGTCTTCAGAAAGGTCAAAGTCAAACTAAGGTCTGTGACCTTTTAAAAAATATAACAGTATTTCAATATAATTGGTTTCCACTGTAATTGTATTTTATTTTATGCATTTAAAGATATTATTCTGAAAGGATCCCATAAGCTTCACCAGTCTGCCAAGGAGGGCCCTAACCAAAAAAGATTAAAGACCCCTGTTCTTATCTCTTAAGAGTTCTCATATTTGATTTCTCACTGCTTGAAAAGTTCTCAGGAGAGTGAATCTACCACCTCTGTAAGCAGCTCATTTCATTTTTAGATAGTTGTAATTATTAGGAAGTTTTTTCTGACAAATCAATCCTAAATTTGCCTCTTTCTAACTTCTACCCATTGTAACTAGCTCTGTTCTTTGGGGACAAACAGCCTTTCTAACCAAAAAGATCAGTTCACAGTCATGCAAAATATTATTGTTTAAAATAACTTTTTATTGAGAGCTCTTGTTTTTATGCTGCTTATATTCCCCAATATATAAGAAGTCATCCCTTATAACAAAGAATAAGAAGGGAAAAAATTTGGAAAAACTAAAAAACTTATCAAAAGTATCTATATTAATATGCAATATTCCATATACATAGTCTTCCACCTCTGCAAAGACTCTTACATATATTACAACTGAACTGCCACCTAAGGCAACAGGTTCAATATTGGAAGCTAACCCAAAAGATCAGCCTTTCTTTGGTCCCTCCCAGAGTTTATTCTATGGAACTCCAGAATACAGGGGTTCCCCCATTAATGTCTAGAAGAGAAATGTGAGTAAAAAATATCTATTTTTTTACTCATCACTATCCTTTTAACCTGAATAAGCATGAACAGCAATGTACATTTTTTTTAGCTTTTGTAGTGAAAACTTCCTTCAGAGAATAAAAAATCAAAATAAATTTGATTTTTTCAAAATTGTAACATAATCAGTTCATCATGATTATAGGATGTGATAAAAAGAATTATAGGGCATCTTAAAAGATAACTGTTCTCAGAGTTGGCCATTATTTTTTACACTGTCTTCATTTTATTTTCATTGTTTACATTTCTTAAAAGCATTTTACTGGGATTTTTCTATGTATCATAAACTAACTCTACAACATTATTCCTTTTATTACAGTTGCAATAGTTTACACCATTTAGTAGTAAAACTTTTCACAAGTTGTCTCCAACCTATCTTTACAGGCTGATTACAGTTTACTTCTCAGGAATTCTATGTTCCATTATTTGGCCTACTTGCTGTCCCCCTGTACAAGACATTCCATCTCCTGTCTCTTTTTCCTGGAATGTTTGTCCTCTTCGCCTCTGCCTCTTTTAAAGGATCATCTTAAAGTGCCACATTCTCCAAGAGGCTTTTCCTTTTCTCTTCACTAAAACCAGTCCATATTTATTCTGGTATCTTTTGTATTAACTTAGCTCTGCACAGGTTTTTACCCTCCCAGTAGAATGTAAACTCAAAGGCAGGGACTTTTTTGTCCTTGTCTTTCAATCTTAAGCACCTTAATCTTAAGCAGTTCCCAGCACAGAATAAGTCCTTAACACGGCTTATTTTTAGTAGAACGGAACTGGTCACTTTAAAGTGCGTGGGAAAATCCAGTCCCATCAAGGAGATATCCTCTGATGTGGAACCGAAGGAACACAATTAGGATCTTTTTTTCTGCATCTTTGGCAAGTCACTTAAGCCTCTAAGTCTCAGTTTTTTCATCTGTAGAAACGGAGAGGGGGAAGGTAGCCTACTTCATCAGTAACGTTCCTTCTGGTGCTAACATACTATAGTTCCTGTTTTAGCTTGGAAAAAAAAGTCATGGAATTTCGGACCCAGGTGATCATCTGGTTCAACTTCCACAGTGTGGACGGAGAAGGAAACTGAGGCTTAGCTTGCCCGACGTCACGTGATGAATTCGCTGCAGCTTAAGTCTTTTCCTGGGTCTGTGTTCTTTCCACGAAAAATCCAGGCCTCTCCGCACAATACGTGGCACGCAGGCTTATTAAAGGCAATCTTAACGCTAACAAGAAAGGGCCTCAGTAGAGGCAGTGGGATTCGGGTCCGATGTCCAAGGTCCTCCCCCAAGGGAGCGGCCCACAAACGGACATCGGCCCCGCCTCCAAGGAAATAACGGGCTCTACCGAGCGATAGCCCCGCCCACCCACGAAGATAGCTCTCCCTATTGGCTTCGTTCTCTCAATTAGTCCCGCCCACCCCTGCGCCTTTGGCGTCTTTGGTCACGTTCCCCGCCCCCATGCCACTTAGGCGCACGCGCAACTTTTCTTTCCGCTTCCCGTCTTCCGCTGCAGTAGGAGCCATTTCGCGACGGGCTGCGCGCGGGTGGCTGTGTATCTGTGGGGCCTCTGTGAAGGAACCGAGTCACGCGCGACTTTTGGAAGAGCAGCACTTGGGGACACGGGGAGAAAGACGGTAAGAAAGAGGAATCATTCCCTCCTTTGGACGTGGCGAGGATGAGTGGGCGGAGACTGGTTTTGGTTTGTTTTTGTGGTTTTTTTTTTTTGCTTCTCTGCAGTTACCGCTTTGTCGCTACGCGCGGGTGAGGGGTGGGGGTGGGGTAGCCTTCCCAGAGTCCCGGATGTTACTGTGCATGCGCGTTCTCGTGCATGCGCGCATGCGCCACCGGGGAACTTGGCTCTCCCAATTCAATCGCCTTTCTACTATCTCAAGTTTGTGTAAGAGAAGTGAACGTATGTTGTGAGGATCAGGTACCTTTGCCGTCTATTCTTTCTCCCAGATAAAAACTCGAACATGTCTATTTTTAATTTTTCATTATGACACTATTCGTTTCCCTGAGCTCCTGCTCTAACATACTCGGAGTAACAAACTCCTGTAGTTGTGGCTACTGTCACTTTCCCACTCCTCAGTCTTGGTCTCTGTGTGCTGCTTTTTTTTTTTAATTCATGAATATGTCCCATGATCCACTTAAACAGCATGCGTTCTTTGACCACTTTGAGGTCAGTAGTAGGTTTAGTTTTGTAATGGGCCACATACATTTTGGTCAATCTCTTTATTATTAATTTTGTGGCAGTGTTATGCTTCAAAAGCCATGGTTTCCACTGGTTTTGTAGATAACCAGATACAAATGATAGTTGTAAGACCATGGTGAAAATTTTCTCTGCCGGTAACTTAAGAGAGGCATATTTCTCAGCATCTTCAGACACCTATGTTTTGGGGCCAGATTTTTGGCATGTAAGAAACCATTCTATCTTTTATAGTGGAAACCACCACAAAAACCTTATTTTCCCGGAAGAAAACCTTTTAAACAAATTTTCAATTTACAAACAAGTTAGAGGGTGATTACTTGTAAATAAATAAGTCATAGAACTGGAAAGGGTGCCTCCCATTCGCCCAGAGCTTGCCCAAGGCATCTGAGCCAGAGAGAAAATTAGATCCAATATCTTTCAGTACAGAATTCTCAATGGACTACTTCACCTATGTTCATAATATAAAATTATGTACTGTGGATATCCTTTTTTTTGGTTCCCTAAGTACACTAAAAGTATTTCAATAAATGTGTTTCTGATGACTCAGAAGTGTAAAAGGGATGGGACTTCTAGTGTTATGCTGGAGAAGGAGCTTTCTATTTGTCCAGAATATGTAGTTCAGATGGCCTAAATATAATATAGACTTATTAAATTTGTATCTAGACTTTAGCTTAAGCCTTAAGGCAGACACAAAATGTTCTGTATGCATTTTTTAACATTTACCAAGTTTGTATTTATTTGTGTGGTAAAGTACCTTTCTCTCTTACTTTGTTTATGATACTGATATGCATTTCTCTGATGTTTTGAATGTATTTGCACTTTTGATATTTTCTTTCTCAAGGTTTAACAAGGCACTTACATCATGGGTGATGTCAAAAATTTCCTGTATGCATGGTGTGGGAAAAGGAAAATGACTCCAGCCTATGAAATAAGAGCAGTGGGGAATAAGAACCGACAGAAATTCATGTGTGAGGTACTAAAACAATATGATTCTTATTTATGTCATCTATAAGAAATAAGGTTTATATTGAAAGAAGGGAAATCCTAGCTTTAAAAATAGTAATGAAAAGTATAATTAGGAAGTAAGGTCAGGGGGTAAAAGTGTATGTCGGTCTGTGTGTCTACTTGCTGAACTGTGTCCATGAGAGGTTCTCTTAGTTTGATACAGTTGGGATACCAGCCTAGACATAGTTAAATATTGACAGGACACTTCCTTGTCCATGCCAGTAAGTCAGAAAAGGGGCATTGAGACTAATGAAAGTGCAACAGTTTGTCAGTTATATGCTAACTTGTTCTATGTACTACTTCGGAAATTGGCGCATTTCTGATATACTATATACATAAGTGCTTTCTTTGTAAGATGTAAAGGAAGCTTTCTTTCACTGAATTATTCAAATTTTGGTACTGAATATGCTACTGTATGAGTACAGAGGATCTAGACTATTGTGTGGTAATTTTTTCCCTAGTCAAATGCTGTGCGTGATTATTAAATCACTTACATGAGTGGATCGATATATCTGCCAGGGGGTTGTAGAAAAAAGGTTGATAGAGAGGTATTCTAGAGATTGGCTATTAACATTTGCTGATGTCCAGATTCTTTATTAGCTCTTGAAGTAATTTTCTTTTTCTGTTTCAGGTTCGAGTGGAAGGTTTTAATTATACTGGTATGGGCAATTCCACCAATAAGAAAGATGCTCAGAGCAATGCTGCCAGAGATTTCGTTAACTACTTGGTTCGAGTGAATGAAGTTAAGAGTGAGGAAGTTCCAGCTATTGGAGTAAGTATAAAATTACCCTGGGCCAATTATATGGGGAAACTCTAGGATATTAATTTTGTTCTACTTTGGTATTTACCTGCTTTGTGATCTTGAGGAAATCCCTGAATTCCTCTTTTACACATTATCATGATAATTTTTATTAAGAGCTTCATTATGAAAAAATGTTAGTAAAAGGTATTTTTATTATGAACAAAATAGTAATCCCTTTTTGCTTTTGGGTTTTTTTAATACATCTATATGTTATACTTAACGTGATCAGGGATAAACATTTATTCCATTCTCTTAAACTGTTTCCTTTTTGCTGATACTTTCTCAAGTATAAGCTTTCTCCGGCTTTATTAGTATAGTTATCATCATTATCCTCCCAAACCTTTCTAGTACTTTACTCCCGTTACTAATCAATTAATCTTTCTCTATCACTCTGAGCTTGAATATAAAACAGTGATCAAAAGACGTTTTATATTTTGAAATCTTTATGGAGTGAATTTGGTCTTGTCAGTTACATTAAAGTGGGACTTTAAAGAGGTTGCTTCATTATACAATAGATTATTGCCACTGACCTCTCCCCCCTTTATTTTGTAGCAGTTACTAACCAACTTGAGAGGAGTGTCCAGAACGTTAGTCTTCAAGATACTGTAGTTAATATTGTTACCAGTAAATATAACTAAGAAAAGCTAAAATTTGTCATTAAAAATTAATCACACGAGTCTTCTAAGCCAGGATTTAGAAGGATTTTCTATTTGTTGTGAAATTAGAGGCACTTAAATTTTTAGCTTTCTCTTCTGCAGATAGCCCCCCCAGTTACTGATACAACTGACTCAGCAGAGGGTGGTGGTGGAAATTTACCAACTAGTTTGGGAGGACCTCTTCCTCCTCATCTGAGTCTCCAAACAGGTAAGAGTCATAAATTTGTATGTCTGCATGTATGTTCCCTTTTAAGAATACTCTTTTCCCAGTATGTCTCTGTTACTTAGAAAGACAGTAGATAGGATAATAATTGTGTCTTAAGATGATGAATTAAGGATTTTGTGTAAAATAGTGCCTAGCACAGTGCTTTGTACATAGTAATTTAATAAAAGATCGCTGAATGAAGTGGAAAGGACCTTAAAGGTCAATTAGTCCAGCTCAAATCCGAACTGGAACTCCCATTGCTGAGGTCTTATGGTAATTGCCCCTCCCTTTTAGAGAGTTCCCACTAAATGGAAACTCATTACTTCCAAAACATAATCATCCACTTTTGGAGATATCTTAATATTTTTTATAATGGTAATCTTGTTAGCTCCTATGGATTTAATTACTATCTCTATGCTCTCAAATCTACCTATCCTGCCTTGACATCTCTGCTCTCTTCCAATCTCAAACTTCCAAGATCTTGAAATGGATGTCCAGTAGACATCTTAAACTCTATCTGTACAAAACAGAATTTATTATTTTTCCCTTAAACCTACCTACCTCCTACCTTCCCTGTTATCTAGGGCAGTGCCATCCTCCCAGTGCCTCAGGCTTACAACCTGGGTGTCATCCTTGACTCTTCACTATCTTTCACTGCCACATCCAATCTGTTGCCAAGGCCTGTCACTATCACCATTACATCTCTCGGATACACCCCTTTCTCTGACCCCTCTACTACCTTATTGCAGACCCTCATCACCTTTTACCTAGACAATTGCAGTAGCCTGCTGGTGGATCTGCCTGCTTCAAGTTTCTCAGCAGTCCAGTCCATCCTCCATTCTGTCACCAGTGATTTTCCTACAGTGCAGGTCCAACCATGTCACCTCCACACTCAGCAAATTTCAGTAGCTTCTTATTGCCCCCCAAATCAAACACAAAATCCTCTGGTGTATAAAGCCCTTCAGAACTTGACCTATCCTACTTTTCCATCCAGTCTGATTAACACCTTACTCCCCCACACATACTCTTCAGTCCCTTGGCACCGACCTCTTTGCTGTTCTGTGAACAAGGCATTCCATCTCTTGGCTCTCCCCCTGCCTACAATCCTCTCCTTCCTTATTTCCCTGCCTACTGCCTTACCTGGCTTCCCTCAAGTATCATCTGAAATCCCATCTTTCACAGGAAGCTATTCACCTCCTCTTAATTCTAGTACCTTCCTTATTTATCCTGTATATAGCTTGTATATATTTATTTGTTGTTTTCCCCCAGTAGATTGTGAGTTCTTTGATGGCAGGAACTGTGTTTCTCTTCTTATCCACAGAGCTTAGCACCTGACATAGTAGGTGCTTAATAAATGCTGATTGATTGATGATAAGTGTTTTTCCTTACATGTCACACAGGTAGTAAGAAGTTTTAATTCCAGATCTCGTACTCTAAACTACACCATACTGCATTTATGCTCATCTATTTTTTCTGTCTTGCTGTTTTCATGGATTCCTCCTTTGACTCCTGAATTTCCTCAAGAACACATCTTAAGTCACTCACTCTGTCACCTCTTGAACTTGTCTTTTCAATAAGAATTATCCATTTCTTAGTTATGAATCCAGTCATTTAAAAGTTTCAATGTTTCTAAGGTGTCAGATTTATTTCCTTGAGTTGTTTATTGCTTATTTTTATGCAAGGTGTCCCTAAGTCTTTGGGGACACCCTGTATGTTTGAGACCATTTCTTCTCTTAGATTACCATCAAATTGTAAATTACTGCTTTTATCGACTGATACTCTTTTTCCTTTGTTATATCTGCTACTCAGTGGTATCTGGTTTAGTAGACATGTGGGTGATTTTCTTCTCTTTCCATTTTGAAGGCCTCTTGATTAGATTGTGTGGATACTCCAGGAAAATGTCTTCTGGCCCTTGTTGGGTGCTTTTCATTCTTGGCAAAGATCTTATTTTCTGTTTCTCAAATCATAGACCAAAAATGCAAATTCTGTTTCCATGTACAGTCTACCAGCTCTTCACTCTGTAGATCTGCTACATTTTGATCTTTTGTTGCAGTGAAAAAATTATTACCTAGGCCCTTAAAGTTTTTCATTTTTCCTTTTGATGCTTTCTGGCTTCTTGTGGTATGCTTTATCCTTCTGTGATTTCCTTACAATTAGGTAATTTTAAGTGTGACAGTTCTAAGGAGGCTCTCTAGCTTATCCTTCATAACTTACCCCGGGAAGACAGCACATTTTGCTTTTGTTTCACATTGATATAGCTTCTTAAATGTATCCCTTCAGCAAGGAACATCTGTTGCTACTGGTTTTTTTTTTTCCCTTCAGACTAGTACTAAATACCATTTGTTTTGAAGAGTACTTACGGATCTACATTTTCATTCCTGGGAGCTCAGGTGCTGCTAATTCCTCAGAAGATTCTTCTTTGGGAAGAATCTATTGCATAGTTCCAAAGGTTCAGTGGTCTTCTACCTTGCTTTTTCTTTCATTTTTCCCATACTCCAAATATATGACACAGGTTAGAAGTATTCTCTTTTGGGATCTCTTTAATAATTTAATTTTTTCTTTGAAACACCTGATTGCTTTTTTTTTCTTGATTATTAATGCTACAATTTTTTTAAACCACCCATTTTTCCACTCTCTGAAAGGTAATAATTTTCTTTCCTTGTAGATGGTGCCCCAGGACTTGGAGGCTCTGGTTATGGCCCTGGTACTGGTCCTGGTGGCACATGGGATCGTGGAGCCAATTTAAAGGATTACTACTCCAGAAAGGAGGAGCAAGAAGTACAAGCAGTAAGACTGCTTCTGTGATTTCCATTTCTAGAAGGGCAATTCTTTAAAAGAGATCTTGGCTAAGAATTAATAATATTCCTAGATTAAGTAGGGTAATTCTTTTAAATAGCAATTTGAGAAATTGCTTTTTATGTGCTAAATTTACTCAGATTTAAGCATAAAAGATCTCTGATTTCATTAGTATTCTTATCATTGCAGATTCCAACCAGGTTATAACTTGGTTGATAAGTCCTACAGAAGTGCATTAGGAAACTGGAATTATCCAAGAAAAATTAGTAAATGTACGATCTAGTAATAGACCATAATAGTTATAGCTATTCTGAAAAATAACTTTTTAAAGACATATTCTGTTACTCTAAGCAAGTATCTTTGAAGGTAGAATTGTCTAATTGATCAACTAAAATGATAACTTCATTTTTGTGATTATTTTTTAAAAGTTTTTGCTAGGTATGTTTCTGTATGACATTAACAACATTAGAACCAGATTAAAGCTTGTATACCATAAAAATGTGTCATAAACTTTCGTTTTGACACTGAGAAACTATTTAGAACCTTGAATATAAATTTGGACAATATAGCTAACAGTAGTGACCCCATATAATTGCAAAAATTGTCTTAATCCTTAGACTCTGGAATCAGAAGAAGTGGACTTAAATGCTGGTCTTCATGGAAACTGGACTTTGGAAAATGCTAAGGCTCGATTGAACCAATTTTTCCAAAAGGAGAAGGTCCAGGGAGAATATAAATACACCCAAGTGGGTCCTGATCACAACAGGTTTGCTTGTTTCGCTCTTTTCCTTTTGTAGTAAGTTAGAATTAAGTTTAGGGGGATAGTATTGTTGAAGTCTATTTTGTGTACATGTTGGCTGGTTTGGCTTCTGGGTCATCAAAGGTGACATTTGATAATTTATTTAGTATAAGAATTTACATTGGTCTTTAATGTTCAAGTTGTCATGTCGAGCATTTGGAAAACATGACTTTAGATGTGATGGAAGTCCATTTCTCAGCAGAAATGCTGTCTGTGATGTCAGACCTTCAAGGTGCTGATTTCTGGGGGATTAGAGGCAAAGTTGGTGGATCTGAATGGCTTGGTCCTGGCTGACTTAAAAGATTTATAAAGATAATGCCTGTATTGTTGGTTTCCACTGACCTTCATCACAGCCTGGCCGTTTTAGATGGTCAGAGGTGACATTTAAAGTGGTATTTCCATTGTTTTTTTCTTTTTAACATCTTAGGTTTCCCAAATATAGGTTAGATTGCACCTAGATGTGCAACCAAATGGCACTTCAATATTTTCCACTTTCAAAGTGGCCAGTCCTCTTAAAGATCCCTGTTGACATTGAGAGCCTTGTTTGAAAGATGGTTAAGGAAAGCCTTGTTTTTGCATGTGTGTTTAATTGGCATACGTAGGGGCTTGATGGTTTTGTCTATCTGTTAGTTGCTGGGCTGTTTTCATGAGGACTTTAGAGGCATCTCCCTCAGTAGCCTTGATAATGACATTGAATGCTTTTCAAAAATGTATTGCTGATTATCAGATTTGTAACTATAAAAGCTAGATTTGGTGAAGCCTTGTGGTTAAGGTTATGTTAAAGTCATCTATGCTCTAGGCCTCCCTGTGTGGCAGTATTGTTATAATGGTGAATGTAAGGGGGAGGTGGTTGTGGTGGTGACAGTATGTTTCTCAGCCTGCTTGCTGTTCTTCCAGAGAGCATTCCAGGGTGTATTAATTATTACTCCCAGGAAGGCTCGTATGGATTAGACTCTTATGGGGAGCAGCATATTGTGGAAAATGGGGAGGTTGTGATGAAAATACACTCTGGCATATCCAATAATATCTGGCTGTCTTTCAAATTTTTCAAAATTTGTACATTGAAAGATTTTCCTTGAAAAAGGCAAGGGAAATTAAATTTGTGGGTATGACTCCCTGGGATGCATATAGCAACCCCAAAAGAAAAATTGAAATAAATTTTTGAATAAAAAGTGTCTAAATGCTATGTTGAAAGCATGGCTCCCCCCAAATGTTTTGTTAATCCTAAGACATTTCAAAACATTTTCTTTCGGTATTAGATTAAAAATAATGTTGGAATAGAAGGTACGTAAAAGAAAAAAGTGAATCTTCATTCTTGATGATTTGTGTCTTCTCCAAAGAGGAGAAAGAAAATTTACTTTGCATCAGAATTGAATGAGCTTAACACTTGATAGCTTTAATAAGGTACACAAGAATGATTGAAGCTCATTATTGTAAATATAGTTTCACACTATCTTATTAGTGATTTCTGATACAAAGAATGTGAATTTAAAAATTGGAGGCAGCAAATGGGAGACAAACAATTTGGGGGATCCACTAACAATCATGGGCATGACTCCTCATGTCCTGTACAAAAATCATAGCAGACAGCAACACCAGAGGTCTGTGTTAATCACACATGTGCTGCTGCTTAGGCCGTACTAAGCAATCACATGGGAGACTATTGTAAACTGATTTCTGGTGTCGCTGTTCCCCCTAGGTGGAGGAGAATGAGATTGAGTGCTGACTATAAGCCTGGCTGAGAAACATACTGGCATCGGTGTCATTAATGAAAGGGTGGATGTTGTGCCCCTGAGAGCCAGTGGCCTTTGACCCATGAAGCCGCTGTGCCTGAAGGTCAGTTCACAAGTGGTACAGGAAGGAGTCTTAACATTGGTTTTAAAGCCTCATGAAACCTGTTTTATTCACAGCACAACGTCAAGGCTAGGTCCCACCTAAGTAAGAAAAGTGCCAGAAAAGTTTTCAGAGGGCAGCTTCTTTAAACCCTGGATTGATGCCCTATAATTCCTTAGCAAGTTCAGTTATAGTTTCTAGAAACTGGCTTTTATTTTTATTCTCCAGGACACTAAATTAGTGGAATATCACTGGTGCTTTGTGTACTATCAAGGGCTTCTTCCAACTGCAGGCAGATCCCAGAATCTTGTCTCTCTTGGAGCCACTGATGTGCAGCCTCTGTGTGGGTGTGTGTGCGTGTGCAAGAGTATGTTTTGTCTCTAAACAGGTCACTGCTACAGTCAATAGTAGGCTGTATCATACAGAGGAATCTTGTTGAAAGAACAAGTCTACATTAGCAGAAGAATTGTCAGCCTGCTTTTATTCCTTAGTCCCAGGCCATGTGGAAAGCTCATTTTGCGCTGAAGCCATGCTGGCTGTTCACTCTTTTCTTTGGGATTGGAGTAAATAAGCATAGAACCAAAACTCAGATTATCTCTTTTCAAGAACAATTGGCTCTTCATATAGACTACAGTTGTCTCGTACTGTGTTGTATTATTTGAGGCTAATGCACATAATTTGTTCTAGGGTTGAACAGGAGTAAATTTGTTTACAGTGGGGTTTTGCCATTTGCCTAAGCAGTTGGAAAGCCTGGCTGTTTGGGGAACCCTGGGTTCAACCTTTATTAGCAGTGGAATCACTAACCTTGTTTGTGTATGTGTTGTTACAGGAGCTTTATTGCAGAAATGACCATTTATGTCAAGCAGCTGGGCAGAAGTAAGTGCTTCTATTCCTCTGCTCTTTTACAGTGATACCAACAGTTTATAACTAGCTGGCATTCGTATATTGCTTTAAGGTTTACATACTACTTACCATAGATTATTTCATTTGATACTTGGAAAAAGTCCTGTATGAGGTAGGTTCTACAGGTGTTAGCTATCCTTACTTTATAGATGAGGAAATGGAGGCTTGGAGAAGTTTAGAGACATGGTTGTGGTCACAACTAGACTATGTTAGGAATAGTTCAAACTCAGTTCTGCTGATTTCAAGTCCAAACTCACAGTGTTTATTATGCTGCCTCATTAAGACTTCATCGACCTTTGCCATCATCAACCAGTTTTGACTACCATGTATACTGTAGTAGTGTATTTAATACAGAAATTCAGAAATACAGCAGAGCCTTGTATATTGAAATAGCCATGAGTATATCATTCATGTAGTATGTAAAGTGCAAAGTTAATGAGTGTTCCAAATTTTCATATCTGCTAATCTGCCAGCTTCAAAGGAAATATCTGAGGGCATACTTATTTGTTTTACCCTCTCTAAGCATAGTCATTCTTTTAATTGATTATTTAGGCAGACTGAATAGAGAAAAGAATTGCTGAATTTGCACATATGGTGCAAAACATTCCCTAATAGCAGAGGACCGGGAACAAAATTTTTGAGAGGGAATTGCCTTAAATGAAACAAAATCCAGTGTTAACTTATGATCTTTGGTCAATAAAGAGTTTCTATAATTTAAGAATTTTCTCTTTATGGGCTGACCAAATAAAGAAGGAATCAAGTGACATAGGACCTTAGTCAGCAAGGACTTGGAGAGATAACTACCTAGTTTAAGTGTAGCTAACTACTGATTGACTACAGTTCACTCAGGCTGAATGAAAAAAAGAGAGGGGTCATCAATACTGATGACAAATAGTAAGAATGATGGATAAAAACTGCTTTTAAAGACATAAGGGATTAGATTCTGCTAAATTGGCAAGTACTGAATTTGTTAAACAACTGGGCAAAAATAAAAACTCTTCCTTCTGCTCTTAGAGATTATGGGTATAGGGCACTGACACTAAGTTATGACTAGACTATTCTTGGGATTTGATAATGAGTTTCCATTAAGAGTCCCATTCCCTCCCTGTATAGTCCCAGTTTTGTCCATGCTTCAATTATGCAGAAATTAGCTATTTACATTTATGATTGTTAGTGTTAATGGAATAACTTTTAAGAAAAAACTGGTTTTGGGGCGGCTAGGTGGTGCAGTGAATTAGAGCACTGGCTCTGGAGTCAGGAGGACCTGAGTTCAAATCCAGCCTCAGACACTTGACACACTTACTAGCCCTATGACCTTGGGCAAGTCACTCTACCTCCAGTTGCCCTCCAAAGAGAAGAAAAAAAAGAAAAAACTGGTTTTAAGATATTTTTTTCTCTTTGATTCATTAGTTCATGACTTCTTAAACTTTTTCCACTTGTGACCCCTTCAGTGCTTCTTATGTTGACATGCTTCTTGGTGTTGGTGTCTTTCCCTCTTTGGATTTTTCCTTTTTCTACTGAAAAATTAAAGAATTTTTCTATTAGGTATTTTGAACTCACCATGCCAGTTAATTCCTCTTCCAGTTGATAATTAATGATGTTCTTTCCCAAATCTATAAGTACTTTTAAACAAAGTGCTCTTTGGATTATGTTTATTGCCACAAATAAATTTTTATTTCAGCATGACAGAACACATACACATTAAGTTTTACAGGGTTTGCTGAAACTTGGTGGGTAGTCTTAGTTCAAATGGAATTGAATAAATTGGTTCCATATATGGTTGTAATTAAGGCACATGTGGTTTGAGGAAAAGTAAAATAAAACCACACTTTAGTTTCAAGGCTCTGGTTTTACCACTAACCAGCTAGGACCGTGAATGATGAGTGTTTAATCTCCCTAGGCTTTCCTTCATTTGTGGAATGAATGAGGGGTTGAGCTGGGCTATTTCTTGAGTCTATTTCATTTTTTAAAATTCAGAATAAAAACTTAACGATGATGGTAGACCAGAAATGACCAAGTTAGCCATTTGGGGGGGAGTAAAGATAAGTGAGATGCTGAGATCAGTTAGTAGTGAGCCCAGTGTCATCAGCGCCTGCTCTGTGCCCACTTTGAGATGATCCATAATATTTCTAGTTGTCTTTACCAGTTGATGCTGCCATGCCATAACTTAAACTTCAGAGGAAAGCCATGAATGTAAAGAAAGAATGTGAATTTAGACCTTTTGAACAAACACCAGACAGTTGGTATTGCTTGAGAAAAGAAATTGCTGATAGGATTACTGTACTTATGCTAAACATATGAATTGATCTCAAGGAATGCAGTTATCACATTTGCTAGTTTTGTGACCGTGGGCAAATCATTTAACTTCTCTGAGCTTCAGTTTCACTTGTAATCTAAATGTACTTGTGCTCACTACCCCATAGGGTTATAATGAACACATTCTCTTGTAAATCTTAAAGCATTGCATGAATGTGAGTTGTAAATGAAAGAGTACTGGATTGGGAGTTAAGTGGTCAGTGTTCTAATTCTAATAGGAACTAGTAGTATGCCTGTGTAAGTCTTTTCATCTCTTGAAGACTTCTCATCTATGATGGAGTTTATGTGATCTTTTGAGGCTCCTTCTGTCAAAACTGATTCTTTAGATCAAGACCTTATATTAGTTAAATGAAAGAATTTCCTGGTAGAATAGAACATTGGAATGACTTTTGAAGAATGTTATATACTCTTTTCTGACTTGAAAAAAAAATAGTAGATTAAGCAACAGGTGCCCTTGCACTTGATTTAATACCTGTCACAATCTTGATTACCAGGGTTAATTGAACTGATCTGGCCACTAAGTGGGTTATTTCTATGTTCCTTTTTTTAAATGCTTTATGTTGTTATAGTAGTTATTTGAACTAGGGAAATAGCTTACTTATATAAATCGTATTTTATATCTCATGTGGTACTATACTGAGGAGTTATCTGACAAGTTTTAGCAAGCTAGTTCAGGGAATCCCTCCTGTGCTCTGTGTTTCGTAATACTAAGTAGTGCTTCTGAACAATGGTAGATCCTAGTACTTGTGAAGAAGCCTGTTGATCCAAGAACATATCTTTGTGGATTTTATAAGCATGCTGTTATATGTTACAGGGATTTTTGCACGTGAACATGGTTCGAATAAAAAGTTGGCAGCACAGTCTTGTGCACTGTCCCTTGTCAGGCAGCTCTACCATCTTGGGGTGGTTGAAGCTTACTCTGGATTGACAAAGAAGAAGGAAGGAGAGACGGTGAGTACTGCAGAGGAGAAAGAATGGGGGTTTTCTGTGTATAGCTTTGTTCTATCTTGTGTTCATAATAAAAGCATCATGATGCTAGAATGTAGTTCAGTTGGAAGTTGTATTTATAATCAGGGTCTAAGTTCAAATCCTGGCTCTTCTACTTACTAACTTTGTGACCTTAAGTAAGTCACTTAACATCTCTACACCTTACTTTCCTCATCTGTTAAACAAGGGGGTTGGAATAGAAGACTGCAAAAGGTCCCTTCTATCTCCACATATATGATCGTTGACTTTCAGTTACTGTGAGAGTCATTTTTCCCCCTTTTCTTCTTGGGGATTGATAAAGAACCAACAAGTAAGTTTTTGACTGAAAAAAGAATATTATTGTGGGAATAATATTGGCCCTATTGCCACAAGCATACTAATGGACACCTTACATATAAAGGATGATTCTGAGCATAAGTATTGACTAAATTATCTTAGTGAAGTACATTATAAATAGATCATACAATATATTTTGTGAGCCTTGGCGTTCATGGTGCATTCATGCATTTTCACAGGTGGAACCTTATACAGTTAATCTATCTCAAGACTTAGAACATCAGCTGCAAAATGTTGTTCAGGAGTTGTGCCTAGAAATCCAGCCCCCGGTAAGTAGGAGTTCTTTGTGTTTTACTTTATTGCATGACACTTCATCAGGTGAACCACTATAAGTGTAGCATAATGATTTTTATTTCTGAACCCATAGCCTGAAGATCCTAGTTTTCCAGTTATACTCAATATTGGCAAACTGGCCACCTTTGAACCAGCACAGCGACAGAACCAAGTTGGGGTTGTTCCCTGGTCACCACCTCAGTCTAACTGGAATCCCTGGACTAGTAGCAACATTGATGAAGGCCCTTTGGCTTATGTGAGTATAGCATGATTTTAGAAAAGAAACTTTATTGAAGGCCATGTGTTTCACTGGAACTTAAATCTAATTTTTTTTAACCCACTAGTGAAGTTATTAATTGCTTTTTGTGACCAGTTTCTTCATTGTATCATCCAGGCCACTCCTGAGCAAATAAGCATGGACCTGAAGAATGAACTCATGTACCAACTGGAACAGGATCATGATTTACAGGCAGTAAGTCTTCAAATGTATTTAAATAATGTGGTGATTTGGGCTTTAGAATTTCCTTCAACATATGAACAAAGTAGTGTGCTTTGCTCTGTAGTATAGAGCATCCTTGGAAATTATTGCATTCTAACTCTGGAATTCTTCCCTTTTCTGGGAATTTCACCAAACAGGACCAAATAATAGGGCCTTTCTTCAGCATTATGAAAAGAGCCTTTTATTAGTGAAATGCCATGATCTGTCGTTCCATTGATTAAATGCTCTGATTATTTTGGGTACCAGCCATTAAGAGAAGATGATAGTTGTACTAGTCCATGTGTTGGTTTAAAAACAAGGGTAAGGGGCGGCCAGGTGGCTCAGTGAGTAAGAGCGCTGGCCCTAGAGTCGAAGGACCTGGGATTGGCTCCAGCCTCACATACTTAACACCCACACAAAATAACTGGCCATGTAACCTTGAGCAAGTTACTTAACCCCAATTGCTTTAAAAAAGGGGGGGGGGTAAAAGATTATTCACACCTACCTTCTTTTTTCCATTTTAGATCTTGCAGGAGAGGGAGATGTTGCCTGTTAAGAAGTTTGAGAATGAAATCTTGAGGGCAATCCATCGAAATTCAGTTGTCATTATTCGTGGTGCCACTGGATGTGGTAAAACTACGCAGGTTCCTCAGTATATTCTGGATGAATGTATTCAAAACAACCGTGCAGCCGAGTGTAACATAGTAGTGACTCAGGTAAGGTAAACCAAGTGGCATGTCTGAGAATTAAAATTTGGGTTTCAAGGCGGTCATGTTTGCTTATCTTTAAGTGTATGAACACTGATGTGCAGAAATGAACTCACTTTCTGCATATGGGCCTTGGATCCTGTTTGAATCCTTTTAGGATTAAAAATACTTTTCTTTTTGTTGAAACCAATCTGCAACCAAGGATGAGGGAGAGAACTCCTTTTTTCCCCCATTGCTAGCAAGCCTAAATGCTGAGTCTCTTGCAATGTGGTTCATTGTCTTGTTAATTGTTTTCATATTAGTATTATTACCAACCCTTTAAGAGTATATTGTTAGATTTGATTGAATGTCCTATGAATTTTAAAATTGTCTTCTACTTAGGACATTGAATTAGTAACTGGGAGTGCGGAGATAAATGAAACTAAGTCTTGCTCAAAGAATTTATATATTCTAATGGTTAGCAAAGGAATACACAAGTGATTGATAAAAGGGATGTATGAATAAGTTCAAAGCCAAAGGGTGAGATCCCCAGCCTATAAGAAATGATGAGATAATCATCACTTTCACTAGGGTGAAATAGGAGATCCTTCATCAAGAAAGGCATCTAAATTGGCCCCTGAGGGACTCTCATTTTTTCCCAATTGAAAAATAATTCAATTACTAGCCATGTGACTTTGGGCAAATCACTTAACCCCAATTGCCCTCCAGAAAGCAAAAAAAATTACATTAAGACAATTAAAGCAACAGTCCCTTTCCTCAAGTTTACATTATGTTTGGACAAACAAAGTTTAAAACTTGAGGGAAAAGAGACTCGTCCCTTTTGGGCACTTCCAGTGATGAGGTAACCGATTCCAGTTTGGGGCAGTTCTGTCCTGACATTCAGTATATTTCATCATCCACTAATTCTGCTTTTGATCCCTGGAGCTATGAAATAAATAAGTATTTGAGGATTGCACAAAAACACTATCCACCTCTTCTCCAGAACAAACATTACTAAGTTCTTAAATCCATTACTCATGTGATGTAATCTGATATCCAGACACTTCACCAACCTGGTTACTCTAAATAGCTTCAATTACCACTGTCCCTCCTAGTACATAGCAACAAGAAATTGTTCCTGATATCGTTTAATGTAGTGTAAGTACAGTGCAACATTAGTTTTTGGAAAAGCCATATCATCACATTGACTCATTTAATTGAAAGTCAAAGTGAGATATGAGACAGGTCTTTAGGGAAAATTTTTTTTGTTCTGAGTTTGACAAATACCAGTATAAACATTTCTGTACACAACAAAAAGGATTTGTGTATTAAACCATAAATCTCTTTCATACAACTTTTTTTAAAAACAGCCTTAAAATTAGCTATCCCTTCTGAATTTGATCTCTTCTGAGCTTATTTTTAAATACTTCATTGATGTTTCTCTCTCCATTTTGGGGGACATTGATCTCTGCTAAATCAGGCATGATCAGAGAAATTCTACCAGAGAGAAGAATGCTTTGTCGTCTTGACTCCAGATATCTCAGAGAAATTATTTAAAAGATGAGTGTGCTTAGGCAAAAATCCCAGTATCAGAAAAGGTCCTGCCATCCTATCCTTTCACCATATGAACCATAACTTTGGTTTGAGAAAGCCACATATCCTGGTTGTCCTTTTCTAATTTATGTTGGACCACATTGGGGCCATTCAAAAGTTCCATTAACCTCAGTTCTCAATTCCTGCATTTCATATTCCATCATTTATAAATTTAATGGTAAAATGTCTTGGCATATCAAGGACTACTTGTTTGGCATATTTACTGGGATTTCTCATGCAAAAGAATCCTTTGTAACATGAAGCATGTTGCTTTGATTAATGCTAGGTCATTTTTACATTAAAGAAATATATATATCAATGGGGTTTTTCCTCTTGTCCTGTATCTCATTTTCCTTAGTATGTCATACAACAAATTTTAATAGTCCTGAAATACTTAGCAGCTGAAACAAAGTGATTAAATGAGTTAATTTTCATTTTACTTTTTCTCTCTTCAGCCCAGGAGAATCAGTGCTGTTTCTGTGGCAGAACGAGTTTCTTATGAAAGAGGAGAAGAACCTGGGAAAAGCTGTGGCTACAGTGTACGATTTGAGTCTGTGCTTCCCCGGCCTCATGCCAGTATTATGTTCTGTACCGTAGGTCTGTTACAACTCCTTGGGGTCTTTGGCTTTGGCTTATCGTTGTCTGATAGTTAATTGTAGTGTGTGCCCAGGAGATATAGATAACAATGTCATAAAATGATAAATTGGAGACGAAAAGGGTCTTAGAAGTCATCTAATCCATCCCCCTCAGTTTTTTTGAGACTGGGTCTCAGGCTGCACATTCAGTAGCCCTTCTTGAATTTTTGTCCTGTTCTCTTATTTACTTGGGCCTGTTAACCTATCCTTGGTCAACCTTCCCACAGGGCTTGCATGGGGGCTAGACTTGGTGTGTGACCTTAACTGGTCCTTTCCTAGCCCAAGTTAATCTGTAACCTCAGCCCTGTATGGTAGCACCTTTCTGGTATTGTTCCTTCATTTTATAGATGAGAAAGCTGAGGCTATGGTCACACAAGGGAGGGAAATAAGTGACACCTGGGTTAAACCCAAGGTTTCTGACTCTCCAAAATCTAACTTTATAATGTCAAAGAATGTTGGAATTAGTTGTTTTGGTGTCCCTGATTTGGAATTCATCTGGGAATAAATAATATATTGTTCATTCAAATACGTTTTGAGCCAACCTTGAAATGGGCTGACTGGAGGTAATCAGTAACTTGGGGTCTTTTTACAAAGCCTTTGCTGGATCATCCCTTGTCAGGTATGTTGTAGAAGGCATCCTTTTTTAGCTTATATGTTGACTGGCCTCTGAGGTGCTTTCTAGCTCACATTCTGTTAAATGATTTCTAGTGGGATATATAATAAACCTATTAAAAATTTTTTTAATTAGAGAAAATAAACCTCTAAACTGATTAAATTGGGACATCCTGAGTACTTTTCAATATAGATTTACATTTCAGACTTCGAATTTTCCAATTTCCATTTTCCAGTCAGTTGAATTTCTGTGCTTTTTGCCCATTTACGTGTTCATAGTATTGGTTAGACACAAAATATGGAACTCTCATTGCACATTTAATTTTCCTTAAATATTGTTAATGTTATCTAATAATAGCACTTTTATACCACTTTAAGGATTGCAAAGCCCTGCACATGTTATTTTATTTGAACCTCAAAACAACCCTATAAGTTAGGTGATATCCCCATTTTAAACTTGAGGAAACGGAGATATTGAAGTTAAATGAATTGCCTAGTGTCACTCAGCTAGGCTGTGTCTTGGGGACAGGGATTGAACATGTGGTTGCTATATAGTTTGTATGCTTTTAAATACTAACCAATGATATTTCAGTTTAGTTTATTCTGATTTTTATTTCAAGGTGTACTACTGAGGAAATTAGAAGCAGGCATTCGTGGAATCAGCCATGTAATTGTAGATGAAATCCATGAAAGAGATATTAATGTAAGTAACTTTGAGGCTTTTCCCTCATCCTCAACTTTTTATCAAAGAAAACAAGAGATACTTTATTAAATGGAAGAGCTATGGTAGAAATTCCTCTTTTTTTTTTTCTTTTTGGAGGGCAATTGGGGTTAAGTGACTTGCCCAAGTCACATAGCTAGTTTTTGTGTTAAGTGTATGAGGCTGAATTTGAACTCGGGTCCTCCTGACTTCAGGGCCGGTGTTGTATTCACTGCACCACCTACCTGCCCCTAAATTCCTCTTTTTTTAAAGGTGCATATTGTCTCATCTTTTAAGATCTCATCCCTGATATGGGGTTGTCTGATTTATTGAACAAGACATCCAATAATCTTTTAGCTTTCTACATTCCATAAAGGAATAGCACTTTTTTCAAACAAACAGGTCGTTTAACAATGGATCTTGATCGTTGAAAGTATTTCTGGTTATTTTTTAAATTCTTGTAGACTTTGAAAAGGAATTTTTTTATTTTAAGTTTTACTCATTTTCTACATATATGTAAATTACAAAGTATAACTATGAAATAATGAGCTGACTTAAAAAAATCTTTTGATGATCGCTTCTTTTAAAATAGTGTCCTTGGGAAACTATATCACTGTTCCAGTGGCATTATTAGAATATTTTTAGACCTTTGTCTTCGAAGCCTGTGTCACAATGTTCTAAATAAATTTTATTTTTATAATGAAAAGTTAATTTTTTCTCCTTCCCTTCCTCACTAAAATTAGAGGAAAAGAGAAAAGCCTTGTAACAAATGTACATAGTCAAACAAATTCCCAAATTGAACATGTCTTAAAATGTCTCATTCTGCATATTGAGTTCATCTCTTCTCTCTTACTAGTTCAGTAATGTCACATTCTTTTGACAAATCTTGTGGATGGGTTTGATTTTGAGAGTGTCGTAGTTAAGTGTAGTCATCGAGCAAATTACAAACGTACACAGAGAATCCATCGTTTTATTAGCTACAGGAACTCCTGACATAGTGCAATTCATCTCTGATTACTTAGTATACAAATCCTAATGATTTCTTTGAGGTGCAGAGAGGTGCCTGGGGTCACCCAGCAGTTATATGTCAGAAGAGGGACTTGAACCCAGATCTTTATGATTCTTAATCCCACACAATACACTATACCTTTCTATCTCTGTGGTAAATACCACATTTAGCAAAAATTTTCAGAGTATAACCAGGAGAGCATTATTATAGTGAATGAGGCACAGGATCTCTCAGCTGTTTCAGAGTTTTTGCATAAGCCTGATAGATTACACAGAAAAACCAATAATGATAGTGTTTCTTTCTACTTTTCTTGGAGTTTTAAAATCTCTCAAATTTAAGTTATCCCTGTCCACATGAAATATTTGATGTGGTTTTTGTAGAAATTTTCTTCATAATTTTTTTGTAGAGACATGAAATAGTATATTCATTCTAATGTCCTATTCACTATACCACATTGCAACAGAATTGTCCAGCCTTAAAAATACTGTTGCCAGAAATGAAGTATGTTGCTACATTGTTTTGTTACAAGTCACTCTTGCAAGACTCCAAAAAAAATGTTCCTAATTCATTTTTACATCTTGAAACTTCTTCAAGAAATAATATATATATATATATATATATATATATATATATATATATATCTCCAATGACAAGAATACAGAGAGTTCAGTGACAGGAGTAGCCTAGCTACTAATACTAATTTTGGTATTAAAATTACTGATACGTTCTTTTTCTCCCATCTCCTCAATTTCTGCAGACTGACTTTCTTTTGGTGGTGTTAAGGGATGTAGTACAGGCATATCCTGAAGTACGCATCGTCCTTATGTCTGCCACCATTGATACCAGCATGTTCTGTGAATATTTCTTCAATTGTCCTATCATTGAAGTCTTTGGAAGAACTTACCCAGTTCAAGGTTGGCTACTAAATTGAAAATACAGTGGGGGTGGGGATGTGAGTGTGTGTGTGTGTGTGTGCATGTACACATGTGTACTACTTTTTGAACCTCTTCATTATGTAATGATACCAATAAGTTTTTGTTTTTCAGTTTTGTCCATCTCTTTGTGACCCCATTTAGAATTTTCTTGACCAAGATACTGGAGTGGTTTGCCATTTCCTTCTCCATCTCCTTTTAGAGTTGAGGAATTGAGGCAAATAGGGTTAAGTGACTTGCCCAGGGTCACATGGCTAGTAAGTGTGTGAGGCCAGATTTGACCTCAGGATGATGACTCTAGGCCCAGCACTCTAAACACTGTGCCACCTACCTGCCCTAATACTGATAAACATTCAAGATAAGAGTATTTGAGGTTAATTACCTTAGCAGTTGCAAATCAGTATTTATGAAATACTTGTTATGGTAGGTATAGGTAGGTATAGAAAACCTGGTATAGGCAGCAGAACTTTGACTTGTGAAACAACTGAGGAATATGTGTGGTCTAATGTCTTAAGAACCAGTGGCTTAGTATTCATGAGATCTAGGGCTTAGCCCTGGCTCTGCCTGATTTATTGTGTCACTTTGAGCAAATTGGCTAAAGATACTTTGGTATCTCTGTAGTATATCTCAATGAATGGAAGGCATATGTGTTGAAAGATGTTGTGGGTGAGGGTTGGGTGTTACAGACCCTTCTGCTTAGTACAACAGGGTTTTCCAAAAGTCTTAGTGAAGTTCTAAGTTTTAGCAGCTTAGAATTGCATTAAGATTTATCCTTATTTACTAGGGTCAAATAAAACACATATGTTGCTGCTCAGAGAAAATCGTTAAGTTGTCTGATACCGAACCAATTTATTGGACATAGGAACATAGGAGTAAGATTGCAGGACATTGAAGAAACATTGAATGTGAGATTGCTAATCTATTTCTTCAGACCAGCTTCATTTTGAAAAAATGATTGGTCATTTTACACTGTAACTGTTTGTTCCTTCAGAGTATTTTTTGGAAGACTGTATTCAGATGACCCAGTTCATTCCTCCACCGAAGGACAAGAAGAAAAAGGACAAAGATGATGATGGTGGTGATGATGATGATGTAAGTGGATTTTGTGATGTTCTTTAGACTTCATACACACATAGACAATTTTTTTTTAGTTAAAATCTTCCCTCCCGAAAAAAAAAAAAAGAAAAACCTGTATAACAAATAAGCAATTAAACAAAATAATTTTTTGTCTGTTGGAATCTTGGATTCTTTCAGAGTTGTTTTCCTGGTTCTTCTATTCACTTATCAGTTCATACAAGTCTCAGGTTTCTCTGAAACTCCCTTCAGTATTTATATACTATAATTTTTTTTCAGTCATTTCACAATTAATGGGGCACTCCCTTAGTTTATAGTTTTGTCACAGCAGAAAGAGCTACCATAAATGTTTTTGCACATAAGAGTTAGGACATAGAAATAATTGAGTTTGTGGCAGCTGATGAAATCACTAAGGGAAATAGTACAGAAAAAAAAGTAGGATTAGGACCAGAGACATGGGGTACACCTGCAACTAGTAGTCATACATTGTCTAGACAAATATTCATCATAGGAGATTGAGAAGTAATAGTCAGACAGGTGAGAAGCAAACCAAGGGGGAGCCATGTCAGGAAATCCTGAAGAGAATAATTGACAGTATCAAAGGATACAGACAGATCAAAGAGAATGAGAATTAAGAAGTCATGAATTTTATTTAATAAGGAATAATTTTGGAAGAACAAATTGAATGATGGTGAAGTGTGTAGCTGTACTACAAACAGGAAAATACTGATTGTAAACAGAAAGAAAATGATGTTGAGACAATAGCTAGTAGTTCATAATTATAAACATTAGAGAAATAAGTGATTACCTGAAAAAAGCCTCAAAGGGGAATATATTTCACTTGGGAGAAGGAAGTTAGACATTTCAAAATCTAAAAGGAGAATTTTTGTCTGACATTTCTAGAAAAACCAGAATCAACCACTAGGTAAAGAGAACTGTTTGATTATAAATATTCTTCACTCTCACAGGAAGTACTTAAATCGCTTTAAATTTAAATCCCCCTAATAAATGATTTGTTTTGTAAAATATGGACTCAAAGGGCTGCACTAGAGGACCACATGAGGCCTTGAAACCCCATGTTCCCCCCATCCCTGCTTTAGATTGTCACAGTCCATAGTTTGAAAGATAACAAAGATCTGAGAGTTGTCAGAAATGTCTTAAATTGAAAAAAAAAAGTAATGACTGTTGTCAGATGAGCATAGTTTACCAGCTAGATTATGCTGCCCCATCATTTTGATAGCTGCTAAATCTAGAAAAAGGATGGTGTGACTTTGTTGAATTACAATTTTGGGGGGTGGATTTATCTTTCAGGCAAACTGCAACCTAATCTGCAGTGATGAATATGGTCCAGAAACAAAGCGTTGCATGGCGCAAATGAACGAAAAAGAAACTCCATTTGAACTTATTGAGGCACTTCTGAAGTACATTGAGACACTTAATGTTCCTGGAGCAGTGCTGGTTTTCCTTCCTGGCTGGAATTTGATATATACTATGCAGAAGCATTTAGAAATGAATGCCCATTTTGGTATGGCTGTCTTAATTTTTTACTTGTCTCACAGTAGTAAAGTTTATGTGTTCCTCTGTTCGACACTGTGGGGAAAGGCATTGGGAACTGAATGTGGGAAAGAGTTGGAATTGTAGACTGATGTTCAGCGTGTATGAAAATGCAGGTAGTAGGAGAGGAAATTTAAATCAAATTCTTGGTTTCAACTCAGTACCTCCTATTTATGTTTTAGGAAGCCACCGGTATCGGATTCTGCCCCTGCATTCTCAGATTCCTAGAGAAGAACAGCGAAAAGTGTTTGATCCAGTACCAACTGGAGTAACCAAGGTAGAAATCAAATAGTAAAACAGCATCCAGTGGCCCAGTGTTTGTATACTTACGATATATACAATAATTATGTACTTGGTTTTCAATCAAGACCATTGGAAACTACTTGAATATAGAGACTGTCCTAGCACAGTGCCTTGTCCATTACATGCAACAAAGCATTTTCAGTTTGTTTTTTGTTTTATTAAGAGAGAATGATCTACCCTATTGCCATAAAGTATGTAGGTAATTAATATTTTTAATTACATTTTTAAAAGTTTGCTTTGGGGACGGCTAGGTGGCGCAGTGAGTAAAAGCACCGGCCCCAGAGTCAGGAGGACCCAAGTTCGGTTCGGGCCTCAGATACTTAACACTGGCACCAAAAAAAAGAAAGCTAGCCGTGTAACCTTGGGCAAGTTACTTAACCCCAATTGCCCTCCAAAAAGCAAAAAAAAAATTTTTTTTACTTTGTCCTCTCAATAAATTTTACTTTGCTCTCTAGTCAGTTGACAAATGCTTGGAATTTTGCCTCCATAGTAACCTTACTCCAGACTTTTCCTTGTTTACAAACTTTTGTTATGCTCCCCTTTCAACTTTTTCCACTAATCCATTCATCATATAGCCATCAAAATAGTCTTATTAAGCAATATTACATAGCAGCAAAATTCAGATGTGTAATGTGATTAAAAAAATAATACTAATGCTTAATTCAGATACTTATTGAACACTTAAGTGAGTATTCCACACTTTGCTAGATGGCTTGGGATAAAAAGACAAAAATGAAGTAGGTCCCTGACCTTAATGAACTTATAATATCTCACTGGAGGAAAATAACATGTATGTCGATGTACACACCCAACTTTTTGTCTAAATACACAAACATATTCTGAATAGATAAAAAGCACAGGTCTGACATTGCTTTTTTCTTTGATTAGAAGCCTTTGGTGGCTATAGCTTTTAATTAGAGGATAATACAAAAACTCTTAAGCCTAAAATCTAAAATCCTCTGCTATCATGATCCAACTACTTTTTCCGCCCTGGCTTCATGTTAATTTTCTATATTAGCTCTTCTACCCAGAATTGTGAGGCAGCACTTTTCAGACAGAGGTATGTAGTATATCAAGTGATAGAGCACTGGTCTTGTAATTAGGAAGATTTGGGTTTTGGGAGGTTTTGTTTGTTTGCTTTTTTTTTTTTTTTTTTTTTTTTTTTTTTTTATTTTTTGGGGTTTGGTTTTTTTCCCAACGGGCGGTGGTTTTTTGTTTTTTTTGTTTTTTTGGGGGTTTTTTTATTTATGCCTCCCTCCCTCCGGGTGGTGGGTCTATTTTCCTTACACCTAACATCCCCCAACACAAAAAAAAAAAA
>NW_027187372.1:2714881-2781648 GCF_028583685.1 Petaurus breviceps papuanus
TTTTTTTTTTTTTTTTTTTTTTTTTTTTTTGAGGGGCAGTTGGGGTTAGGTGACTTGCCCAAGGTCAGATGGCTAGTAAGTGTTAAGTGTCTGAGGCCGGATTTGAACTCAGGTCCTCCTGACTCCAGGGTTGGTGCTCAATTCACTGTGCCACCTAGCTGCCCCTGTTAGGAAGATTTGAATTCAAATTCAGCTTCAGTCACTTGCCTAGCTGCCTAACTCTGGGTAAGTCACTTAACTCTCTCTGCCTCAGTTCCTCTATCTGTAAAATGGGGATTACAGTAATAGTACCTACCCTCCAAATCTGGTTGTGAGGATAAAGTGGGGTATTTTAAAGTACCTTGCAAATGTTAAACCATTATATAAATGTTAGCTGTTATTATCAGTTAAACTACTACTAATTGTTTCCCAAATCCAAATTGATATTTTCAGCTTTCATGTTTGTTTAAAGGCTTTTTCCTCTATGTCTAGAATGTACTTCATCTTTTTCAGAATTCTTTTCCTTGAGACACACATCAGATGCTGTTTTTTTTTCTCCAGTGTTCCCTTAATCTTCCCTTATCTCTGACTGTCCTAGAGTACTTTGAATTTATTTTCCCCATCACACTGAATCTTGTTTTATATTTTGTTATTTGTTGTTTACTCTGATAGAATATAGTCTCTTAGTAAGAGTGCCGGCTCCAGTGTTGGGACGACCTGGAGATCAAATCCCGGGCTCAGACACTCAGCACCACACCCAGAAATAACTGGCCGTGTAACCTTGAGCAAGTTACTTAACCCCGATTGCTTAATTAAAAAAAAAAAGAATATAGTCTCTTTTCAAGAAGACTCTTTTTTTTTCTTTTTCTTTCTTTTCTTTTTTTAAAGCAATTGGGGTTAAGTAACTTGCTCAAGGTTACACAGACAGTTATTTCTGGGTGTGGTGCTAAGTATCAGAGCCCAGATTCGATCCCAGGTCATCCCAACACTGGGGCCAGTGCTCTTACTCACTGAGCCACCTGGCCACCCCCAAGAAGACCCTTAATATTCATACCCAAGCATCTAACAATAATATGTTCTTGGTAGGTTCTTAATGTTTGTTGAGTCAAAATCCATTTAACTTTTTCTTCACAGGTTATTTTGTCCACAAATATTGCTGAGACCAGCATTACCATTAATGATGTCGTCTATGTTGTTGACTCCTGCAAGTGAGTTCCTAATGTAGTGCTTTTGTCCTGAAAACAATAAATTATATGTCTAGAACACAGATCAGTAATCTTAAATTTACAGTTTTCTCATATTATTCTTAGTTGTAATGCCACTGTAGGATCCTAAGTCTTTGACAGACAGATTTCCCATTATGATTCCTAATTTGTCTCTGAGCAGTATATTGTAGTGGGTATGTAAGAGTGTTCGTTTCTAATGGCTTTAGCCTGTAGATCTGTAGGAAATGAGGTTTGGTGTTAAAGGGTATTGGGAAAATAACGGGTTGATTTCTAATTCTAAGGAATCATTAAATAATGGTGTCCTGTATAGTTGTGGTTATTTGGACATCACCTCAAGTGACTTGATCACAAATAAATAATGTGGTAATATTCTGAAAACTAGAATTTCCAGCTCCTGGTTATTTCTCATTTTTAGGCAGAAAGTGAAACTGTTCACTGCACACAACAATATGACCAACTATGCTACAGTTTGGGCATCTAGAACAAATCTTGAACAACGGAAAGGGCGCGCTGGTCGTGTACGACCTGGCTTCTGTTTTCATCTCTGCAGCAGAGCTCGTTATGATAGGTAAAACCTTATGTTGTCTGTATCTAAGAGGATTCCAGTTTGTTTTAATATCTGAAAATTTAATGTTTCTGTGGGATATTAAAAGCACTTCATTAAAAATGTGTTTTATGGGGCAGCTAGATGGCACAGTGAATAGAGCACTGGCCCTGGAGTCAAGAGGACCTGAGTTCAAATCCAGCCTCAAACACTTTACAAAATTACTAGCTGTGTGGCCTTGGGCAAGTCACTTAACCCCAATTGCCTTCCCTTTCCCCCCTTCAAGGAAAAAAAAAGTGTTTTATAATGCTAAAAAGTTGAAAAGGAACATCTGACATTCAATGATAATAAGTGAGACAATTGAAAAGTATTCACAAGAAGGCTCAAATGAGTTTATGTAAAAGTACTTTGTAAACTCAACTGCACTTTTGAGTTTTAAAACTTTTTTTTTTTAAATAGGGATCCACACAAGTTCTATGATTGTAACTACCGATTTAACAGGGTATTTTATTAATTTCAAAATTAATTGATAGCTTATTTTTACACCACCTACGTTTCCCAGTATAACATTCTAACTAACCTTTCCAGTGCTGTTCCCTATAATAAAAAATCAAAAGAAAATGGTTCAGCAAATCTAATCTGTACGTCAACTATTATACACACAATGAGCACATTACCCTAGATGATATAACAGTGAAATGCTGGTTAAGGGGTGACGAGAATGTGGTTAAATTTAAGATAGCAAGAAGAACCTTGCACTCAAAATGTTGATCATGTATAGATACAAAGTTAATGGTTAATTTTGTCTTTTTCCTAGACTCGAAACTCACATGACCCCTGAAATGTTCCGAACGCCACTGCATGAAATTGCCTTGAGTATCAAACTGCTTCGTCTAGGAGGAATTGGTCAGTTCCTGGCCAAAGCAATTGAACCACCACCTTTGGATGCTGTGATTGAAGCAGAGCACACTCTCAGAGGTATCATTATCTATGCTTGCTAATTGGTATTTTCATGTTAGCTAATAAGTTTGATAAGTATTCATGATGAAAGTTTGCCGTGCTCCCATTACTCTATATGACCAGTAGTCTTAAGCCATTCTGTCCTATGTTTGTTATGAAGAGTTCTAACTACCAAAGTGTCAAAAAATTAAGCATGTGTCAGTGTAGGAAAGGAAGTTCACTTTGGAGAACAGGTACTGGAATATGGACTACTTGCATAAAAGTTTAATATAAGCATTCATTTTGTTGGTAAATGTCTAATAGTTTGATGAATGAAGACATTTTAACTTGTTTTTCCAGAAAACACTAACCTAGCTTTTGTTTTGCACAGCAGAATTTGTATCTTCATTAAACAGTTTACTCATTTTATTACTGCTGACAAAAATATCCCTACAGAGCTTGATGCACTGGATTCGAATGATGAGTTGACACCTCTTGGACGAATCCTGGCTAAACTCCCAATTGAGCCTCGCCTTGGCAAGATGATGATAATGGGTTGTATTTTCTAGTAAGTATATTCTCTCATTGTTAATTGAATGGAAAATAGATTAGAGGATGCCTTGGAAAGGGGGAGGGGAGTATTGAGGAAGGAAAATTGGACACAGTTGGGATTACATGACTTATATGGAAAAGTAAAGCCACATCATATTTATAAGTGGGTTGTAGTGATACAGTTGGGATTTTTTTTAAAGATATTCAGTAACTGGGAAACAAATGAATGACTCCAGTTGGAGCTGAATTATTTGAGTTGGAGAGAGTAGAACTGCACTGAGGGAAAAAAGAACACTAAATATTTCAAAAGAATAATTAATCTTGTCAATAAACATTAAATGTAGGCACTGTGCTCAGTGCTAGGGATAGAAAGTCCTTGCCCTTGGGGAGTTTGCAATCTAATGGGGAAAGACAATATACAAAAGGTTAAAAGAGGGGACAAGGTTAATCCATCTAAGGACATGGTAGAGAAGGCAGAAATATCCCAGAGCAGTGCACCATGTTGAGAAATGAGATGATTTTTAAGAGGTGAAATGAGAAAGGAAAGCTGTAATGTTCAGTAATATCTCATTGCCTTTTACATATTCTTGCCTTACATTTTCTTATTTGAGCTTCACAACAGTGAGTTTTGGGAGGGGTGGTAAAAGAATTTTAAGTGCTATGTGGAGAAATTGTGGCCACTGATATAAGTTTTAGCTTCAAATTTTTCTTGATTAGTTAAAATAAGAAATTTTTACTGTCATTATATGTATCCAGTTTTGACAGATTTATCATGACTGCTGACAATAAGGCTCTTAGCCAGTTTTCTCTCTGCTTCATTTTAGTGTGGGGGATGCTGTATGTACCATCTCTGCTGCCACTTGCTTCCCAGAGCCTTTTATCAGTGAAGGCAAACGCTTGGGTTATGTCCACCGCAATTTTGCTGGAAATAGGTTTTCGGATCACGTGGCCCTTTTGTCAGTGTTCCAAGCCTGGGATGATGCCAGGTATGTTAATTGAATGAGAGAACCATGCATGCAAGAGGTTTTAGAAGAGTGTCCTAAAACTTCTGTTGTGGAAATTTAATAATGTTCCATTTTCATATCCTAATGGGTCTTTTTTTCTCCTTTTAGAATGGGTGGGGAAGAGGCAGAGATCCGCTTTTGTGAACATAAAAGACTCAATATGGCCACACTCAGAATGACTTGGGAAGCAAAAGTTCAGCTCAAAGAAATTCTGGTTAATTCTGGGTTCCCAGAAGGTATGACTCAAACATTCCTAAGATAAATATTCGGGTGATTATGTGTATGACTTAACAGTGCCCTCTGTGCCTTTAGGCTTGGTTGCTTCTCAGAACTGTTTTGAACTCAGTAGCAGTGTTCACAGTCCTGCTCCCCTGACAAAGTGCAAGTGAGCAATGAAAGACCACCACAATGATTGCAGTATTCTTAACTGTAACTACTTTTTCTGAGGAACATTGGAGATTATATTCAGCAACTTAGATGAAAACCACTGAAGTCTTTTTTTTTTTTCAGCAGTGATCCAAGAAAAAATGATAGGCTTGTCCTCTGCCAAGTTTTATGCTTATCGAAATACTAATACTATTGTTAAATTTTAAATGACTCAAACATATAGACAAGTTCTCAGTTGGCATGAATTAGAAGAGTATTATAAGAGTTTATATTGCCAAAATAATGACACACATCCTACCCCCAAAGTGATTTATTAATTTGAATCTGAGCTTTTATCATTTCATAAACAAAATGGCTCCTCTCCACCCCCATGAAATTTCCAATCTAATAATAGATGTTGATTGTAATGTGGCAAATTCAAAAGTGAGATCCAAAGTGTTGTGAGCTATTCAATCATTGTTTGCTAGTTAGATTGAGGTTCTTTTCCCCCTAAATACTTTGTCTTGATGGAAAAAAGTTCTGATGCCATTGAATCTTTTTTTTTTTTTTTAGTCTTAAGCCAAAATATGGTTTACATATGTTGTGGCACTCAGCATTTTCTGTATCTGATTTTAAAAGAGCTTTGTTCTGAAGAGGCCTTTAAAAGATAATAGTTTTCTGAGAAAACTATTGAGAATTATTATTTAGTAGAAAGGAAGGTATCTTATTTGAATGGCAGCAAAGCAAATGGGAACATATTTTAGATTTTAATAAGATGGTTTATTAGGTCATAGTAGGGAGCTTTTTTAAGCACTAGCTAACTTCCTTAGCCTTGAATTTTCATAATTGGTTTTCAGAATCAGGGTTCAGAATTCATTAAGTCTAAGGTGAAATCAGTACAGTCATCTACTCTGATCGTCAGATCAACTTGTTTCTTGAGAAGCTCCTGCCTTTTATCTGTGGTTCTCATTGTATTTATGAGAACAGAAGGAGGGGTTATTTTACCAACTGACCTCTAAGAGAGTAGGAAAGGGAATAAGCATATATTAAGTGCCAGGTGCTGTGCTAAAAGCTTATAAATATTATTTCATGTGCTCTAAGAGCAGAGACCTTTTAAATTAATGATAACTGATAAAATACAGGACTTAACAGCTTTTTAAAAACTTTTTAAAATTAATAAGCATTTATTTCTTTTCCCTAAGACTTTTTTTTATTATAAATTAGTCTATAATTCAAGGCCTTGCAATAAAGAAACTTATCCAAATAACATCAATGAAAATTGTCCAGAGTCCCTTGAATACTTTGGATAACAACATAAATGTATGGGGAAGTAGCCAACTTTCTAATTCTCTTCTCTGCCCCCCTTCATTTTTTTCTGCAGAATGTCTGATGACACAAGTATTTAATAACACGGGACCAGATAACAATTTAGATGTTGTCATCTCTCTTCTGGCCTTTGGTGTGTACCCTAATGTCTGCTACCATAAGGAAAAGAGGAAAATTCTCACCACCGAGGGACGAAATGCACTTATCCACAAGTCATCTGTTAACTGCCCCTTTAGCAGCCAGGACATGAAGTACCCATCTCCTTTCTTTGTATTTGGAGAAAAGGTAGGAAAAGAACATTTTCTAAAAGTTTCTCTTGTGCTTCATTTTGGTCTATTGAATTATTCTCTTGAATATTGAATTGCTTAGCACCTCTAATCAAAACTGTTTCTTTCTCCATCTGCAGATCCGCACTCGAGCCATCTCTGCCAAAGGCATGACCTTAGTGACGCCCTTACAGTTGCTTCTCTTCGCTTCTAAGAAGGTCCAGTCAGACGGGGAGATTGTGTTGGTCGATGACTGGTATGACCTTTTCAAGATTGTATCAAATCTTAGCTAAATGTTTATAGTTTAGGGCTGATAAGAGGATGCCTCAGATTTGATTGAAAAAAGCCACTAACATAAGTCTGACAAAATGCACAATTTGCTGCTTGATAAATTGCTTCAGAATGCTGTTTTACCAAGATTACCAATTTTTTTAACAACACTATAGCACAGCTTTTATAATGTGCTTTTTTTTAGTAGTAATAATTCATAGTAATTTAAAATTTTTCTGGAGATGAAGTGGTGGAAACACATTCGGGTGTTTGCCCCCACCTCTGTACTCCCCTTCTAAGAAGGGAAACTTGATGTGTAGTTGTCAGTCCTTAATAAATGGTGCTATGGGATCCCCTTCTAAAGCTTTTCAAGTTCATGAATGTGCATGGCATTGGAAAATGATAAAATGTGGTTACCTAGACCTGTTTTTCTAACAGAATGGTAGACACAAGATCCAGTCATTTTCGTTTATGGGTAAAAGAGGCTCTGGAGGAGTAGTGTGGTTGCAGGTGCACATGCCAGGACACACACGTGCTTACAGACATATGCACTCACACACACTGTAAAACACTGAGAGGGCGTACCAAAAGTCTTAGTATCACTCTTGGCTATTTAAAATATGTGGCATAAAGGGGAATGAAAATTCAGTTTTTTTCTGACATTTAAAAATTTCATTACATCTTTAATTTAGGATCAGACTGCAGATGTCCCATGAGGCTGCTGCTTGCATAACTGCTCTTCGAGCAGCCATGGAGGCTCTGGTTGTTGAAGTAACCAAAGAGCCTGAAATAATCAGCAATTTGGATCCCTCAAATGAGCGTATGCTGAACATGATTCGGCAAATCTCTAGGCCTTCAGCTGCTGGCATTAGTCTCATGATTGGCAATGCACGGTAAGTTCCATGTTTTTCTGTGTTAAGATAATGACAAGTACCAAATAAGAGTCACAAAAATTCCTAATGTGCCATTTATTAAAATCGTCTAGTCTCACCACTAAATACTCTGCCACCTACCTCTGAAGAGATTGGAGGCCCAGAGGAGCTAAATTGATTAGTAACTGGGTGAGGACTCAAATCCCAGATGTTTGGATTGGTATTGTACTTATTGTATTCTATTATTGCACAGAGTGAAAGTGTGTAAAAGTAGATTACATTGGTTTCTCAATTGGTAGGCATTAGAATTAATCAAATATGTTTTTCTTTAAAGGGATTCTATACCTTTAATGCATTAATCCAAGACTTACGTGTTTTGACTAAAGAAGTTACCCTATATAACTTAAAAGGGTAACTTGAGGTCATCAGTATGTGAATATGCTTTTGTAAATGGTAGAATGCTATGTGAAGACTTAAAAGATTTGTTAGAAAGACTTTGCTGATAGGACCTGCCAGAACTTTTGCTCTGTTGGCTTAGTATTGTAGAGAAGCCAGCTTCATCTCAGTGATATAGCAAATGAAATTATTTATGAAGTGCAATTTAACATAAACAGAAGGTACACTATAAGAAATATTTAATACTAAGTGTTTATTGTGGTCAGAACACAAGATGTAAAGCATTTGCAGGGATACACCCAGCTGGTACAAGAATTGTCAACAGTATGAAGGAAAGATTAGAAAGGTAGGAAAGAGGCAGGAAAACTTAACTGTTGAGGTAATTATAATAGCCTAGGTAAATGATACAAAGAATATAGCATGGTGACCAGGGCACAAAACAGGTTATGAATGTTAATGATTTGGGGAGGTGGCATTGACCAAATTAATTGATTGGATATTTGAAGTAAAATGAAGAAATCAAAGATCACTGTCCTGATTCAGTGTGTATAACCATAAATTGGATGGTGCTACAGACAAATCACACAGCAAGCATCAAGTTTAGAGGGAAGGATAAACTTGGTTGTATTGGTCAGGATTCAAAACGTACATGGGAGTTATTTGTAGATAGTTGAAACTGGTGTGAGTGAATCAGATTTCCAAAGGAGAGCCGGCTAAGTGATCACACACTTAATGGAATCACCCACTTTAGAGGTCAGGAAGCAGAAGAGAGGTAATCAGTAAGGTACAATTAAAACTAGAAGAATGTTGTGTTGAGTGGTGGGGCCCAAGCTAGATTGAAAAGAGTGACAGGAACAAGGCAGGTAGGACAGTAGCTAGAGAGTATTCAGAGGGATAAGGGAAAGAATTTTTTCGGATTGAGACTTGAATTGTGGTAGGCACCTGAGAAAAAGGTACACGGGAATGGAATTTAGGACTCAGGAATTAGCCGAAATGAATTGTAAAGATCTCTTTTGTTTGAGGAGAAAGTGGGGAGAGAGTGATGATGCTGAAAAAGATTTGTGGATAGAGTTTGGGGGTAAAACTACATAGCCTCAGATATCATCAAATGACTTTTTTTTGCTTTGTGGAGGGCAGTTGGGGTTAAGTAACTTGCCCAAGGTCACACGGCGTGCGTGCATGTGTGTGGTGTGTGTGTAATGTCTGAGGCCAGATCCAAACTCAGGTTCTTCTGACTACCGGGGCCAGCATGACACGTAGCTGCCCCCATCAGATGACTTCCTTTTAAAAAATCTGTTTAGAAAGTGTTCAATTAAATAGCTGCTAGTTAGCTTGTTTTTATAGGCAACAGAAAAGGTTGATTTGAATTATAGTTTTATTGCTAGCTTTTAGCTATTGATCCCAGTTTCTATTGAGAAAATGCTAGAATTTGTGCTTATAGTTTCACAGTGCAAAACATTTAAAAAAGGAACAAGTTACTGAAAGACTAATCATGGCTTCTTGGTCCAGCAGCCAGTTATTTATTTTTTCTTGCGTTTTTAATCTCTTCACTATCCCCTTCCCTTATGTGTGCCTACATACTCAAACATCAGTCCTAATAAAAGGAAAAAAGCCCTCTGACTGATCTGGTTACTGTATCATCTCTCTTCTTGATAATAAGTAACAAGATTGAGTACTTTGCTATGTTCATTTGGCTTTTTTCCAACAAAAATCATTATTTGCCCATACTTGTTGCTTGCCAATGCATTGATAAGTAGGCACAACAGTAAGTTTCAGTAAACTGAAGAGAAAATAATATTAGGTTTTTGTTCTAATAGGAATTTTTGCCTTGTTGGTGTATTTTAAATTTTAAAAAAAGGTCCCTAACTGAATTAATTTGACCGTATTAGATCCTATATTTGTATCTCCACATTTGTTAAAATTGTGTTTTCCTTTCTTAGGTATGGAGATGGTCCTCGCCCACCCAAGATGGCTAGATATGACAATGGAGGTGGATTCAGAGGTCGAGGTGGTCAGCGAGGTTCTGGCTATCATCAAGGTGGAGGATATGGTGGGAGAGGATATAGTGGGGGCTCTAATTCTTACCAAGGAGGGTATGGAAGTGGAGGAGGATACAGAGGCTCAGGTGGTGGTTATAGAGGATCTGGAGGAGGCTACAGTGGAGGAATGGGTGGAGGAGGATATAGAGGGTCTGGGGGATTCCCTCGAGGAGGAAACAGAGGTGGTTATGGAATGGGTTTTGGAGGTGGCTTTTGAGGAAATAATCACCTGCTTTCAGAGCTGTCTCTTCATCTCCCAAGTAGTCAATACTAAAATATGCATGTTACATTTTTTTCAAGAGATTTGTTTGCTGCCATTAAGGCTAAAATCTATTTTCCACTCACTGTGTTGTTCAATGTAGTTTAAAGAAAACTAAGTATGTAGGTATATTGGTGATTTTGTTTATTATGTAAAATATTGATGATCTCCTATTACAGAGTACCACAGTTTGTATTATTTTGTTCTTAATAAAGTAAGTTTTGTTTTTTGAAATTAATGTGATATTTTCTTGGCTTTAGTTTAATACTATGGAAAATAAAATATTACACTGAACCTAAGTCATGTGTTTTAATCATTGCTTTTTACACATTGAATTATGTTTACAAGTCTTTGGGGAATAGTAATTATATTCTACCAACCAGTTAAACTATTAGAATTAATTTAACTTTAAGACAAGCTGTTCCAAAACATGTCTTGAACATTAGAAGTAAGCACTGTCATGGTTCTTAGGTTTTGTTTTTGGAGGAAAGCAAAGTACAAAGCACTCTTACCAGGGAGCTAGCATAAATGTCTTTGAAATAAAGATGTTTCTAATATATTACTAGCCAGTGCATAATTCACATTGTTTTTTACATCTGCAAGAGACTAACTTGACCACAGTCTAGAGCAGAGCTTCTTAACCTTTTTTGTGTCATGAACTGTAGACCTTTATGAAGTCTAGTGAAGGCTATTAATCCCTTATCAAAATAATGTTTTTAATGAATATACTATATCAACATATCCTTTAAATTCTTAAAAAAATTCTCAGCCCCCCAGGTTAGGTCAAGTCAACAAGCATTTGTTAAGGCTCTGTGCTAAGAATTGGGGATAGAAAAGCAAGACAGCTCCCTACTCTCAAGGAGCCAAAGGGGGAACAAGAAGCAAACAACCGTGTGCAGACGACGTCGACAGAATAAACTGGAAGTGATCAGCAAGGGGGCATCAGGAAAAGCTTCTTGTAGAGGTTTGAAGGAAGCCAGAGGAAGGGTGAGTAAGGAGAGCTTCAGGCACAGGGGACAGCCCATGAACATGCGCAGAGCCAGGAGATGGAAGAACAAGAAAGCGAGAATCAATAGGGTGGGGGGGTGAAGGGGTGCATGCGACAAATTTATGGAGAGTTTTGTTTAAAGGTTCCTCAAAGTTTCTTAGTTTTAAACATTGAGAACAAAGTTATTGATACTGCTAGAAAACACATATGTGATTTGATTAGTTTGAAAAAATGTTGGGGGAAGATTTGGTGGTGATTTGAAGCTAATTCTACCTTGGAAGCTGGTGGGGGGGGTGAGTAGGGGGGTGCAGCTGTACATGTAGAACTACACTGGTTTTGCTAGACTGGCTGATGGGTCTCCTGAGCCAGATTGTCCACCAGTGATTGCACCATGAGCAACCCGTAATGAATGCTCCCAAGTGCTCTGGGGAGTCCAGTATAGCAATGAAAAGATAATTTTCCAAAGAAGCTTGCCAACCAGTGGCTTGGGTTCAATTTTGGAAGATCAGCATGGCAGAGAAGTATTCATTTCCACAGGAGCTGTTGATGAAAGTGGAACGCACATGGGTTGCTAAAAATCAAATCTCTGGAAAACATTGTTTATTCTTAAAATGATGTAAACCTTAGTGTGGCTGCTCCGCCTCTGTCAGCCAGTGGGTAGATTCAGTAGCATTAGAAAAAAGTTTTTTTAGGCTTTTAAAAAACACTAAAAATTTTAATAACAAGTTCAGAAGGATCAATAATTGTTCATGTGTTTCTCCTTTTGAAAGCATTGCATATTTTGTTTTTTGGAAAAATATTTCGGTTAGTTATATTCCTTCCACTGCAAGGTTTCAACCTTTCCTTACTTTATCAGTTATGATTCTTGACTGTTTCTCAAGTTCTTCATGGTGAGATTTACCCAATATGCTGGAAACCTGAATTTTTTAATCTTTTAGTATCATGAGAATATCAGTATGACAGTCACCACAGCTTAGTGAATTTTTACTTTTTTAACCACAGCATCTCCTTTTTAACTTGATCACAGCTATACTTAATTTTGCTATTTTATACTTCTTGAACTCAAGCCATCAGCAATATGCCCGTCCCACCAATGCATCTTTCCATTGTCACTTTATTTTTAACTTGTGAGGTCATGCTGACAACATTTGGTCGGTACCTCTGGTGATAATAGTTCGTTTATGTTGTGCTTTCAAAATGCCTTTTTTTCCTCCATAAAAACCCTCTGAGGGAGATACATATTATCCTCCTTTTGTTACAAATAAGGAAACAGCTTCTTAGAAGGCTAAGGGACTTGCCCACGTTTATCTAGGGAAGCAGCAGAATTATCTATTTTAGGGTTGTGAGATCAGTGCTCTTCTTGGCACATCAGCCAGTGTATGATTATTAAAGATGCTTAATTTTCCAAATGAAATCCAGCCACATCCATCATATGGATGTATCTTACCTGTTGTGCCTGTACAAGAAATGCTAATGTACAAATTAAATAGGTGACCTCTCAAGCAATGTGTTCAGAATTTGGGCTTTGCCCATTTTTCATCAATTTATGTTTGAATGGTTGAGCCAGTCTCGTGGATTTCAGTAAAACTTTATATTCTTCTGGGTCTTGCTACAGTTAGTATTTATGATTTGCAAATAGCATATGGAGAACCTCACTGTTCATAGGAAATTCTTTTGGCCCTTATACAAACTTGAATTGTAAAGCCCTATGAGAATTCAACCCTGAGGCCAAACCTCTTGATAATGAAAACCTACCTGAAGTCCGTCAGTGAATAAAAAACTCCACTCTGGTCATACTCTTTCCCCATCCCAGTGATTCTGAACTTCTGGCTGTCATTTGAACCTAGTCTATTGTACCAGGTAACTTTTCCATCAACAGTTACTTTTTGATTCCAAGGAACATTATAGCCCTATGTGGGTGGGGTATACCCTGTTAGTTCTCACACATGCACTTTTTAGCTTCTTTTTTTGTGTTGTCTTAACCCACTAAATTGTAAACTCCTGAAGTGCAGGGACTTTTTCTTATTAGTATCCTTCAATCTTTTCCTTTACCACTCCTTTCTTCTGGCTCTCACCGAGACTTGGCTTCCTCCTGATCTGCCCTTGTGGCAGTGCCTGCATACTCTCCAACTCACTGGTCAAGGTAAAAGAGTGAGACTACCCCTTGCTCCCCATTGCCACTTCCAGATTCTTTCTCCTTCCCTTCCACCATCACTCAATATTCAAAATTTTGGTAGCTGTTAGTCTGCTACCATCCTGGACATCCATCCCCCTTCTACAACATGCTTGCTGTCTGGCCCAGTCTTCTAACTTCTGTCCTCTTACTAGGGGACTGATATTCCTTCTGTTTACACCCTAAAAACTCAGTTCTTCAATTTACTCATTTCATGTAACCTACTTCAGTCCACCACACATAAAGATGCAGTCCACCACACATAAAGATGATCAAAGCCTTGATCAGAATTCTCATCACCCACAACTACATCACTTCTTAAGTTCATAAACTCTGAAAGTCCCTTATCTGATCACAATCTTTTTTGTCCTTGCTACCCCAAATCCCATTCTTTATCCATGATGTGACGTCCAATCTCTCCATCCCTTATTCCAATCAGTAAGCATTTATTAAGTGTCATGCACTGTGGATACAGAAAAGCAACAGAAAGTCCCTGAAATTTACAATCAAATGAAGGGAGACAACATGCAAATATATACCAAGCAAGCTATATACAGGATAAATAGGAAATGAAAAGAGGAAAATCAGTACAATTGAGAGAAGTTGGGGCAATCTCCCAGTGAAAGATGGGATTTTAGTTGGGACTTAAAGGAAGCTAGCGAGATTGAGAGTGGAACAAGGAGAACATTTTAGGGATAGCCAGAGAAAATACTTGGAGCTAAGAGATGAGTATCTTGTTAATGACAAAGCCAGGAAGCCATCGTTAATGCATTGGAGAGTATGTATTAAGGAATGTGTGAAGGTGTCACAAGCCTGGAAAGGTAGAAGGGGCCAAGGTTATGAAAGGTTTGAATACAGGGTTTTCTGTTTTATCCTCAGTGCTTAGTACAATGCTAACACATAGCAGGTGCCCAATAAATGTTTACTCATCGACTGACATTCCATGATGACAAAAATCTTTTAGCAAATACACATCTTTAAGGGTTTGATATCAGTATTTCAGTTGAATATTTATCTCATAGACTGTAGAAGGATTTTGTATGATTTTTGACATTCAAGAGACACTTTGAAGGTTACTTTACCAAGTGTTGATTTTAAATCAACATTTTATATTGATTACTTTTACTATATGACCCATACTTATCTGGTGTAACCTAGAAATATTCACTCTAGAAAATTGCCTCCCAAGAGTACTGCATTTCCTTTTAAGTTTTTGCCAAAAATGGCCTTCACATAATTTTACAGGAATGAAAAAGTGGCATGTTAGATTAGTAGATAAGAATTGGAACAGTCTGGACTGAAAATGACATTTGTGTCACCCTGGAAAAATATTTATTACTTAAGGGACATTAACTTTTAAATTTGTAGGAAGTTGAAAAGCAACCATTTTAAGCACTTTGTATGTAAATGTTATTTCTAATTGACACCTAATCAAAAGTCGTACATTAATACCTCTGTTAACAAACATTTGGCCATCAGTTTCATTAATAATGCCAGCTATACAGCCTAGGAAATAATTATAGCAAGTCTACCAACCAGCAAACAAGTAGCTGAAAGCCTGGGGGTCAAGGGAATTTCTGTTGAAAAAAGGAAAATGGTAAAGAAGGGGGCCTGTTCCTGGCACAGCTGATAAGGTTAGAATGGAGCTAGTGAGAGCATGACACAAAATGCTTTTGTCACTCTCAAGACAAATATGCTAATATCATGGCAAGTACCTACACTGTCCTGAGTGCCACTTTCAAGGAAGCCAGTATAATTTCACAGCATAAAACAGTGAAAAGGATTTCACATCGGAGGAACATAGGTTTGAAGAATGCTCTTGCTATCTAAGCACTGTCACCACGGGCCTGAGTTTTCAAACCTAAAAAGACAATGTTTAAAAAAAAAACTCAGCTTCTGAAGTCCCCTCCCATTCTAAATCTATTACCCATCTGAATCCTGCCCCATTAACCCCAAAAGTACTAAACAAACTTACCTTGAGGTAACAACTTCTGTATTCTCTGTAAGTCCTACTAATTAATCACCCTGTAGATGGGCTTCAGTAAATGTTTTTTAGGGAGTACACGTCTTTTTCATTTTCTGTTCTAATTGGCTTCCTTTTAGGCATCTTTTTATTAAATATTGTTATAATAATTGTATATATTGGGGGCTTTTTGTACAACTTCATTCTGGATCAGCTATCCAAATCTATATTTCTCTGAATTCTTAAATTCATTTTTGAATGCATAACATTCCATTATATTCATATATCATGGCTAAAGTAGCTCTTCCCCGATTGATGAGCATCCACTTTGTTCCCAGTTTTGATATCACAAAAAGTGATATGAATATATTGGACTTTTGCTTCTTCATTTGACCTTAGTGTATATGCCCTTTACTTATATTCTTTGCTTACTGGACACTTCTGGTTCTCAGACCCCCTAGAACCTCACACTTTCCTCCATCCCTTTATTGTTTCTGCAACAGGTGGAACCAACTGGTAAATCCTATCTCCAAAGGCCTTCTGCTTATACTGATAACCTACATACAGCTGATAAATCAAGACTTTCTTCCTTTAACCCTCAGATTATATTAATTCACAGATTGTGAGGTAAGGTTTTTAAGTTCTTTCCTAGGTTAAAAAATATACTTGATTATTTTGTACTTATTTTATACTTTATACCCTAACAACAGGTAGGGTATAAAGCAGACAACACTTAAAATACTGTTTATTATCCACAAACAAAAACTACTTGTCAAAATGATTTGTGCTTTATCACATCTCCTGTATTTTATTGATATTCCCAGGTCTTTTCTGCTTTCTACCTCGATGCTGCCACCAACAAGACATGTAAAACTGGTTTTCAGAACCTGAATGTTCCTTACAATAATCCTACAAAAATTCTTAAGTTAAAATTCTTTTCAAAGCATCCCAAAGGTTAACATACTTTATAAAGTTTGAGGAGTAAATTGTTTTTTGCAAATTATTAAGCATTTAGCTAGGTAAGAAATAGAATTTTACTAGTTGCAATTTTAAAATATATGGTATCTGCCACTGGATAAATTTAAAGTATTTTTTAAAAGTCACACTACCTTTTTATATTATCATTAATATTCTGCTCAGAGGAATCATTTTGATTACCATGTTAAAAAACTGAGTGTTACAGCATATCTATTTTATCATTTATCCTCATTTATGAGAGATGGAAGTTGTTAGGATATATTTACTCAGATTTTATTCTAAGAGTTTTTGGAGGAAAATGGTGGAATAAGGAGATTAACTGGCTCTTGAGCTTTCCCACAAACAAGATAAAATACTACCTTAAAGTGAACTTTGAGGGGCAGAAATAATTAAAAGTCAGGATAAAGTACTTGTATAAGACAATTTAGGAGGATCTTAGGAAAGACTTCACCTCCAAGGGCAGAGGTTTTGCTTGATTGAAGTGCTAACCCCTCCCCTCCCCTCCCCCTCCCCCTCCCTACTCCCATCACATCCCAAACACCACTGAAGTAACAAACAAGCCCTGGGGGCAGTTGCCTCAGCTTTAGGAACTTTCACTTCATAGACAGTATAGGGCAGGCCTGCACAACATACAGTCCCTTATGGCCTGCCAAAGAATCTCAGGTGGCCTGGGGAAAAGGTAGAAGATATAAAACAATGCACACCATGCTGAGCTGGGCCACCTTGGAGGGCTGCAAGCATCTCACGGGCCAATTGTTGTACGGGCCTGGTATAAGGGTTGAACTGCTGAGTAAGAGAAAATTGAACGACTCTCCACTGTCACAGTATGCCAGGTTCAGTTGTGCTGACCAGACACAATCCTGGGCTGCAGCTATGAGTGGAGAGGAGCAAGCACATACACGGTGAATGTGGTAGCAGAAGGGCAGGGACCCTGCTTGCTGGGAGCACTTGCAAGAGAGTGGAATCCCTGGTTTGCAGCCCAACTAGGGAGGGCAGGAAGCAAGAGCAATTGCTGTGACAGTCATGGTTAGGGGGCTTAGAGAAGTGCCTGAGGTCAGCCCTCAGAGCTCAGAAAACAACAGTAGGAAAAACCAGAAGCCTGAGGCAATATCCCCCACACCTCAGGATTAGAACCTGACTATAATAAGACACTAAAAAAGATGAGTAAGTAAAGGAGAAAGAACCCCATCATAGTTACTGTGGAGAGATAGAGTAAGATCTGGATGGATACTCAAAAATAAGATAGTGAAGTTAAAAAACCACTCCTACTTCAAAGAAAATGTCAAATGGTCACAAGCCCAAAAAGAGTTCATAGAAAAATTTAGAAAGGACTTTAAACATCAAATTAGGTTGAGAAAAATTAGGAAAAAAGATAAGAATAATCCAAGAAAATTATGAAAAGAAAGTCAGCCACTTAGAAAAAGAGATCCAGAAACTTAAGGAAGAAAATAACTCCTTAAAAACTAGAATTGGGGAAGGGAAAGCTAATGACATAAGACACCAAGAAATAACAAAACAAAATCAAAAGAATGAAAAAATAGAATGTGGAACATCTCAAATACAATATTACAAGAAGTTATTGTGGAAAATTGTCCTTAAGTTCTAAAATGATATGGTAAAACAGAAATAGGAAAAAATATCCATCAGTCACCATTCCCAAGATGAAAATTCACAGGAGCATCATAGACAAATTTCAGAGGTCCCAGGGGAAAATGTTATCTGTATTCTTTAAGAATGTTATCATTAGGGGCGGCTAGGTGGCGAAGTGAGTAAAGGCGCAGGCCCTGGAGTCAGGAGGACTCAAGTTCCGTTCCAGCCTCAGACATTTAACACCCACACAAAATGACTAGCTGTGTAACCTTGGGCAAATTACTTAACCCCAATTGCCCTCCAAAAAAGCAAAAAAAAAAGAATATTGTCATTACTTGGGTAGTTCGAAAGAGCACATATAGATAGAAAGTTTGGGGTTGAATATGATGATTCTAAAAAATTAAAACTGGGTAGGGAAAGGTAAAATCGAGCAATTATTTCATACAAATAAGGTGTGAAAGGAAGAGCTATTATTGTGGAAGCTGGTAGGGGGTAGAAGGCTGGAAATGCTGGAACCCTATTCTCATTAGAACTGTATTTAAGAGGAATTTCTATACACATCCAGAAGGATATAAAAGTCTTAAATTTGTAAAGAAATTGGAGGGACAGGATAAGGAAGGGACTTTAGAAGAGTGTGTAGATCAAATAGTAGGAGGGTAAGAGGAGAGGATAAATGAAGTAAAGGGTGTGGATTAAGGAGTTAGTGGTTAGAATTAAGTCTGACTTGTGAAGGAGGTATAGGGTAAAGAGGGTGAGAAAAGTGGGGAAAAATAGGATGGAAGGAAATGTACAACTAGTAATTATAACCTTGAATGTGAATGGGATAAACTCATCCATCAAACAGAATTGTATAGCAGAATGGATTAAAAATCAGAATCCAGCAACATGTTATTTAAAAGAAACATTTAAAAATGAGAGATACAGTTAAAATAAAGGGCTGTGAAGTATAATTTATTATGCTTCAGCTGAGGTAAAAAAAAAGGGGGGGTAGCAATCACAATCTCAGACAAAGTTAAAGCTAAAATAGATTTAATTAAAACAGGGAAACTACATTATGATAAAAAGTACCATAGAAAATTAAGTCATATCAATACTGAACCTATATGCACAAAACGTTATAGCTACAGGTGGAAATGGTAATACTGTAATAGTGGAAGACTTTAATGTTCCCCTCTCAGAAGTAGATAAATATGACTGAAAAAAAGTTGAGGTGAATAGAATCTTATATAAGCTAGATATGATAGCTATCTGAAGAGAACTGAATGGGAATAAAAAGGAATGCTTCCTCTTTTCAGTAGTACATGGTACCTTTACAAAAACTGACTATATATTAGGGCATAAAAACTTTACAGTTAAAATGCAGAAAAGCAGAAATATTAAATGCATCCTTTTCAGAACACAACACAGTAAAAATTATATTCAATAAGGGACCATAGAAACAGATTAAAAACTAATTGGTGTCTGAACATAATCTTCAAGAATGAGTGGGTTACTGGGGCGTCCAGGTAGCACTGCGAGTAAGAGCACTGGCTCCAGTGTCGGGATGACCTGGATCAAATCCAGGCTCAGATACTCAGCACCACACCCAGAAATAACTGGCCGTGTAACCTTGAGCAAGTTACTTAACCCCGATTGCTTTAAAAAAAAAAGAAAAAGAAAAAAGAATGAGTGGGTTACAATTGATAAATGATCAAAACATATGATCATTTTCAGATGAAGTAATCAAAAGCATCTATAGCCTTATGAAAAAATACTCAACTCATTGATTGAAGGAATGCAAATTAAAACAATTCTGTGGTCCTACCTCACACCTATTAGATTGGCTAATAGGACAGAAAAGGTAAATGACAAATATTGGAAGGGATGAAAAATGAAACTTTAATGCACTTTTGGTAGTGGTGAACTGATTCAACATTCTGTAGAGCAATTAGGAACTATCCCCAAAAGTCTGGCTATAAAACCATGCATACCTATCTTTGTCCTAGCAATACCCCTACTAGGTCTGTATCTCAAAAGAAATAAAAAAACAAAGAGGAAAAGGACCTATTTATGCAAAAATATTTATAGCAGCAAAGGGGTAAAGAATTAGAAGTTGAATGGCAGCCCATCAGTTGGGGAATGGCTGAACAAACTTGTGGTATATGATTATGATGTAATACTTTTGTACTATAAAAAAGGATGAGCAGGATCCTCTAAGAGAAACCTAAAAAGATTTGCATGGACTGATGCAAAGTGAAATATACTGTGTACACAGTAGCAGCAATATTGTAAGATGATCAGCTGTGAATGACTTAGCTATTCTCAGCAATATAATGATCCAAGACAACTCTGAAGGATTTAGGATGAAAAATGTTATCCATCCCCTAAGAAAGAACTGATGGTATCTGAAGACAGATTGAAGCATACGTTCCAAAAAAAAAAGTACGTGGACAAATCATAGAAATATTATTTTCATTAAGGTGAACAACAATAATGAAACAACATATTAAAACCTATTGTTAGACCAAATCACTATTGAAAATGAAAAGGTTACATATGCCAGCAATGAAGATGAAATCAAAGCAATTCTAAGGAGTTATTTTGTCCAATTATATTCCGATAAATCTAATGATTTAAGAGAAATGAAAGAATATTTACAAAAATATAAAACTTCCTAGATTAACAGAAGAGGAAATAGAATATTTAAGTAAACCTATTTTAGAAAAACACACATTGAAGTGGTGTGTTCAAAATCAGCTCCCTAAGAAAAAAGCATCAGGACCAGATGGATTTTATAAGTGAATTCTACCAAATTTTATTTTAAAATCAACTAATTCTAATATTAACTAAATTATTTGGAGTAATAGGCAAAGAAAAAGTTCTACCAAATGCCCTATTATGAAACAAATATGATACTGATACCTAATCTAAGAAGAGCCAAAACGGAGAAGGAAAATTATAGACCAATTTCATTAATGAATATAGATGCAAAAATCCAAAACACTTGCTAGGAGACTACAATATATCACAAAGATTATGCATTGTGACCAAGTGGGATTTGTATCAGGAATATAGAGATGATTTAACTTAAGGGAAACTAATAACATAATCGATTATATTAAAAACAAAAGTTAACAAAAGTGATATGATTTGGGGTGGGTAGGTGGCACAGTGAATAGAGTACCAGCCCTGGAGTCAAGAGGACTTGAGTTCAAATCCATCCTCAGACAGTTAACACTTACAAGCCATGTGACCTTGGACAAGTCACTTAACCCCAACTGCCCTGCCTTCCTCCCTTAAAAAAGCAAAAAAAAAAAAATCATGAGTATATCAATAGATACAGAAAAACTTTAGATAAAATACAACACTCATTCCTATTAAAAAACACTTGAAAGCATAGATATAAAGGAATTTTTCCTTAAAATGATAAGAAGCATTTACTTAAAACCATTAGCAAGCATTATTTGTAATAAGATCAGAAATGAAACAAGGATGACCATTGTTATCAATATTATTTGGTATTGTTAAGAAATGCTAGCAATAGCAATAAAAGAAAAAGAAATTATAGGAATCAGAGTAAGCAATGAGGTAATAAAACTATCTCTGAAGAGATGATTAGCAAAGTAGCAAGACAGAAAGTAAACACACATCACTCATCAGGATTTCTATCTATCACCAATAAAACCCTGAGAGAAGAGATAGTAAGAAATACCCCATTTAAAAATAACTGTAGGCAATATAAAATAACTGGGAATATACCTACCAAAACAAATCCAGGACCTACATGAACATATTATATAAAACACTTTTGATACAAATAAAGGTAGATCTAAAACATTGTGCATGGGTAGGCAGAGCCAATATAATATAAAAATGACAGTTTTACCCTAATGTATTTATTCAAATGCCATCTCAATTAAATGACCAAAAAATTATTTTACTGAGCTAGAAAAAATAACAAAGTTCATTTGGAAGAACAAAGGTCAAGAATATCAAAGAAGTAAATGGGAAAAAAAAAGTAAAGGAAGGGGGTTTAAGTAGTACCAGATCTTAAACTATACTATGTGGCAGTAATTATCAAAACTATCTGATACTGACTAAGAAATTGAAAGGTGGATCAGTGAAAGAGAGTAGACATACAATACATCATAGCAGGAAATGATTATAGTAACCTTCTGTTTGACAGAAGTAAAGAATTAAGTTTTTGGAATAAGAACTCATTATTTGGTAAAAATCATTGGGAAAGCTGGAAAATAGTCTGGCAGAAACTGGGCATATACCAGTATCTTACCATTTACCAAGATGAGATCAAAATGGATAGATGACCTAGATAGGGAAATATCATAAGAAAATTAGAACAAGGAACTGCATATTGAACCTATGGATAGAAGAACAATTTATGAATAAACAAAAGATAGCATTGTGAGATGCAAAATGGATAATTTTGATTATATTAAATTAAAAAGGTTTCACACAATAAAACCAAGGTAGTCAAGATTAGAAGGAAATCAGAAAATTGGAAAATTTATATTTTCTCAGATAAAGGTTTCATGCCTCAGATACATAAAAAACTTTGTCAAATTTATAAGAATATGGCTCATTCCCCAATTGATAAATGGTCAAAGGATACGAACAGGCAATTTTTTTTTCCAAATGCTTTATTAACTTCTGGTTTACATCATTCATTTCCACCAGATTTTGAGTTACAAATTTTTTCCCCTACCCACTGCCCCAAAAGCAGTCCCACAAGCATATCCCCTCCTCCAATCTGTTCTGTCCCATATCTTCTCCCATACCCCATTCGACTTTTCCAGTAGGGCATGGTGGATCTCTATGCCCCAGTTGCCTGAACAGGCAATTTTTTGATGAAGAAAGCAAAACTATATATAATTACAAGAAAAAGTGCTCTAAATCACTATTGATAAGAAAAATGCAAATTAAGATATACAAGAAACAAATTTAAAATGCAAATTAAGATACCTCTTATCAGATTGGCTAAAATGATGGGGAAAATGTGGAAAAATTGGGACACGAATTTACTGTTGGTAGAATCGTGAACTAATCCAGTCACTTTGGAGAGCAATCTGGAATTAAATGCCCAATAAAACTACACTTTGAATGAGCAATACTACTTTTAGGTTTATTTCCCAAGGTGATCAGGGAAAAAGGAAAAAAAACAAAATGTTTTTTTTTTTTTAGCTTTTATGAGCTTTATTAATCTGTATTTTATTTTTTTAATTAATTCTTTAATTTATTAATTTGTTTGTTTCCTTTTAGTTTACAGGATTCAATTCCACAATTCCTTGAATTTCACATTTTGTCCCCCTCCCTCCCCTCCCCGCCATGGCGGCTTATGAAATCAAGTATAGGATCTGTAAATACTTTCACATTATACAATGGTCAGGTTATAAGGATGGATTGTACCAGCTGAAATGAAAAATGGTAAAGAGGACATAAAACCAAATAAGAGAACGAAAAAGATCAGATATTTTGCTTCCACCTGGATATAAATTTAGTTCTTTCTAGTTCTTTCTCTGGATGCACGTTTTTCTCTCCATCATGCGTCTTTTGGGATTGACTTATATCCCTGCATTGTTGAGAAGAGTCCAGTCTATCAAAGTTGGTCATCACACATACGTTGTGTCTGTAATTGTGTACAAATTCCTCCTGGTTCTACTCTTCTCACTCAGCATCAGTTCTTTTAAGCCTCTCCAGGTAAATATGAAGACTGCCTGCTCCCCGTTTCTTATAGCGCAATAGTATTCCATAACATGCATATACCACAACTTGTTCAGCCATTCCCCAATTGATGGGCACCCCCTTAATTTCCAATTCTTTGCCACAACAAAGAGAGCTGCTATAAACATTTTTGTACATATGGGTCTTTCTCCCATTTCTATGATCTCTTTGGGATATAACCCTAGGAGTGGTATTGCTGGATCAAAGGGTATGAAAGTATTTATAGCCCTTTGGGCATAGTTCCAGATTGTTCTCCAGAAAGGCTGGATCAGTTCACAACTCCACCAACAATGCATTAGTGTTCCAGTTTGCCCACATCCTCTCCAGCATTTGTCATTTTCCTGTTTTGTCATCTTAGCCAATCTGACTGGTGAGATGTGGTACCTCAGAGTTGTTTTGATTTGCATTTCTCTAATCAATAGTGAATTAGAGCATTTCTTCATGTGCTTATAGATAGCTTTAATTTCTTTCTCTGAAAACTGCCTGTTCATATCCTTTGACCATTTATCAATTGGGGAATGACTTGTATTCTTATAAATTTGACTCAATTCTCTGTATATTTTAGAGATGAGTCCTTTGTCAGAGACATAGGTTGTAAAGATTCTTTCCCAATTTCCCACCTCCCTCTTAATCTTGGTTACATTGGCTTTATTTGTACAGAAACTTTTCAATTTCATGTAGTCAAAATTATCCATTTTACATTTTATAATGTTCTCTAATTCCTGTTTCATCATAAAGTCATTCCCTCTCCACAAGTCTGATAGGTAAACTATTCCTTGTTTTAGCAGACTGCTTACAGTATCACCCTTTATATCTAGATCATGAACCCATTTAGACTTGATTTTGGTATATGGTGTTAGATAATGGTCTATGTCCAGTTTCTGCCATACTATATTCCAGTTTTCCCAGCAGTTTTTGTCAAATAGTGAGTTCTTATCCCAAAAACCAGGGTCTGGGGGTTTATCAAACAATACAATCAAACTTCTGAATCTCGTGTGCCTAATCTATTCCATTGATCCACTCCTCTATTCCTCAGCCAGTAACAAGTAGTTTTGATGACTGCTGCTTTATAGTACAGATTGAAATCTGGTAAGGCTAGTCCACCTTCCCTAGCATTTCTTTTCATTAATTCCCTTGATATTCTGGACCATTTATTCTTCCAGATGAATTTTGTTACTATTTTTTCTAACTCTATAAAGTAGTTTTTTGGTAAATTAATTGGTATGGCACTAAATATATAATTTAATTTAAGTAAAATTGTCATTTTTATTATATTAGCTCGACCCAGCCATGAGCACAAAATGTTCTAAGATAAATGTAGCAGTCTCTTTGTGATAGCAAAGAACTGGAAATTGAGGGGATGCCCACCAATTGGGGAACAGCTGAACAAGTTGTGGTATATGATTGTGATAGGATACCACCGTGCTAAAAGAAATGATGAGCTGGTTGGTTTTAGAAAAATATGAAAAGACTTGCATGAAATAATAAAAAGTGAAATGAGCAGAGCCATGAGAACACTGTACACAGTAAGAGCAATATTGTTCTGAGAACAACTTTGAACAACTAAGTCATTTTGAGTATTATACTAAAATTAACTGTTCAAAAAACTGTGAAAGAAGATGCTATTATCTACATCTAGTGAAAGAAGTGATAAATAAAAGTATGTATATATGTTTTTACATACATACATTTGTGGCTAGTGGTGGCCTTCTCTAGGGCAGGGTAGGGAAGGAGAAATAAAAATTATGAAGTGTACAGCAAGCAGATAAAAGAAAACTTGGAAGCACAGAAAAGCAGGGTAGCCTTGAAAACAATGTGTAGTATTTATTTAAAAGTTGGCTTTTAAAAAGTAAATTGTGAAGTGGAAATTTATGTTTTTATATTGAATTCTCTTTTTATGTTGTGCCATGTACATGGAAATTCTTTTTTTGTCTTTTTGTATTTAAATTCAAAATGAATAAAAATTTTTAAAAGGAACAAAAAAGAGTCCTTGGATGAAGTTATTTTTCAAGAAATAATCAGGTGGTCGGTTTTTTTTTAAGGTTTTACAAATATAGATAAATAAGCCCAATCCAGTCAATTAAATTCAAACACCTTTACAATCCATCCTAGCAAGTTACTCATATATGCCCTTATTCAGGCTTGTGAAAGTACAAGACTGGCTCAATCTTAAATCATAGTTTGACTATGGTTGTGAAGTCAAACACAGAAGAGCATACTAGGTTTGAGCAGATATTTGTTGTTTTGGGTTTTTTTTGCTTTTTGGAGGGCAAGTGGGGTTAAGTGACTTGCCCAGGGTCACACGGCAAGTTTTTGTGTTAAGTGTCTGAGGCCGAATCTGAACTCAGGTTCTCCTGACTCCAGGGCCAGTGCTCTATTCACTGCGCCATCTAGCCGCCCCCAGATGTTTCATGTTTTTGGACCATGCAACATGGTATAGTAGAAGTAGTACTGGTCGGGGACGCTAGGTGGCACAGTGAATAGAGCACTGGCCCTGGAATCAGGACAACCTGCGTTCAAATGTGACCTCAGACACTTAACACTTACTAGCCATGTGACCTTGGGCAAATCAATTAATCTCAATTGCCCTCCAAAAAAGCAAAGAAAAAAAGAGAGACTTCATTGTCTCTGTGGGGCAGCCAGGTGGTGCAGTGAGTAAGAGCACCGGCCCCAGAGTCAGGAGACCTGGGTTCAGTTCCAGCCTCAGATACTTAACACCCACACAAAATAACTGGCCGTGTAACCTTGAGCAAGTTACTTAACCCCAATTGCTTAGGGGCAGCCAGGTGGCACAGTAAGAGTGCTGGCCCTAGTGTCAGGAGACCTGGGATTGGTTCCAGCCTCACATACTCAGCACCCACACAAAAATAACTGGCCGTGTAACCTTGCGCAAGTTACTTAACCCCGATTGCTTAAAAAAAAAAAAGTACTGAATCTGAATGGAGACCTAGGTTTGAATTTGGCTTTGCTACCCCAAAACCTGCATGACTTGGGTCAAGTTCTTTAATTTCTGGACCTCGGTTTCCTTATCAAAAATGAAGATGTTGGAAAAGATAATGTGTAAGGGCCTTTCCCTTATTCGTAAGTGATTTCCATTTATGTTTTCCCCAAGACATACTGGGTTTCATTTTGATTACAGACCCTTGCAGCATAAATAAATCATATACAATTTTTAGTTTTCCTCTTACCATGTGAACTTAGACTTGCTTTGTACTTTCAAACATTTAAGGTATTTGAATTAAGAACATGTTAGAAATTTCTATACTAAAATCCTTCTAATGTCAAAATAAGTACTTTTCTCCTAAAGGGTAAAATTACTGGCTAGATTTGAATTGGAAATTTTCACATATTGTACAAAGGGGCTAAAAAAAGAACAAAAAAGTGAGAGGATATCATGTCTGTGATTAGAAATTCTGGATTTATTTGTTCCTCTTAATTATTAAAATAGCACATTTGTCCTCTTTCTCTTACCAAACTGAGGATTTTTGGTGAAATAAACACAGGAGACTGGCTTTTTTTCATACTATAATCTATCATCTATAACGAATTTTCAGTGGTTACCTAGAGCTTCCTTCAACTATGATCCAGAAGGGAGGAAATTGGAAGAAAAAATATGGAAAGGGGTGAATAAATTGCAGAACACACACGTATATTTCATAGCTTTCCCTAATCTATCGTGTCTTCCAAGGTTACTGACAACCTCTCAAACTGCCTTCCTCAGCCCTCATTCTACTTGACTTCCCTGGTACTTAAAATGTCTACCACCCCCTTCTCCTGAATACCTCCCTTGCTTCTATGCCACTGCCCTCTTGGTTCTCCTTTGTATCTCTATAACCTTCAGTTTTCTTAAATGGATCATCCTTCTCCAGCCCATTAAAATCATGCACAGGATTCAAATCTCATCGGTTCCTTTCAGTTCACCTATCATCTCTGTACAGATAAATCTCTAATCTCTCTTCTGAACTCCAGTTCTGTACTGTAATTGCCAAGGAAAGGCAACTTCCCAAGGTCCAGAATACCAGCATAGGTGCTCTCCATTTTATTCAGTGACAAACCAAGAACAGAGAAGATCAAAACATGACATCATTCCAAATACAGCATTTACTAAGGGTGATTAAATAATCTCCAAGTACTACCCCACCCCAGGACCTTCCAATCATTCAATCAATTACAAAGTCTCTGTTCTAAATACTTCTCCACCCCTAGGCTGTACCTTCATTTGGTCCACCACAAAGCACAAAAAAGGTCAAAAGTTCCCCACCCCTGGATCACAACTGAATCTACCCCAGAGTTACATCAAGTTTAAGCACAGCACTTAATACCCAAATGGAGGTCTTTTCTTCATCTTGACAGGAGGCAAGTTCTCAGCAATCTTAGTTCCTGGGGAGACAAGGCTTAGCAAGGCCACAAGATACATTGCCAGTTTCTTCATTAATTCATCCTCTATCTGTAGAACAGTCCTAGAACCCCTGAAAACATTAGCAAAACCCTCTCCTAGGATTTCTGTAAACATACAACAAGAAAATCCTTCTTCAGGGCTTCTGAACCAACAGAAAGGTTCCCAGACCCCTGTAACAACAGCACTGTCCTTCACCAGTGGACAGTATTCACTCTGTCTGCAGGACAGTCTCCAGACCCCTGCAACAACAGCACTGTCCTTCACCAGTGGACAGTATTCACTCTCTGTCTGCAGGACAGTCTCAGGACTTCTTAACCAAAAGCCAGGTTCCAGGACTTCTTCAACAACAGGACTGTCTTTCACCAGTGGACAAATCTGGCAAAAGAACATCAAAACAGATAGACAAAGTACCAGCAAAACAGCCATGTCTCCTCAGTCCTTGGCAGCTCAGGGGGCAGGTCTCAAAAGTCCAGGGCAATTCAAAGCGGCCACCAGCAATTCTCTTAGTCTCTCTCTCTCCACGAGGTGCTGCTTCCAAAAAAAAAAGTTCTTCTGCCTCTCTCTTGTCTCTCCAAATCTACGTCACCAGCTCCTCCCAGTTCAGGACTTTCTTTTCACATCAACAAGTCCATCCCACAGGTGGGATTAACAAGCTCTGGGTTTTAACACAATCCATTTGAAAACCAAGCCAATACAGGGGAATCTTTAATTGCCATTACTATCACAAGTTCCATGTTACCAACCACTTTGGTGGACATTGCATCAGCATCTCAAACTCAACATATATCCACTATGAACCTCATGTTTATCCCCCAAATCCATCCCCTTCCATTCTTTCTGTTGAGTGAATCTGAGACATAATCTCAAAATCATCCTGAAAACTTTTCCCTCTCTCTTATTCCCCTCAGTCAAATAGTTGTCAAGTCTTATTTTACCTTATTGATGCTAACCTCTCCTGTATGGCTACTTCTCTCCACTTTACCCATGACTTCTGCTCTAGGTCAGATCCTCATTAGCTCTTCTTGCCCAGACTACAACAGCCTTTTATTGGTCTCCCTGAATCTAGTCTCTCCCTTCTTCAATCCATCTTGAACACAGTTGCCAAACTGATGTTTCTCTTTTCAAATGCTTTACTAACTTCTAGTTTACATTATTGATTTCTGCAAGATTTTGAGCTACAAATTTTCTCCCCATTTTTCCCCCTACCCACCACCCCAAAATAGCGATCCCACTGGACATCCCCCCCTCCAATCTGCTCTCCCTTACCCCCTCCGACTTTCCAGTAGGGTGGATCTCCATGCTCCAGTGCCTGTATAATCTCATTTCCCAGTTATATGCAAAATAATAATAGTGTATGTTATATATATAATTTTTTTAACATTTTATTTTAAAGCTTTGAATTTCAGATTCATTCCCTTCCTCCCTTGTCACCCATCCTTACTGGGAAGACAAGCAATTCAATATAGGTTGTATATGTGTAACTATGCAAAACATCTTCAAAATGGATACATTGTAAAAGACTGACCATGTTTCCCTCCCTCCCACTCCACCTCCCACTTGTTCCATTCTCTACTTTGATCCTGTCCCTTTTCAAAAGCGGGTGCCTCCAACCTCCCTCCCACCCAGCCTGCCCTCCCCTCCATCATCTCCCCTCTCGTTACCCTCCCCCCTATTCTCCTGTAGTGTGATACCCTAGTGTGTATGTCATTCCCTCCCTAAGCCAAATTCAATGAGAACAAGGTTGACCCATTCCCTTTTGCCTTCCTGTTCCTCCCCTCCACTGTGACCATTTTCCCTTGCCTCTTCTATATGAGAGATTACCCCATTCTGTCTCTCCCCATCTTCTCTCATTATATTCCTCTCTCACCTCTTAATTTCACCTTTTAAGTATCAGCTAAACTGATATTTCTAAAGAAAAGCACAGATGTGACCGTGCCACTCCTCAAGATGCTTAGTGGCCCTCTTTTGTTTCTAGGGTAAAATATAAACTCTTCTGATTGGCTTTTAAAGCCCTTCACAATCTGGCTTACAGATTAATTCCAAATCACTCTCCTTCATATACTGTATAGACCAGCCAAAGTTGCCTACTTGCTTTTACCCCACCCCCCCAACCCCCACACACAACATTCTATCTCCCATCTCCATGTCTTTGTACAGGTGTATTTTCTTCAATCTGCCTCTTAGAATCCTTCATTTCCTTCCAAAGAAAGCTGAGGTGTAATCCAAAATCTTTCCCTTTTGGAAGAATTTGGTATATACTGTGTGTTTACTATCTAGGTAATTATATCCCCCAGTAGATTGTAAGCTCCTTATTACTAAACCTGTTTTGTTTCAAAGGTTTCCTGAATTTAACAGGATACTCAAAAGTTTATAATTAAAATATTTTTAAAGTAGAAACTATCTAAAGCAAAAGCATGAAACTTTTTTTAAATGAATCATTCCCTCCAAGATCATTAATAAAAAAACTTCATAGTTTAATTAAACAAACTCAAAACTTAATTACAACTACCATTTCCTTGGGAATCAGCAACTATTTATTAAACAAATATCTCAAATATGCATCCTCAATATGAATCATGATGCTATTTAACTTGTGACTATTCTGATATCCCCCTTTAAGTTTGCTTCTATCTTATTATTATTCATTTCCAGATTCAGATTTTGCATTACTTTGGATAGCATATCATCATCTTTTTTATCTCCTGAAGCAGCTCCTTTGTTAAGAGTTCCTTCTGCTATGATAAAAAACTGTTCTGTTGGCTGCAGAATGCTTAGTCCATATCCATTGTTGCTATAAATATGATTATTATTCATCTTCAATTTAGGGGCAGGAAGAACCTGTTGGGGTATTAAAATTGGTTAATTTTTTAAAGGATAATTTCATATTTTCCTTATTATAAAGATGACATAACTAGTATGATATTAACACTTAACTTGGACCTAATCAGTCTATTAGTTAAATAACTATCCTTAAAAACATTAATTGGAAACTGCTACTTGTTTCAGTTTTTAACAGGTACTGCTTTTCCATATTCTGAATAATAAAAACTAATAAGATATACTTCAAAATGACCATTTCATCGATTTAACATATCTAGATTCACATTCTTACAAAATTTGATTGTGCTCATAAATAATACTTTTAAAATGCTAGTAACTATTCTTCTCAGACTTACTTGATGGATCCTTCTATGTAACGTAATCCTGAATCAGACAAGTCCTACTTTCATGTGACCTTGGACTCTCAAAAGTGGTTCTAGCAGATAGTTAAGCTCTACAAGTTTCTAAAAGCTAGAAAATCTTCAAGGATGGGCCCTTTGAAAGACTGAGTCTGCTGTCCAAGGACAAGCCTAGCTGTATTATTACCGAAATTCTGACCACCTGGGGACAGTTCAGAGTAGTCACACTATCCATTCTACAATGACAGTAGCAACAGAGGAAAGGTAGAGGTTAAGAATAATATAATCTAGAAGCATTAATTTAACTGCTGATACTCAATCTTTGTTCAATGATCAAGGAGCTGATACGCTACTTGGCAGCACATCAGGAATACCTTGTTAAGGAACTATGTTTTAGGAAAGAAAGACAATTTCAGTCCAAAAGACTCATTTTTCATCAGGACAGTGAGGAGATCAGAGATGAAAAGATACTAAATGAGGATGAACATCCCATCTAGCAGTCCAGTTGGCCTATCTTGTCACCTGCCTTGCCACTACCTCCATTTACCCTATCTGGAAGTGTACCCAACCAATTAAACCTCCAGAAATCACAATTTAGACCTTGATTGATGAGTATAAATTCACCTACCCCACTATTATGTAGCAGGACCCCAAACCAGACCATGTTTCCAATAAGCCATGCATTCTGACTATTCTCTAATCTGCCTCGTCCAATATCCTTCCCCCTCCTGCTTTCTACCCCTTGCTATGGACACAATCAAATCAATAGTACTACTGCTTCTGGAAAGGGCATATCATTTGGCTAGGAATATGGATCAACTTTCCATCCCTATGACTCCCCAGACCAAAATTCACTTCCCTGGTCAATCAATGCCCTTATTTGTGTGTTGTCTCCATTAGAATATAAGCTCCTTGAGGGCAGATGGTCTCACCTTTTTATTTCTCTTCCCAGCATCTAGTATAGTACCTGGCATAAGTACTTGATAAATGGTTTTTCACTTATTTCTTCATTCTTCAATACAAGGAATTGGGAATGTTTAGCTTGGATACTTAAAAAGGAGACAATAACTGTCTCTAAATATTTCAAGGATTATTAATGCAGAAGAGGGATTAGATCTGTGCTACTTGGCTCTAGGTAGCAGAACTAGAAATAACAAGTGGTAGTTGCAAAGAGAGAAAGATTAGGTTTTACATGAGGAAAAATTTTCTGAGAGAAATGGAACAGGCTGCCTTGAAAGGCAGGAAATTCCCCCTTCACATGAACTTCAAATAGAGAGACTGGACAACCACTTGTCTGGGAAGTTGTATAAGAGTCTTCATTAGATACAGTTTGGACTAAATGGCCCCTAGGATCCTTTCCAGCTCTTACATTCTGATACAGTATAGAATAGATCAGATGCTCCTTTATCCTTTATTTCAACCATCTGAATCCCTACAATGAATATTTTAAAATTCTTCCTAAGTAAAAACTTTAAAATAACTATTAAAAAATGAGATTACCTTCATATTCACCCCACCTAAGGTGCTTTTTGAATTGTCACTAGTTCTAAGATTATTGCAGTGATGAATTTCATTTCTTTCCAAAATGGCTATGCTGCCAGGATACAGCTCAACACCAGCACCCTGCAAATTAAAAACAAGCAAAAAGCCAAAAATTACAAGAAAAAACTCACAAGCTTTAAATCTGAAATAACAGTTCCTTTTTTTAAAGAAATGAGACTTCTCTTTGATTTATGGAAATTCACAGGATGAAACAAATAGGTGTTTAAATTCTGAAATGCCATGAAAGAACATATGAGTGTAGCAAACTTGCAGAAATATTTGGAAAATAGGGCTAAAATATGACTGATATGGAAACACGTTTTCCATGTCCGTACATGTATAGTCTTTATCAAATTGCTTGCCTTCTCAGGGAGGGAGGGCAAGAATTTGGAACTCAAAATTAAAAAAAAAAAGTTAAAAATTGTTTTTACATGTAATTAGAAAAAATAAAATATTAAAAAATAAAAATGGAAGAAAAAAGAAAATAAGGCTAGAAGGGATAGTAAGATAATCCCATGCCATCTGAGACAAGTGTAAAGATATATATATATATTTTTTGCTTTTTGGAGGGCTTTTGGGGTTAAGTGACTTGCCCGAGGTCACACGGCTAGTTTTTGTGTTGTGTCTGAGGTTGGATTTGAACTCAGGTCCTCCTGACTCCAGGGCCAATATATTCACTGCACCACCTAGCCGCCCCTAGTGTAAAGATATTCTAAAATCTCCTCTTCAATGTTAATTTCTATCAAGAAATTAGTTATCCCTTCCACATCCCAACTTTCCCCATCGAGGTTTTGATATATCACAAGTTGGCATAAGAAATTATATGGGAATTTGGGGCGAGTTTTGTGGAAGTCACAGACAACATGCAAAAGCCAGCAGATGATATAGAGCCTATGACTAAATACTTAATCCAAATTTTACAGTAAGGTAAACACCCCCAAAAAGAAAAAATTCAGACTTCTTTGGTATGGAGAGCCAAAAATTTTTACAGATTTTACAGTTCATAGGGGTGCCCCAACCCCCACAACGTAGAAAGGATAACTACTCCTTATGCATCAGTTTAAGTTCACTTTTTTTTTTTTTGCTTTTTGGAGGGCAATTGGGGTTAAGTGACTTGCCCATGGTCACATAGCTACTATTTTTTGTGTTACGTGTCTGAGGGTGGATCTGAACCCAGGTTCCTCCTGTCTCCAGGGCCGGTGCTGTATTCACTGAGCCACCTAGCCGCCCCAAGTTCACTTTTCTTAGTCCTAGGCCAAAATAAAAAGTGGGTCATCATTCTAATAGTTAATAAAAATTTTACTCCTAATTTTTTCACCCAAATTCTTTATTAATTTCTTATTAGATTTTTCTCCCTTGATCAGTAATATTTTTTGGCTATCAATTAAACTTAGGTCTGTAGCAATATCTGATACTTCATAAATTTTTTTAAAAAATGTTATGTGTATTGAATTAAAGTTTTATTTAAAAGGTCAAAACTTTACATTAATCAATTCACATTTGGCTTTTTGCTCAGAGGCTTTTGAGTCACACTTAGTTCTATAAACTAGTGATTCTCATCTTGAATCGATATGATCTGGTTTTTCCCCCCTAAACGTACTCTCTTGAACCTGTTTCTCATTAGCTTATTTTAGTTTTTGACTTTCTTTACTTTACAAAGTAATCTGAACTCTGAATCTTCTCTAAATAGTTGCCAGTTATTTGCACAACAAAACTGCTTAACTTTGTTCTAAGAATAATCTAAGTAGTAATTATTATTAAAATTAAGTACCTGAGCTCCAGTAATTTCACTGTCAGTGATAGTCAAAGCTGCTCCTGTAAGAACACATACTCCTGTTCCTTCACATTTCAATACACAGTCCTCTAGGGTCATGTGACCGGATTCCACAACCACAATACCATCAACAGTCCCTTGTTGTACCAAAGTAAGATGCATCAGTTTCACATTTTCAGCTTTAGATACTACAAAACCGTCACGAGAAGGTTCTGAAGTGATCACAATCTCCTCTCTCTTTCCAACTCCTGATTAACAGAAGAAAATATATAATTATTTAATACTAGTAGAACAGATTTGAAGTATTTTAGTCATTTAAGAAGAAATATTTCCTTTTTTATATTTACAATAAAATGTCTTATAAGTAGCTGAAGTCTTCAGGACACTTATCTATAAGAACTTGATTTTTCCAAATTTGTTTTCTCAATTACAGGACAGCACAATAGAAACAGTCTCCAAACTTAACCATTTTTCTATTCAAAATCCTTCCCTTAAGGCCCATTTTAATGCCCCACATAAGTCCTACTCTGTTGTGGCATGGACATGACTTGCACATTCCAAAGTCCACTGCAGTGTGGACTTTGGGATCCAGTAGTTGGGAGTGTGGTCCGCCTTTGCCCCCGGGGCAAGAAGGCACTGAGGAGCCACAGTGCCGCTGACGCCACATGGCAGCTTGAGCTCCTGGCCTGCAGAATGTAGGGGGATCAAGCGACCAGTCTGAGGGGTAAGTGGTAATTTTAAAGGTTAATGCTAGCACAGTACAATCTCTGGTAATTCCTATGAAGCTAGAAAGGAATGAACACATGTACCAAGTGAAGAACTGTCATTTGAAGAGCAGACTAGCCTAATTCAGAGAATCTCATCACCAAAAGGTTAACTACCGTGTTTCCCCGATAATAAGACACTGTCTTATTAATTTTTTTGGACAGAAAAACACCAGAGGGCTTATTTTCAGGGGAGGGTTTATTTTAATGAACATTGACAGCAATTTTAATAAACAGGTAAATGTGAACAAAAAAATGTACCTTTATTCAATAAGCAAATCACTGGGGAAGAACAGGATGATGCACTTACTGCTGCAGCTCTGATTGGATGCAGCTCGGAGCGCGGCGTGCGTTTCATGGGGTGGGGGATGGTGCACCTTCACTACAGTAGCAATCTCAATAGGGCTTATTTTCAGGGGAGGGCTTATTTTAGAGGAATCTTACACAGTAAGGCGAGGGCTTATTTTCAGGATAGGTCTTATTATTGGGGAAACACGGTACAAGGTAATGCTATTTTTGGCCACATCTACTTATATCTATCAAACATGGAAGGTTTCTAAGTATGTGACCACAGTGATAAAAACAGATTAATCGAATTCATGTAAAAGGGGACTCTGAACAAACTTTGGAGCTACAGAACCCACAAAATGACACAGAGAAGCTAACCTCCTGCCGAGGACAACTTGGCAGGCTGGCAGGAATCGGCCAGTGCAGCACTCTGGGAGCCGAGCCCAGCCCCATGTGAGCCAGAGGATTTAGCCCCAGGGCGGGCCTGACCAACCACTGGCTGGAGGGACTTCAGATCACCAGCAGCTATGGCAGTTTCCAGAATTATCAACCCATAGATGCTAAGGACAAAGTAAGAGGTCAGTGCAGTGTGGACTTTGGGATCCATTAGTTGGGAGTACGGTTGGCCTTTGCCACCGGGGCGAGATGCTGCTGAGGCGAGATGCCGCTGAGGAGCTGCAGCACAGCCACCTCCACGTGGCAGCTTCAGCTCCTGGCTTGCAGACTGTAAGGAGACCAAGCGACCAGTCTGAGGGGTAATCGCTCTTACTTTAACCTGCTTGGATCTGGATTGCGGTCTAGGGTAGAGGTCCTGGGATGTGCAAGCAGCTTGCCAAAGCATGTGGAGACCTCAGAGAGGGCACCACCTTCCGCAGCTGAGAAAACCCCAGCATTTGGGACAAAGCTCTCCGTCTGGTGGCAGACACCTACTGTGGCAAAAATTCCAGGGGTCAAGTGATTGAGTGGCAACATGACCAGGCAAAGGAAGCAAATTAAACACAGCAACCCAACTTTATACTCCTATTTTGGGAACAAAAAGAATCAAAGCATGGAACAGGAGGAAGACAGTGAAATCAGAACTCCTCCACCAAAAGCTTCCAAGAAAAATATGAGCTGGTTACAGGCCATAGAGGACCTTAAGAAGCAGATAAGAGAAGTGAAGGAAAAATTGGGAAGAGAAATGAGAACAATGCAAGAAAATTACAAAATGAGAGTCAACAGCCTGACTGAGGAAAATAACACCTTAAAAAATAGACTAACTCAAATGGCAAAAGAGACTCAAAAAGGCAATGAGGAGAAGAATGCCTTAAAAAGACAAATTTGCCAGATGGAAAAAGAATCTCAAAAGCTCACTGAGAATCACTGCTTCAGAATTAGATTGGAGAAAATGGAAGCTAGTGACATTATGAGAAATCAAGACGCTGTTAAACAGATACAAACAAATGAAAGAATAGAAGGCAATGTGAAATATCTCATGGGAAAACCACTGACCTGGAAAATAGATCCAGGAGAGATAATTTAAAAATTGTTGGACTACCTGAAAGCCATGATCAAAGAAAGAACCTAGAAATCATCCTCCAAGAAATTCTCAAGGAAAACTGCCCTGATATTTTAGAACCAGAAGGCAAAATAGAGGTTGAAAGAATCCACCAATCACCTCCTGAAAAAGATCCCAAAAAGAAAACTCCTAGGAATATTATAGACAAGTTCCAGAATTCTCAGATTAAGGAGAGAATATTACAAGCAGCCAGGAAGTAACAATTTGAATATTGTGGAAACAGAATCTGGCAGCTTCTACACTGAGGGATCGAAGGGCTTGGAATATGATATTCCAGAGGTCAAAGGAGCTGGGATTAAAACCAAGAGTCACCTACCCAACAAAACTGAGTATCATGTTTCAGGGGAAAATATGGTCATTCAGGGGAACAGAGGACTTTCAAGTATTCTTGAAGAAAAAACCTGAGTTGAATAGAAAATCTGACATTCAGATACAAGAAGCAAGAGAAGCATAAGAAGGTAAACAGGGAAAAGAAATCATGAGGAACTTAATCAAAGTTGAATTATTAACATTCCTACATGGAAAAATGATAATTGTAACTGATGAAACTTTTCTCAGTATGAAAACAGTTGAATACACACACACACACATATATGTCTACATAGGAGGGTATATGGGCGTGTGAATACATATTTGAATGTGTTTATGTATGTTTATAGGTATACATAGATAGAGGGCACAGGACCAATTTAATAGGAAGGGATGATACTTAAAAGGTGAAATTAAGAGGTGAGAGAGAAATACAATGAGAGGAGATGGGGAGAGACAGAATGGGGTAAACTATCTCATATAGAAGAGGCAAGGGGAAATGGTTACAATGGTGGGGAAGAACAGGAAAGAAAAAGGGAATGGGTAAACCTTATTCTCATTGAATTTGGTTCAGGGAGGGAATGACATACACACTAAATAGGGTATCTCACACTACAGGAGAGGGGGGATGATGGAAGGGAAGGCAGGCTGGCGGGGAGGGAAGTTGGAAGCACCCACTTTTGAAAAGGGACAGGATCAAAGTACAGACTAGAACAAGTAGGAAGGTGGGATAGGAGGGAGGGAAATATAGTCAGTCTTCTACAATATATCTATAGACTACAGTAATGTTTTGCATAGCTACACATGTACAACCTATACTGAATTGCTTATCTTCCCAGTAAGAGTGGGTGACAAGGGAGGAAGGGAATGAATCTGGAATTCAAAGTTTTAAAATCAAATGTTTAAAAAATATATATATTTATAGGGGTGGCCAGGTAGCACAGCAAGGAAGAGCATCGGCCCCAGAGTTGGGATAACCTGGGATCGAATCCGGGCTCAGACACTTAGCACCCACCCAGAAACACCTGGCCATGTAACCTTGAGCAAGTTACTTAACCCCAATTGCTTAGGGGCGGCCAGGTGGCTCAGTGAGTAAGAGCACCGGCTCCAGTGTCAGGATGACCTGGGATCGAATCCGGGCTCTGATACTTAGCATCACACCCAGAAATAACTGGCGGTGTAACCTTGAGCAAGTTACTTAACCCCAATTGCTTTAAAAAAAATTATGTGTATATATATATATATATATATATATATATATATATACTATTATTAATACTTTACATGTAATTGGGAAATAAGATATACAGGCACTGGGGCATAGAGATCCACCGTACCCTACTGAAAAAGTCGAAGGTGGTATGGGAGAGAGCAGATTGGAGGAAGGGATGTGGGACCACTATTTTAGGGCGGTGAGTAGAGGAAACATGGGGAGAAAATTTGTAACTCAAAATCTGGTGGAAATGAATGATGTAAACCAGAAGTTAATAAAGCATTTGAAAAAATAAACAAATAAAAATAAAACAAATCAATCAAACAAGTATTTATTAAATGCCTACTATGTATCAAGCACTATGGAAGGCCCTGGAGATACAATTACAAAGAAGGAAAAACCTATTTATAAAGAACTTCTATTCTTAAACTGAAAAGTTTTTGTACGAAGCCAATATAACCAAGATTAGGAGGGAAGCAGAATATTGGGAAAGAATTTTTACAAGCAGTGTTTCTGATAAAGGCCTCATTTCTTTTTTTTCTTATTTGGAAGGCAATTGGGTTTAAGTGACTTGCCCAAAGTCACACAGCTAGTAAGCATGTCAAGTGTCTGAAGCCACATTTGAACTCAGGTCCTTCTGACTCCAGGGCCAGTGCTCTATTCACTACACCACCTAGCTGCCCCTACAAACCTCATTTCTAAAATATACAGAGAACTGAGTCAAATATATAAGAATATAAGTCATTCCCTAATTGATAAATGGTCAAAGGATATGAACAGGTAATTTTCAGAGGAAGATATTAAAGATATCTATAATCATATGAAAAAATGCTCTAAATAACTATTGATTAGAGAAATGCAAATCAGAACAACACTGAGGTATCACTTATCAGATTGGCTAACATAACAAAACAGGAAAACGATAAATGCTGGAGTAGATGTGGAAAATTGGAACACTAATGCACTGTTGGTGGAATTGTGAACTGATCCAACCATTCTGGAAAACAATTTGGAACTATGTCCAAAGAGCTATTAAAATGTGGATACCCTTTGACCTGGCAATACCACTTCTAGGGCTATATCCCAAAGAGATCATATAAGTGGGAAAAGGACCCATAGGTATAAAAAAATTCATAGCAGCTCTTTTTGTGGTGGCAAACAATTGGAAATCAAGGAGATAGCCATCAATTGGGGAATGGCTAAACATGTTGTGGTATATGAATGTAATGGAATACTATTACGCTTCAAGAAATGAGGAGTAGACAGATTTCATAATAACCTGGAGAAACTTATGTAAACTGATGCTGAGTGAAAGGAGCAAAATCAGGAGAATACTATACACAATTACAGACACATAGTATCTGTGATAACTAACTTTGATAGACTGGGCTCCTCTCAGCAATGCAAGGTTGTAAGACAACTCCAAAAGACTCATGATGGAAAGGGCTATCCACATCCAGAGAAAGAATGAATGCAGACTGAAGCAAACTACTTGCTTTCTCTCTTTTTTGTTGTTTCTTCTTTCTCATTGTTAATTCTATTGGTTATAATCCTTCTTTACAACTTGACTAATGTTTAATTTGTAGAACCTTTATCAGACTGCAGGCCACCATGGGGGGATGGAGGGAGGAGAAGAAGGGGAAGAAAATTTGGAACTCAAAAGCTTGTGGAACTAAATGTTGTAAATTAAAGTAAATACATAAATTTATTAATTTTTTTTAAAAGAACTTAAAATTCTAAATGGGTGAAACATATATACAGTATAAATATAAAATGAATGAATATTAATGCTTACAAAGTAATTAAAATACAAGGTAGTTGGGGAGGGAGAGCACTAAGCAGCTGGGGGAAGGAATGGGAAGTTTTCATGAAGAGGATGTTGCTTAAGCTGCATATTAAGGACAAAAGGGACTTTATGAGGTAGAGGTAAGGAAGGAGTACACTTCAAGCATGTGGGATAGTCATTACAAAGGCATGAAGACAGGAGATGGAATGTCAATAGTGTGGGAAGGGAAATAAAGGCCAAAAATATAGGTTGGGTTTAGATTTTAAAGGACTTTATCAGCTAACTAGTGTTCGTATTTTATCCACATGGTCAGATCTTTGCTTAAGGCAAATTAATTTGGTATCAGTGTGTATGAATGGGGAAAGACAAGGCAGGAAGGAACACTTGTCAGACATCTAGGAAGAGAACCACGACAAAGTTGTGTCATGAAAACCTGAAGAGGAAACAGTGTCCAGAAGGAAGAATGTGGCCAAGTGTCAAATGCAACAGATAAGCTGAAATGAATGAGGACTGCAAAAAGACTTGATTTAGCAATCAAGAGGTTATGGTAACTTTGGAATATAGATGTTTTGGTTGCATGATGAGAGAAAAGCCAGATCACAGAGTTGAGGAGTGAGAAGTGGAGACAGTTTTTCAAGGAGCTTAGCTAAAAAAGGGAGGATATGATATCTCTCGAGAAAGATGATAGCCCCCAGAGATGGTAGTGACTAGGTCTAATGAAGGATTTTTTTTTTTAAAGAATGAGATAGATTAGAGCACATCTGAATGCAGTAGGGAAAGAAGCAAGAGAGGCTGAAGAAAAAGCAGGGATGAATAAAGATGCAATGGAGGAACTGAATTAGCTAGCCAATAAACATTCATGAAACAGCTGCTCTGGTAGTCGTGGGCACTGTGCTAAACTCTGGGAATACAAAGAATGCAAAGAGAAGCAGGACAGTCCCCGTCCTCTCTGTCCGAACGGGAAGGAAGGCAGGAGGTGAGGCGAACAAAGAGAAGGGGAAAACAGGGATGCCAAAGGCCTCCATCATCTCGGGAAACAGGAGGTATGGCCCCGAAAAGAGGAAGGAAGAGAGTTATAAGATGCTTTACAGAGCAAAGAGGTTTGACATGGTTTTGTGAATAGTGAGATAAGCAATCATTTAGGAAGGGAACGAAAGGACTTCCTTGCTGCAATAAGGGTCCAGTTGATTTGTATAACATCATTTTTTAAATGTAATTTTATTATATATCTTTAATTAACAAGCAGTTATTTTCTCCTCCCCTCTCCTTGCCAGCTCTCTACTGAACAACAAAAAAACAAAGACCATTGTAAAAAACACACGTAGTTAAGCAAATTCCTGTATTGGGCATGTCCTAAAATAAACGTCTCATTCATCTCTCACTTAGGAGGTAGACAGCAAATTTCATGTTGATTCCTTTGGAAACATGATTTTTCATTGCACTGATCAGAGTTCTCAAGTCTTCCATCGCTGAATAACATGGCTCTGTACTGGTCAGCATGGTTTTGAGACCTCATCTTGTAATCATAGTACAAAAGGTGAATGGTGGAAGTCGGTCATAAAGAGATAAGCAACAGGATAAGAGGACAAGGGATTCAATAACAACAGGAGCAGAGGACAATGTAAAGCTGAAACTGAGATTGGAAAAGGAAGAGAGGAAAAAGCAGGAGTGATAGCCTGAGAAAGTTCTGAATGGTACAAGGATTGGGGCATCAACGACAGTGGAAAATTAGGCTTAGGAGGGTGAAAGGCACAGTGAGAGGGCAATGAGAGGTAATATGTCAAAATTTCTAATTAAGTAAGTGGAAGACTTGTGGGTAATGATGAACTCTAGTGTGTGACCATTCCTATTTGTGGAGTGAAGAAACAGCACACAGGATTTAAGGAAGTTACAGAAATGGGTCAGGGAATTTGAGGGAGCATATATGTGAATATGAAAATCACCTAGTTAAGCAGAGAAAGATGTGCTTTGTTCTAAACTCCTTGAGAAAGGAGGAAGAATTATCTAGGGAGTTGATATACTACAGCCACTATAATTTGAATGGGGGGGGGGAATTACATGGACTTCAAAGGAAGAAAGGTTGCTGAGTGATGGGGCCAGTCTGGAAGCAACAACAGAGGAGCAAGGAGTATCATGACTAGTATACATCTAGGATCAGGGTATACAGGGGTCTGAGTTGGAGGGGTGTGTGAGAGAAGGTATAATCAGCACTTTAGAGGATAATGTATTGTAGTCAGAGAGGGTCCAAATCTCTGTGAAACCCAATAGATGAAAGGAGTGTCAGACAAAGAGGTTCAGGATGAAGGGAATTGTTTTCACTATGGAATGAGAATTGCAGAGAGCAGATAAGAAGGGGTATGTAGGGTTAAAATGGGATAGGAGTGGGTAGGGCTGGAAAGGTTGAAATAAGAGAAATAAGAAGTAGTTAAGGGAAATGTCTATTAAAATACCTATTCATATGAGCATTCCTAAAGTCTATGATTCACAGTCAGAACATAAAATATTCTAAGGCATAAAAACTAAAAATATTTTCAGAATAATAAATGAGTACAAATATAGACTGTAGGTGATTTTTGATGCGCCTATTTAAAGATATATTCCTCCAGTGGAATGAAAGCCTTTTGTGAGGTTTTTGTTTGTTTTGTCTTCTTATCCCCAGGGGCCAGCACAGTGTCTTACACATAGGACTTTGATGCTCAATACTCAGTGATTTGGGTGTTTATAATCAAATATACAATTTGTTCTGGAGAAAAAGCTAAACAAACAGTAAATTAGCATCTACTGAAAAAGAGGACCTTAGAAAAAGCTATACATCTAAAAGAAGTTGCAAATGCAACCCACACTAATATGTTACAACAGACTATAAAAAAGAAACTCTCAACTTTGAGTCAGCAAACATGAATTTATGTCCCAAATTTGGTACTTACTATCTCAATGATCATGGACAAGTTAATCTTAAGTTTCCTTATCTGTAAAACAGAAGTATGCACTATTTCTCTCACAGGACTGGTATGAGGAAAGTGATTTATAAACCTTATCTTAATATGAACTATTATTACACTCATTTTCAGATTATTGTCACTATCATCAGATGTAATACCACTATTTAAATGTAAGAAAATCTGGTGACATCTATACTAGATAAAAATATGTACATATTTTTAACATACAGACAATACTGAAAGTCCATCTGTATTCAAGAAAAGACTAAGATAAGTGAGTAGGTAGCTAATTCTAGTTCTAGACCTAAATAAAATGAAAATAATAAATTTGGCTTTTCCTTTCAATTAAAATTTTTTTGTTGTTTGCATGTGAATTTATGTTATTCGGGTTTTTTTCCAATCAAGTGAGATTAACAATAGGAGAGGATTGAGTTCAAACCCTGACTCTGGTAGTGATCACCTTTGTGACTATGAACTAGTAATATTATAAAGTATAGATGTGAAGAGCTGTAAATCACATCAACCAACCTTCTCACTTCAGAGATCTGGAAACTGAAGCTTACTGAGATGTCCAGTCCCATGCAGACAGAAGAGAAAAGAGCTGGGATTAGAACCCAAGTCCTCTGACTCCCACTCCAGTCCTTTCTCCAGTATAGTATACTTCCTGGGCCTTGGGAAACTCTTTAAGGCGCTATGCCTAAGTTATAAATGGGCTACATTGGAGGGAATTCTCACACTAATAAAATCACAGATCCCTCATGTGGAAGTAAACGATGAACACACTGGAAAAAGTTAAAGTCTTAAAACCAACTTTTGGGGGGAAAAAAGTACATGAAGGCTGACACAAAAATATGTCCCTAGAACATAAACATTTTCCCCATTTCTAACTATGGAATTAGGCATAAGTTTTACAATATATAATTATTCTGATGCCAAGAACTAGAAAAATAGGTAGGCTAACCTTTAATAATGATATCATCAGTCAATAAGGCAAGGTTTGTAGCTTGATATTCTCCTGGAAAAATGACCACTGTGTCACCACTGTAACAGCTATCCAAAGCCAGATCTAAATCATCATGCTGTTGGAGAAGTGTATCGGAAGATAAATCTTTAACCTGCAAAAAGGAAAAGAAACATTGTATTTCTAATAGTAGATTTAATGAACTTATATAGCATTATAAGATTTAGAACAAGAAGATAATTTAAAAGACCATGTAGCCTAATCCTTCCACTTTTTGATGAAGAAGATGGAAGTAATTGGCCCAAGGTCAGTAGGTAGTAAGGCAAAGCTCAGTTTCAAACTCAAGTCCTTTGACTTCAAATTATTCCTTACCTAAATTACACCACAGCCACACTCCTACTTTTCTGAAGTAGGTGCCAACGACAACTTGATCTTTCTTCTCCCCCTACCCTCCCAATATTTAATGTTACCAAGTTCTACCCATTCTCAATGCCAGTACCCTGGTAGAGTCCCTCATCACTTCATACCTAAACTACTCGCCTTCTAGTTGGTCTCCTTCTCTCAAGTATCTCCCCACTCCAGTACATCCTCCACTTAGTCAACAAAGTGATCTGCCTAAAATGAAGATCTGACCATGTTATTCTACTATTCAATAAATTCCAGTGGTTTACTACCTCCAGGATGAAATATAAAAACTTCTGGTTTTTAAAGTTCTTCACATAACCTCATATCCCTACTTATCTTTCCAGTCTTCTTCACATCTCTTCGCCTCCACATACTCTTTACTGGTCCTCAAACATAGGAAATTCATCTCCCAACTCCCTGCATTTTCCCTGGATGTCCCTCAGGCCTTGGATTTTCTCCCTCCTCATTCTCTGTCTCCTTGATTTCTTGGCCTTAAAAATCTCAGCTAAACTTCTTAAAAGGGCCTCTGAAGGAAGCCTTTTCTAGTCCTTAATGTTAGTTGCCCTTCCTCCGTTGATTGTCTCCAATGTATTTGTTTATACACCATTGTTTTCATGTCATCTCCCCCATTACATAGTGAATATCTTGAGGGCAGGGACAGTTTTTGCCTTCTTTTGTATCCCTAGGGCTTACTAAAATGTCTGAAATACAGTAGGTGTTTAAGGAATGCTTGATAACTTGAAATGGTCTTTTATTTTAGGAAACACATCCGCTATAACTATTTCAGTAACTACTATATCATTCTAGATTACAGAAGATTTTTGGAAGTCAAAATCCAGAATACAAGAACATGGATTCTTTTTTTTAATTATTATATGCAAATTAAAACAATTCTGAGATAATACCTCATACCTATCAGATTGACTAATAAAACAAAAAATAAAAATAATTTTAAATGTGGGAGAGGATATAGGAAAGTATGGACACTAATGCACCATTATTAGTTGTGAACTGATCCAACCATTTGGAGAGCAAGTTGGAACTATGGCCAAAGGAATACCCTTTGACCTGGTAATACCACTACTAGGCTTGTATCCCAAAGAGATTTAAAAAAAAAAGTAAAAGGACCTTTATGTACAAAAATATAGTAGCTCTTTTTGTGGTAGCAAAGTGAAAACTAAAGGGATGCCTATCAAATGGGGAATGGCTGAACAAACTGTGATATATGACTAGGATGGAATACTCTTGTGCTATAAGAAATAATGAGCAGGCAGATTTCAGAAAACCTGGAAAAACTTAAATGAACTGATACAAAGTGAAGTGAGAAGACCCAGGAGAACACTGTACAAAATAACAGCAATATTATATGATGATCAACTATTAATGACATAGCTGTTCCCAGCAATACAAAGATTCAAGACAACTCTGAAGGACTTATGATGAAAAATGGTAACTGAAGCACACTTTATTTTTTCAAGTTTTTTTCTTGGTCTGTGTTTTCTTTCAAAACTAATGTAAAAAATGTTTTGCATGACTACACATGTATAACCTATATTAAACTGCTTGCAATCTTGTGGAAAGGAGAGGGAAAGAAGGAAAGAATAGAATTTGGAACTCAAAATTTCAAAAGTGAATGCTAAAAATTGTTTTCATATGTAATTGTAAAAACTTTTTAAAAATAAAAAATTAGGGGCGGCCAGGTAGCGCAGCAAGTAAGAGCACCGGCTCCAGTGTTGAGAAGACCTGGAGATCGAATCCCAGGCTCAGACACTTAGCACCCACCCAGAAACACCTGGCCGTGTAACCTTGAGCAAGTTACTTAACCCCACTTGCTTAGGGGCAGCCAGGTGGCTCAGCGAGTAAGAGCACCGGTTCCAGTGTTGGGCGACCTGGAGATTGAATACCGGGCTCAGACACTCAGCACCACACCCAGAAATAACTGGCTGTGTAACCTTGAGCAAGTTACTTAACCCCAATTGCTTTTAAAAAAAAATTTTTTTTTAAACAAAAATAAAAAATTACATTTTATTTTAACATTCATTTTGAGACCAACTTTTTTTGAGTTGTTTTTTGACAACAATTTTTGTCAAAAACAAAAACAATTTGTTTTTGTCAAAAACAAAAACAATTGTTGTCAAAATTGAGTTGTCAAAAAATTGTCAAAAAGTGACTCTTCTTGACCAATGTCTTGCCACTGGATTCTGATGACTCTGGAGGAGGTAGTAAAGCTGATGACTTTGCACAGCTCTGCCTCACTTAAATCCTATTCACTTGCAAGTCAAGATATCACCTTCCTGATGTCATTGGTCTTCTTTGAGAACAAAGGATAAACAACAACAAGAAGTTAGAACAACACTGACTATATTACCTAACAGGTTTGTGTATAAGAGAAGAATGTATGAATAAACAAGATTGTGAGAGCATTGTGAGGTGTAAAATGTATAACTTTGATTACATTAAATTAACAAGGTTTTATATAAATAAAACTAATGTAGCCTAGAAGGAAAACAGAAAATTGGGAGGGGGGGGCAATTTTATGGACATTTCTTGGATAAAGGTCTCTTATCTCAAATACATAGAGAACTTTGTCAAGTTTATAAGAACATAAGTCATTCCCCAGCTGATAGTCAAAGGTTAAAAGCAGGCAATTTTTCAAAGAAAAATTCAAAGCTATACTCATATTTTTCAAAATGCTCTAAATCATTACTGATTAGAGAAATGTAAATTAAAACAACTTTGAGATATCATCTCACGCCTATCAGATTAGCTAGAGTGAAATGTTAAAGGGAATGTGGAAAAATTGGGACACTAATTTTTTGTTGGTGGAACTGTGAACTGATCCAACCATTTTGGAGAACAATCTGAAATTATGCCCAAAGAGTTATAAAACTGTATATCCATTGAACCTGCAATACCACTATTAGGTCTGTTTCCCAAGATGATCAGTCAAAAAGAAAAATAACTGATATGTTCTAAAATATTTGTAGCAGCTCTTTGTGGTGGCAAAGAACTAGAAATGGAGAGAATGCCCTTCAATTAAGGAATGGCTAGTTGAGGTATATGATTATGACAGAATATTACTGTGCTCTAAGAAAGGATGAGATGGTTGATTCCATGGAAAAACTTGCATGAAATAATGAAGAGTGAAATGAACTGAGTGGTGAGAACACTGTAGCAGTGTACACAGAGTACACAGTAAGAACGGTATCGTCCAAAGAATATCTGTGAACGACTAAGTTATTCTGAGTATTACAAATACTCAAATCCACTACAATGAACCTATGAAGGAAGGATGCTATCCACCTCCAGAGAAAGAACTGATAACTTGAAGTAAACAAGTACTGTTTTACATGTGTGTACGTGTGTGTGATCTGAGAGACATGATGGCCTTCTCTAATGTGGGATAGGGAGAAGAACAGTTCAGAACTTAAAATGTAACAAAAAAAGTAAATTTAATTTAATTTTAAAAAATAATATTTTTTCAAAAGATAGAATAATCATTTTTTTCTCCATTAGTTTAAAAGGACCTTCCTGCTCTTTTTACTTCTCTCCAATTAAGGTCAATTGTCAAGGGTTTATATATAAGAGGGAACTGAAGAGAGCCTCTGACTTCGGCATCATAAAAATTCAACATTTGTTCTTCTGAAAGATAATGATTTATTTTGGAAAGCGGAAAAAGGAAAAGTTAGGAAAAGGGAATAAGCTTTTATGTAGTGCCTGCTAAGTGCTAAGCACTTTACAAATATTATCTCATTTGATCCTTACAACAACCTTGGTAGGTAGATGTTAGTAGACAGATGACTGTTTTACATATGAAAGAAACTGAGGCAAACAGGTGAAGTGACTTGCACAGCCCGTAAGTATCTGAGACTGGATTTGAACTCAGGTCTATCTATTGTACTACATTTATCCTTAACTTTCACTGTGCCACTACAGATGATTTCATTTCTTTTGTTTCCCTCTACTCCCTTTATGAAGGTCCTCCACTTTTCCTAGGTCAAATTTAGTAAACAGTACCTTTTCTTTTTATCATACAACTTTCAAACAGTGCTGACGAAAATGCCTTCTTCATCCCAGATAAGGGGTCAGACCTTCCCGTCATTCAAAAAGTTCCCAATACTCAATTTCTGGAAATTTTCCCTAACCAATTAGAGTAAAAGTAGTGATTTCATCATCAATATGATTAAATTCTCAGAATTTCCTCTTACCTCTCCACTTCTGCTAAATACTTCTGATTGAACATATTAAGAAATACTTCATCTGTCTGGATCCTGTCAAATTTACATTTTTAAACTTCCCAAAGACAACAATAATCTCAAATTTCCTTTTAACAGTACCTAGCATAGTATACCACATGCAAAGAAATATTTAACAATTCTATTCAGTAATGACGAGGTAGATGGTTAAATCTGAATTAATAAAGAAAGGCCTAAAGTATATTCCTTACCATTTCAGTAGTCATCACTTTTGCTACAATATGAGTTATAGTTTTTCCCAATTCCCTTTTTCCTTTCCTACGCCTCAAAATTCTTGGGAAGAAAGGTCCATGAACTCTGTAATTTAAGAATTCAGAAATTTATTTAAATCAAATGTTTTAAATGAACATGAAACAGGTTGTTTTATTTATTATATTAAAACTTTAGTTACCTAGCTTCACAGGCAATGAGACATTTTAGATGCTTTTGTAGACAAAAGGGTTTTAAATCTTTTCATCTACAACACACACACACACACAAACACACACACAAACATACACACTCGCACGTGCTCTCAGTCCTATAACTGTTTATTCAAGGATTTGCTAAGGTAAAGCTATCTGTCAGTAAGAGGACAAAGTAAATAAATGACTATTATTATTTGTTAAAATGTATTTTCTTTATAAAAACATTGTGAATAATAGTTTCAGTCTTTATGTATGCATTTTTGAGACTATTAAGCTTATAATAAAGTTTATTACAAAAGTAAATTTTCTCCATTGTTGAATTTCCAGAACCAAAACCATTATCTCAAGTTTGAAAAACAAAGGTATTAGGTATTTTAAAAATCTATTTGTCAAGCAAAAAAAATGGAAGTGACTATCCTAAACAGATAGAAAATGACTACTGATGTGGAATTCATTTCAGAATCAGATATCTGAGTGAAGTCAGACTTTAAACTAGAGAAAATGTCACAACCAATATCAAATTAGAAGAATAAGAAAGTTGCTGACGATGAATGCAACAGTTCAATCTTACTTCTTCAAACAGGCTATAAATGCTAACAGATAGGAACTAGAAAAAAGACAAAGACATTGGTTAACCTTGATTAACCATTTTCTCCCAAAGTGATATGAAGTAGTCATCACAATAAGTTGGCCAAACAGTCTAGAAACTGCCTTAGCCACCCAACATTCATTGCCTTACCATGTGGAGAAATAGCTAGCAGTCAAGGGTAACACTAATTTAGAATATAAACTTATTTATAAACCATTAGGAAGTCACTTATCCCCAACTGTCCTGCCTTCCCCCCTCCAAAAAAGAAAATTCTGTTTGCATCCAGAGAAAGAACTGATGTAGTCTGAATGCAGATTGAAGCATACTATTTTCACTATCTTTTTTGTGATTTTTTTCCCTTTTGGTCTTTCACAACATCACTAATAGGAAAATATGTTCTACATGATTGTAAACTCTTTTCAAATTTTTCTCCAAGGATACTGAATGGTCACAAATTTTGAACCACCACAATCTTTGAATAGGATTATATATGACCCGATGGGTGATGTACAAGAAGTGGCATACGAAATATCAGCCAAATTAGTCTTAAACCTGGTGAATGGAGAAGAATGACTTCCTACATCGTATGGAGCTAGGGAAGGGAAAGTTCATCTCCCTTTACTCATATTAATGGCAACCTGGCAAGATGGCAAAGACACAGGTGTAAATTCATCCTCCTTTTCTATGAGATGGGAGCAGACCAATTTCTAGAAGGATCTGGTTGAGCAAGGTGGTTAATGGCACAGGACTGAGCACTAGTGAATGTGGTTCATAAAATGAACTATGGAGAGAGGAAATCACTTAGAAATTTCTCTAGTATATTGACAATGCTCAACATTTTTATTTTAATAAATACCTAGGGGAAAAAAAGAACTATCAGTCAAGAAATCCATGATGAAATGTGAATTGTGTTGTAAGAATAAGAGAGAACAAATGACTAACTCAAAAAGCTGCATTGGTACCCACAAAATGTAAAAAGAACAAAAGGGACCTATAACACACGAGGTAAATCCTATGAATAGGATCTTTGGAGAATGTGAATGAGAATCACACCTGATGGTTACCTTCTGCCCTGATAAGAAAGAATCCATATTACTGGATCAATTGAAATACTAAAGTATTAAGATAGAGATAAGTTCCTTGAGGGCATGGATTGTTTCATTTCTGTCTTTATATCTCTAGCACCTAGAATTGTGCTTCAATCAATCAATAAACATTTAGTAAGCACTTACTTTGTGCCAGGCACTGTGCTAAGATCTGGGGATACAACAAGAGGCAAAAGACATTTCTTACTCTCAAGAAGCCTACAATCTAATGGGGGAGACAACGAGCAAACAAATCTATACAAAAAAGCTATATACAGAATAAATAGAAAATAATTAACAGAGGAATGGCATTAAAATTAAGAGGGGTTGGAATAGGTTTCCTGTAGAAGACAAGATTTTAGACTGTACTTAAAGCCAGATCTTTTGTGGTTGTAAAGAATTGGAAACTGAGGGGAAACTGATGAGTAACAGTTGGCAATGGCTAAGCAAGTTGTAACATACCACTGTGAAGGAGTACTACTGTGTTATAAAGAAATGACTGGGGGGGCATGGTTCACAAAAACACAGCAAGCCTTATATGAACTAAAGCAAAATAAAGTGAGAAGAGCCAAGAGATAATTGTTCGCTGTAAAAACAATGTTGTAATGATGATCAACTGTGAAAGACTTGGCTACTCTGAGCAATACAATGATCCAAGATAAGAGAAAGAACTGATGAATGCTTAGTATAAAGTGAAGTATAATTTTTTCACCTTCTTTTTGAAACATGGCTAAAATGGAAATATGCTTTGCATGATTTCACATGTATAACTGACAGACTGCTTGCCTTCTCAGTGAGTGGAAGAGGGAGGGAGAGAATTTAGAACTAAAATTTTGAAAGAATGTTAAAAAAAATAAACTGAAACGTTTAAAAAAAAAAGTTAAGGAGATCAGTAGACATAATGAAGGAGAGAGGGTATTGCATGGGGGACAGCCAAAGAAAATGCCCAAAGCCAAGGGATGGAGTGTCTTATTGGGGAACAACCAGGAGGCCAGTGTCACTGGATCAAAGCATACGTGTTGTTGAATAAGGTATAAGAATAAGGAAAGGTAAGAGGGGGCTAGATTTTAAAGGGCTTTGAATGCCCAAACAGAGGATTTTGTATTTGACCCTAGAGGAGACAGATAGGGAACCCCTAGAGTTTGCTGAACAGAAGAGGTGGTATGGTCAGACCTACAATGTAGGAAAATCACTTTGGTGGCTGAATGGAAGATATATTGGAGTTGGGGATGGCAGAGGGAGGGGATGGGAAACTTCAGGCAGGCCAACATACCATCAAGCTAGTTCAATAGTCCAGAAGTGAGGGGATGAAGGCCTGAACTAGAGTAGTGGCAGTGTCAGAGGAAAGAAAAGAGTATATTTGAGAGAGGGTGCAAAGATATTGAAATCAGCAGGCTTTGGCAAAAGATAGGATATAAGAGTGAGAAATAGCGAAGAGCTGAGGAAGACTCTTAGGCTGCCCAGTCAGCTGCCAATCTCAGGGACTGGTAGAATGGTACTGCCCTCTACAGAAATAGGAAAGACAGGAAAAGGAGCAGGTTTAGGAAGTGTAATGGGAATGCAAATTTGGAAGATCTTCCCCTGCCCCTAGGCTAAAATGCACCTGAAGCCTGGGGTGGGAGGCTTGTTTTTCAGTAGATACTTCTTGATTGGCCAGTGAGTCAATAAGGTTGTTACATTCTCTGAGCCAGGAGAAGGCTATATAAGCCCTGATGTGTAGCTTTGTTTTGGGGGCTCACTTTGAGAAGTGTTCTGTGATTTGATCTGTATTCTGGGAAGCCGTTGTCCAGGCCCCCCCCCGGCTGTGGAACCCAGATGTTGACTGGGTATGGATGTAATGGTTGGACAGTTTGGAAATCTGTCTACTTGATCTGTTTCTGTCTTGATAATTCTGCCTGTATACTTTGAAGTTCGGGGTGCTGACCTTTTCCCCTGAACAAGGTAAACGATATATGTCTGACTGATTAAAGTAAGCTTGTTAACCCATTTTGAGTTGCTTTCCTTTAACAAAGCAGATCCAAGAACCTGTGGTGGAAGCAACCCTGAGGACGCTTGGGGTGCCTGCCGCTACAGGAAGAAAGATATGAGTTCTGTTTTGGACATGTTTAGTTTAAGGTATCTATTGGACATCCAGTTTGAGATGTCTGAAAAGCAGTTGGGGATATAAGACTGGAGGTCAGCAGAGAAGTTGTGCTTAGTCAACAGTAGGTTTGATCAATATCTACTGTATACAGGACTGTGGAATCATTATGTTCAATATCTTATGTTGCAGAACCCTAAATCCTAAATCAAACAATATAATAGTTTTGAAAAGTACTCATATTTGCACTGCATTTTATAGTTTACAAAATGTCGTCTCCTAAATTGTCTCATCAGGGAAAGTTAAATAGAATGATCTTTATTTTACTAAGATCAGTATTCTACCCAGGGTTATTCAGCTAGTAAATACTGATCATCATAGTACTATCAACTCACATTTATACAGTGCTTTAAAGTGCTTCAAAACACTTTACATACACTATTTCATCTGATCTCAAATTATGAGATAAGGAAACTGAGGCTTGGGAAATTTAAATGATGGGCCCATCATCACACACATAAGAGGTAAAGAGACAACACCTGTACTCAAGCTTTCTCTCTAATACTCTATGACACCATATTGCTTCAATTATTTGTCCATTGTCTAGGGAGACTGGAATCATAGACTTTCAAAATTGGAAGGTCATCTAGTCCATACCTAATAGCTTTAAAAAGAAATCCTTTTTTATTAATTTCTCTAATAAGTAATAAACTAATTGCTGCCTAAAAAACTACCAATGATAGGGGAACTCACTAATTCCTAAAGAAAGCCACTTTCAGATAGCTTTAACTCCAACTAACAGGAAAGTTTCTACTTATATCAAGGCAAAATTCTACTTTTTGGTATCTTTTATCCACTGATACTCATTCTGCCCCCTGCAGTTTTTTATCAGTCTAAACATTAATTTACCACCCTTCTCATATCCTTTTGGTCTTCTATTCTTCAAGCTATACACCCCCAATTCCTTCAACTAAATCCTTCTATAGTACGTTCTCTAGTGTTTTTACTATCTTAGTTTCTCCTCCTTTAGTTTTACACTGCAGTTTGAAAATATAATTCCTAAAATGTAATCCAGCATTGAATATAATATTCTAAATATCTTCTGACCAGAGCAAAATGCAATAGTATACTCATTCCATCTTTCTGAGTACTATGCTTCTATAATCAATGTTGAAATCATTAATTTGGGGTTTGGGTTTCTTGGCCATACCATTTTGATTTACACTGTCTTTATTGTTGTTGTTCAGTCATTTTTCAGTCGTGTCCAACTCTTCGTGACCCCATTTGGGGTTTTCTTGGCAAAGATACTGGAGTGATTTGCCATTTCCTTCTTCAGGTCATTTTACAAATGAGAAGAATGAGGCAAACAAGGTTAAGTAAACTTGCCCAAGGTCACACCACTAGTAACTGTGTGAGGCTTGAAGTGAACTCAGAAAGATGAGTCTTTCTGACTCCAGGCCTGGAACTCTATCTACTGTGCCACCTAGCTGCCCATATATCCAAGCTGTTGCCAAGCTCCATCAGCTAGTTAATGATCATAGATGTTATAAAAACTGTAATTCTTGGCACCTATTACTCCTTAATTCTATTGCTCTGCCATCTACAGAGATGGAAGGGTACTTTATGGGAGTGAAAACCGCTTTGTATTTTTCTGTGCTTCATAGATTGCCATAACCCAATAATTCTACATCAAGTAGTCCATCTACTGGCCACGACTTAATGAAGCTAGTTCTTAGAAAGAATACACAGTTCACTGCTTGGACTATGCTTGAAATCTTACAAATGTGATAGTACACTGCCAGAACTTGCACTCTGTTGGCACAGACTTCAAGAATCCAAGAACACCTTCACACTACAAGACACTATATTAGATATTTAAGACAAGAATCTCAAAAGTCCAAATTACCAAAATCTTAGCATTACAATGGAATGTTTATCAATAAGAGATAAGTAGGGCGCTAGAAGTGAATACTGAGAATACCTAGGTTAGCTAGTACTTGCTGGAAATATTTTAAAAATAAAACATGCAACTAGGAATCATACAAAGGTAAAGAAACAATGGTTATATGTCATAAAAGTGGCAAATAAAACTGAGATATTAGATAATCCTGAGGAGACTTCAGTTCTAATTAGTGAAAAAATCAGGATAATTTAACCAGGGTTTAAGTAATTAGACCTGTTTCTCCATTTTGAAAATGTAGGCAGCGGTAACTGTCTTAATGGACAACGTCCAGTAAAAATGTTAAGAATATAGGAATGACCTGGGGATTGAATCCAGGCTCAGACACTTAGCACCCATGCAGAAACACCTGGCCATGTAACCTTGAGCAAGTTACTTAACCCCAATTGCTTTAAAAAAAAAAAAAGAATATAGGAGGTTTTGCATAATGGTGCCAAGTAAATTAATTTTATTTTTCAATCAACAATAAACAAATATTTCTATTAGAAAAGATGTGAAAATTAATGTGGCGGCTAAAAACTCATTTACTTGCTCTGTTCAGGTTTCTTTTTTGTGGAAACCCAGGACTTTTTCCTGCTGTCTAGGCCTCAACAATAAGATCAATCTGAACAGGGGTGCGGGATTCATGAAATTTAATTCAGAATAAATTACTGCCAAGTACTAACTAAAGTCCAATGAAGATGAATTTTCATGAATCTTTTTAAAAATTCAGTTCAACAAATATTTATTAAATTTCTACTATGTAGAATGCTAGGCACTCTGAGTACAAAGACAGATGACCCTGGAATCTGTGACAATCTCCCTGTTTCTCACAACAAACATTTAATCAACTGGCCAAATCCTATCACTTCTTTCTATAGGAGCTTAATAATGAGGTCCTTCTCTTCCACTTGTAACCAGTAGTAGGCTGGTAAATGTTCAATAACTAACTCTCCAGAAAAAGTATATATACAACACACTTTTAACTTTAATCTGATTATTAATATTTTATCTATCACATTAACTCTCAACAGTCAATAAAACAATAAATTGAGCTCTGATTTATAACATTTGCCAATTTCCAAGGTGTAAATACTCACACTGAAAATTTAACAATTGATTCTCTAGAGTTAGTATGAGCTGACTCCAGTACACTCCTGCACAATTTTCCACGCCTGCCCCAGTTCAAGCTCTTATTCTGGCCTAGACTACTATAGTAGCCTAACTAGTATTCATACTTCTAGTCTATTTCCTTCTAACATATCTACCACACTGCTGTCCAAGTAATTTTCCTAGTATACTTCAATGATCAATTTAACTGTTTTATTTAAAAATCTTCCATAACTCCTTCACTGCACTTCAAATAATATTTATATGATAAACCCTGGCATTCAAGTCCTTCCACAATCTTGTTCTAACCTACCTGTCCAGCCTTATCTCTTCTCCTTCACATATTCAAAGTTGCAGGCAAATTAGATTACTACTTACTCTCCATCCTGCCTATGTCTGTGATACTGCTAAAATACCTATATTTGGAAGATGCCCTGCACATATCCTGTCCCTGTCTCCATCTTCTTAAAGGTAGAAATGAAGAGGCTCGCTTTAAGACTCTACTCAGCTGTTCTCTCCTCCATGAAGCATTCTGATAGCCCCCAAGGAAAATTACTTCTATTGCCCCCAATTTCTTACAATACTTTACCTTTTTCTTTTTTTCCACAATACATTCTACCTTGTATTATGCTTATGCATAGATTGTAACCATTTTCCCACTCCAAAATTTATTTTCGTTTCCCAGTGCCTAAAAGAGCCTTAAATGCTTAATATATGGGTTTTTTAAACTTAAATTAAGACTAATTAGGCTCTCAAGGAGTTTACAATTAAAATCTAATCAGGGTAAAGACGGGTACTTAAATAACTATGATAAAAAAGAAGGGTAAGATAAGTGCAAAGTGCAAAGGAGAGGTACAATAAAAGCATTTTGAAAGACTGGAGGAAGGAAAAATTACTTTCACCCTAGGGAGGGTCAGGCAACACTTTATGAAGAACACAATACTTAAGTCTTGAAAGAAGGGGCTTTAAGAGATGGAGATGAAAGATGGAAGAAATCCATTCTAGACATGAGAAAAGGTCTTTTGCTCATTAAAAAACTAAGTGGAGGGAAGAAAACAGAATAAGAGAATCCAGTTTATCTGGAACAAAAAATATGTAAAATGGAATAGGATAAATAAGAACTACAGAGTTGGGAACCAGATTATGAAAGACCTTAAATACATTAGAAGTTATATTAGAAATTTACACTTTATTCAGTAGGCAATGGGGAACCACTATGGATTTCTGAGTAAGGATAAAATAACAAAAGAGGCAGATAAGCCAGAATATTTGGGTAGTGGTGTGAAGGAAGCATTATAGAAGGAAAAGAATGAAGGCAGGAACAATTAGGAGACTTTTTTAACAGTCCACGTGAGAATAGATGAGACCTTGACTACAGTTTTTGCAATCAAGAGTAGAGAGGAAAGGAAAGAAAGCACAGACATTGTGGTGATAAAATTAATACCGTAGAACCTGGCAATTGACTAGACTATGTCAGATTTGAACTTTAGGACCTCTCTCAATGAAGGTGCTATGTATAATTTTTAACTCCATTAATAATATGAGGACTTTAGAGCTGATGCCTTCTAAAGGTCCCTTCCAGTTTATAATCCAATGAATCAATGGTGTAAAAGATATACATTCAAATTAATTCATCAATCAGTTTTCGTGTAACAAAATGACTGACATCTCCTTATCTCTCACAGCTACTTTGGGTCTATTCTGACTGACCTGTCCACAATGCTCCTCTACTCAGCTTCCTTTTGTGTATTGTCTACCCTCATTAGATTGTAAACTCCTTAAACAGCAGGGACTGTCTTTCCTTTTTCATATCTGTATCCCCAGCACTTAGCACAGTGCCTGTCATAGAGTAGGTACTTAATAAACGTTTACTGACCAATTATAGGAAAATAAAATAGCAATCATTTTCTCCAGCCAATATTAAAATAGGAAAAAAATAACAAGAGTCAAATCAATTTTGACATTTATTACATTAAATGTTTAGAGAGGCATAAATTCCCTTATTAAAAGTAGAAGACCTGGAACAGATTAAAAAATTCACTGACATGCTGACTAAAGGATTATTTTTTTAAAAGCTATGTAACTGTTCAAAGGTTAGGATAAAGACTAGACTTGTGAAATCACTGATACAGGGCATGATGAGCAAACTCCTTCCAATGCAGGTTGGTATTTTCTCTGCAACTTAGTCTTAAGAGAACAGTGTAGTGTATCAAGAGGTTGAGGGACTCACTCAGGTTCAACAGCTAATATGTGTCAAGAGAAGAACTGAACCAAAGTCTTCCTTACTACAAAGTCAGCCCCTCTAGCCGTGTGTAGATTACATATCTAGAATATGTAATTGTAAAAAACGGAAAACAATTTTAAATGTCTGTCACTGCTGCCTTTGCATAGGCTGTCCTCCATGCCTAGAATTCTCTTCCTTCTCAACTTTGCCTCTTGGAAGCCACAACCCCTTCAAAACTTAGTTCAACTATGACATGAAGAGACCTGTCCTGATTTCCCCAGTTGTTATTACTTCACTCCCCTATTGAAATTACTTTTATATGTTATTTCACATTTACTTTTCTATGTACAGGCTGCTTCCCCAAAAAGAATGTAATTTCCTGTTCCCATTGCCTAAAGCACAATAAATAATAAATACTTGCTGACTTGAGAATGGTTGAAAAAAACTGGTAGCATATCATTGTAATGTGAGATTACTTGTCATTCTTAACTGCATTAAATGTGGAATACAAAGAAATATGGAAAGACATAAAATAATGTGAATCAGATGATCAGAAAACATATTGATTGCAACTACATAAAAGGAAAATATGTGGACAAATAAGTAAATGAATGAATGAATTTTTGACTAAAAATGATATGTAGACATAAAGAGAATAACTGTTAAGTTATAAGTACACTGAAGATAATTTTTAAAGTAAAATATTTGTAAATATAACAGTCTACTTGGTTTTAGCATTAGGGATCATAATAAATAACTTATTTTTTTTTAAAAATCACTCCATATTTTATTATTGTTTAAGATGAAGTAGACAGTTACCTGAGACGCAAATCTTCCCACATCTTCAACAACCCACACAGCATTACAATCTCATAGTATTTTTTCCAACACTCAACAGCTTCTGCTGCAGATGGATCTTCTTTAATATTGCTTTGGTACTCAATTAGTTCTACACGTTTGTTTTTGTATTTCTCCAAAGTTTTTTTAAAACGCTGTGCAATAGGACCAGGAATAGTACCATCCTGTATATCACACCACCTAAGAAATATAAATATAATAGAACTTTTATCTTTTGAAATATAATTTGGATCATAAGATTTAAGAGCTACAAGGGAGTTTAATACTAATAATCCAGTCCAATCTTAATTTTACAGATTTTGAATTATTAAAGCCCAGATTGATAAAAGTAACTTGTTTATGAAGTCACAAAGTAGGAAGAGTTGGGATTCAAATCCAGGTCTTTTGACTAAAAATTCTATACTTTTTCCATTAGATCAGAGGTGTCAAACTCACAAAATTCCCAGACATAGGGTTACACCAGATTAAAATGTAATTGGGAAATGTTTAACAAAATAAATAAAAATACAACATAATACAAATAAAGCTAATTTGGGGTTTTCTACCTTAATATGCTACCCACAGGGATCCATTTATGAGTTTGACACTATTGCACCAGATCATCTGTCAAAATATACTTACAGATTAATTCTTTCTTCAATTAGGGCTGTATAGTTCTCACAACTTTCTTCATCATCCCAGTCTCTCCAAAGGAAATCATAGAAAAACCTAAGATAAACCCAAATTTTCTTCATAATAGTAAAAAAAAAAAAGTTTCCAAAAATATGGGTAATGATTAAATAAATTGTGGTATGTTAACTTTTTGAGATACTATAATGCAATTAAGATAGACAGATAAGAGGCATATGTAGAAATCTAGAAAGATTTATATGAAATAATGCAAAGTGAAAAAAAGCAGTCTAGAAGGATGAGGGGCATACCAATTAGATCTAAGTAGTAGATCTAAGAAAAGTAAAGGAAAATAAACAAAGTATTCCTGAAGGAGGACTAAGAGAAATTAAACTAAAAAACTGATATAATTTTTGCAACAAAATTAAACTAAACAAATTTAGTTGATTGTATTGAGGTTTTATATTCATCTTTTGTTAGTTTGTTTAAAAATATCCATAATCTTAATAATAATCAACAAGTTGTAAAATTCAAAACTTTTTAAGTTTTTCTCAAGAATTAAATGTTTTACCTTAGACTATCACAAATTCCTGTAGGAAAAATGACAGCAGTGCTACTGAAAGAGAGCTCCAAAACTGACGAAATATTTTGGTTTTGTTTCCAGAAGAAAAGATTAAGAAATGGGAAAAACAATTAAAGAAAACTAATCCATATTTCCTACTGGCAACAACTCTGACAGACTTTAACTGACTTGGTCATGTGATGATACAGGTAATATAATAGTGATGTAGTTGCAATAAACACAATAACCATGCTGAAACCCATTAGCTTGATAACATATAAGCAAGGTCTTGGGACAAGTAGTACAGGTATCCCATGAAGCAAGAAGCTCTACCAAGAGGAAATGAGGTAGGAGAAACAGGAAAAAGATGATTGGCAATAGAAATAACTGGGTGTTAATAATCACATATTATTATCTTCTTAATGTGTTTATATGTAGACAGAATTTTTGTTGCTTATTTCCTACACTTTTAAAACTAAAATTCTTAATAAAAATCAAGCTCTAATCACAGCAGAGTCTCTTATCCCAGTGTATATACCTGCCAGAAAGAACAATAATAAGAAGGTAATTTCAAATATAGCAGAAGATAGATAGGCACTGGGTACATCAAACTTAATACTACAGAATCAAAACAAAATAAAACTAAACCAAAAAATATTTATTGAGAGCCTTCCATGTGCAAAGACTACGAAAAGGCTGCAAATCAAGTAAAACTAGCACAATGAATGTGATTAACTTAAAACCAATAAAAATACTAATACCTTACAACTTCCAAGGCCAGGGCAATATCATGTATATCATCATCTTGCCCTTGAACTGGATAAACTTCCAAAAGAGGTACACTGTGTTCTAGCTCTTCTAATGTTTCATCAATCAAATCTCTTGGAATATTTGCAATATTTGATGAAAAGGGTTCAGCAACAGATACAGTAACTTTGAAACAAGATGATGAGCTCTGGCGTGGTTTACAAGTTACCTAAAATAAATGTTATATGATTAAAAGATTTTGTTTGCTTTTCTAATGTATTTCTTCTTTTTTTTTAATGTGGCCTAATTACATAGTTTTTTAAATTAAAGTTTCCTGACTTAACAAATTCATGTAATAGTTATATAATTCTGATCCTATGTCAGTTGTGGCATTTAAAAAAAAACACAAAAACCTTTTGTTTACACCTTGTACTTTAGAAATTACATTAGCATAAAGGTACATGAGGGCATAGTTTGCATATTTTTAATACTATTTCAAATATGTTCTTATTTAATAAAATTTTACTTCATGGAAATTTCCTGGGAATATGAACTAGTCATCTATTAAATATTTCAAACGTGCAATTACACTGCAATATAAAGGTACTACATCTAGCTAAACAAACTAGAGAACTCTAACTTCAGAAACAGCAAAACCAATTCAATGAGCAGGAAATATCTGTGTACAGCCATTCTGTACCCAAGATTATAAGATCTTAGATGTAAGGTAGAAAGACGCTTAGAAATCATCTGAGGAGTAGAAGGCTAAACAACTTGCCACATCATTCAGGTAATCAGATGGTGGGGCCAGGATTTAAACTTGGGCTCTCTGCTTCCACAGCTAGTGCTTATTCCACAGTACCACACTGCCTTTTTTCTATCAAAGTTTTTTCACAAATAACTGTTAATACATCATTAACAATCCCATTTCTAATAAAATTCACAAAACTCAAGTATATCATCTTTTTACCAACTTCCCAGTTTTAACACTTTATTATAAAGTCAACTGATTCTTGTAATGGATCCTTAATATCTTTTGACAGAAACAAACCTGGGCACCTAGGCAGCTAGGGGGTGCAGTAGATAAAGAGCTGGGTCTGGAGTATGGAGGCCCTGATTTTAAATCTAACCTCAAACACTTATTAGTTGTGGAACTTAACCTGTCTGCCTCAGTTTTACCATCTGTAAAATGAGGATAATAACAGCACCTACCTCACAGGATTGTTGTAGGCATCAAATGATTTAATAATTGTAAAGCGCATAGCACAGAGTGTCTGGAACATAGTAATTGCTACATAAATGTTAGATATTATTATTATTATAGATTACGCCTCTATTTTCTGTAGGTAGACTTCTAAAAATTTTACTTCATAATACAAATTCATGAAAAAAAGAAGTTTATTAAATAGGAAAAAAATTCCTTGTCTAGAATGAAGATTTATTTAACTGAGGTAAAAAATTAAACGATAGGGAAAAAAACTCATACATCACAGTGCTTAAAACCTAGGACAAGTCACTTAGCAACTCTGGGGCTCAAATGGCTGATCTGTAAAATGTGGAAGTTGGACTCAATGATCTCTAAAGTCCTAACCAAACCCCAAATAATATGACCCGATGATTAGTTTATATTTAAAGAAGAAATGTTTCCCCAAAATTGGCCATGACAAAAAAATTTTGTATATAGAAACATTATTTTCCTATTGAATTTAAATCTATTAAGTACATGCCTTTAAAATGAAAATTTCCGGTCATAAGTTATAACAAAAGTCACACCTGATATAACTACCATTTTAAAATGATGAACTTAAAAGTAAACTGTTCATTTTAAAATAAACAAAAGTGCTCAATAAACCCCAATCATACTCAAGCTGAGTTTGCCATTGTTCATTATTTCCCATCTTACTATGCTACTTTTCTGCCTCTGCTATTCTAAAGTTCTAAAGGACATTAAGAGACTTGGGCTTCATAAACTGCTATATTATCTTTCATTTTAAAACTGTTAAGCTAAATTGTAACCATCTAATTTCTACCCCTTAATTGTACTGTTGAGGCAAATGAGGCTCAAAAAAGTTAAGTGACCTGTTTAAGGTTCTTTTCATTTCTTCATTTATACAACATATGTTTATTATGCATTTATGGCATACAGATTCTGAGTGAAAAATAAAAGTTAAATGAAATATAATCCCTGCTCTCATAGAGATCATAGTTCAATCATGTCAAAGACATGGATAACTAAAATATGTAATATCAGATATTAGAAAGTTGAAAAACAATATGCTATTGGAGTTTTAAGGCAAAAAGTCATCATTAGTATAAGATCACAGAAAATTGCATTTTTAATTGCACAAACAAAACCAATGCAACCAAGATTAGAAGGAAAGCAGGAAACTGGGAATAAGAAATTTACACCAGGTTTCTCTGATGAAAGACTTACATGAACTGCAGTGAAATGAGCAGAACCAGGAGAACAGTGCACACAGTATAAGCAACACTGTATAATGATCAACTGTGAATAACTTAGCAATACTCAGCAGTACAAGCGATCCCAAACAATTCCAAAGGATTCACGATGAAAAATCGTGAGAAAGAACTATGTTGTCTGAATGCTGATCAAAGTACACTTATATTCACTTTTTTTTTGGTGTATGATTTCTTTTACAACATGACTAATATGGAAATATGTTTTGCATGATTGCACATGTATAACCTATATCAAATTGCTTGCTGTCTCAAGGGAGTGGAAGGAAGGGAGAGAGAATTTTGAACTAAAATTTTTTTAAATGAATGTAAAAAAATTGTTTTTACAGGAAATTGGGAAAAAAAAATATCACATGTTGCTCATTATTTCTTGTCTTTTTTTTTTCTTGCTTTTTGGAGGGCAAATGGGGTTAAGTGACTTGCCTAACGTCACACAGCTAGTTTTTGTGTTAAGTGTCTGAGGCCAGATTTGAACTCAGGGCCTCCTGACTCCAGGGCTGGTGCTCTATTCGCTGCCCCACCTAGCCACCCCTTGCTCGTTATTTCCTATAGCACAAAAATATTGCATCATATGAGTCTTTTTCCTTTTTTTTGATGTCTTTGGGGTACAGGCCTAGTAGTGATATTGCTGGGTCAAAGGATATGCAGAGCCCTTTGGACATAATTCCAAATTGCTCCCCAGAGTGGCTGAATGAGTTCACAACTCCAGTAACAGTATATATTTGTTATAAGATATAACTATCTTTCCACACCTTCCAACATTTGTCATTTTCCTTTTCTGTCATACTGGCCAATCTGACAGGTGTGAAGTGGCACTTCAGACTTCTTTTAATTTGCATTTCTCTAATCAATAATGACTTAGAGCAATTTTTCCTATCACTGTAGAGAGCTTTGGTTTCTTGTTTTCAACGTTCATATCCTTTGACTATTTCTCAGTTAGGGAATCACTCATATTCTTGTAAATTTGACTCACTTCTCTACATGTTTATGAATGAAGACTTTTATTAGAGAAACTTGCCATAAAAATTTTTTCCCTGCTGCTCTGCTGCTTTCCTTCTTGAAAGGAAATCTTGACTATATTGGTTTTGTTTGTGCAAAACCTTTTTAATTTAATGTAACCAAAACTATTCATTTTTACATCCCATAAGGCTCTCTCATTCGGTCATAAATTCTTCCCTTATCCATAAATCTGACAGGTAAAATATTCCATTTCCCCTAATTTACTTATGGTATCACCCTTTATGTCTAAATCATGTATGCATTTTGACCATATCTTGGTAAAAGGAATAAGATGTTGGTTTACACCTAGTTTTTGCCAAACTACTTTAGAATTTTCCCAGCAATTTTTGTTAAATAGTGAGTTCTTGTTCCAAAAGCTTGGATCTGTGGGTTTATCAAACACCAGATTACTATACCATTTACTACTATGTATTATGTACCTAATCTATCCTACTGGTATTTGAAATACATTTTGAGATCTACTACTGTTAAGCTACCTTCCTTCACATTTTTTTTTTATCAATTCCTTGGATATTCTTGAATTTTTGTTCTTCCAGCTGAATTTTATTTTTTTTTCTAGCTCTATAAAATGTTTTGGTAGTTTGATTGGTATGGCACTGAGCAATTAATTAGTTAAAGCAGAATTGTAATTATTATTATATTGGCTGAGCCTACTCATGAGCAATTAATATTTCTTTAATTGTTTAGATCTGACTTTGTATGAAAAGCATTTTATAACTGTGTTCATATAGTTCTTGGGTTTCTCTTGGTAGGTAGACTCCCAAGTATTTTATATTGTCTACAATTCAGAATTTTTCTCTTGGGGCAGCTAGGTGGCATAGTGAATAGACCACCAGCCCTGGAGTCACAAGGACCTGCGTTCAAATGTGGCCTCAGACACTTAGTACTTAATAGCTGTGTGACCTTGGGCATATCACTTAACCCCAATTGCCCTGCCTTCCTCCCTCCAAAAAGACCAAAAAAAAAAACAAATAACAAAAAACCCAGAATTTTTCTCTCTCTCCCTACTGGATTTTGTTGGTAGTATATAGAAATGCTGATGATTTATATGGTGATTTTATATCCTGCAACTTTGCCAAAATTGTTAATTGTTTCAACTAATTTTTTAGTTGATTCTCTAGGGTTCTCTAAGTTCATGACCATCATGTCATCTGCAAAGAGTGATAGTTTTGTTTCCTCATTGCCTTTTTTTTTTATTACTTCAATTACTTTCTTTTTCTTGTCTTACTGCTATAGCTAGCATTTCTAGTATAATATTGAATAGTGGTGATAATGAACATCCCTGTTTCACTCCTGATCTTACTGGAATTTGGCTATAATATTCCTAGTATTTTTCATTTTGGTATATCTTTCAGGAAGTGATTGGTGGTGGATTCTTTCCATGTCTATTTTACCCACTGTAGATACTAATCTCATTTTAACAAAAGCTCCATTTATGCTTTAGTGTTGGATTTTGTCAAAAGCTTTTTCTGCATCTAGTGACAAACATATGATGTTGGTGGTTTCTGTTATTAAAGTGAGGGATAACTTGCAGTGAAGCTTCCCCATTCTGAAAAATCAAATCTAGAGTGACTTTGACATCCACTAGGCCTAAGTTTAGAAGTCAACTGACCTTACAGGAATCTGGTTAGAGCAATGGAGACAGTGCCACCTCAGCACAAGATATGCCAAATAAGGACAAAACTGCTTTCCTGGCCTTGCATTGGACACTTACATGTTTCCATGTCCTTTGTCTCCAAGACAGATTTCTGAGCTTAGGTTGTGGGCCGGCCTCCCCACCAAAGACAGTGAAGACCAGTTGGGGGTTGGGTTTCTTCATCAGAAGATTATATAACCATGGGTTTGTTTCTACATGTTGCTCTCTCTCTGGCAGACGCCATTTGAGTGACAGGGGCAAGGGTGCCCTTTCTCATGAGAAAGAATAAAGACCTTTTCTGATCTCAGACTCAGACTCCAAACTCTTTAATCCCACACATTAATATGGTCAATTATTGTAAGGGTTATGGGATTTAAAGATCTCCCATGCCCCATGGACGTGCTGACATAGCAGAGCAAGAGAAAGTGAAAAGCCGAGCTAACGGTCCTGCGGTTGGCAGTTGGCGGCGGTTGCCTTTTTTTTTTTTTTTAGTTAGGACCCCTGCTGAGCACTGCCAGCGGCCGGAGCTGCTGGGAGCAGGACTTTCTGCTAAGGACTCCTGCTGAGGACTGCCAGGGGCCGGAGCTGCTGGGAGCACA
>NW_027187372.1:2781658-2821015 GCF_028583685.1 Petaurus breviceps papuanus
TTATTTCCCCAAATGGCAAACCTGACATATTTTGTGATGGATAATTACATCAGCATATTTGTAATCTCTATAGGCATTGTGAATATGGCATTGCTGATACATTTATGCTAATAGTTCTCCTAACAGTGAACCAGCCCTATATTCCTTGTATAAATCCCACCTGATCATAGTAGTGTATGATCTTTGTAACATATTGCCCTTGCAATCTTTGTAACATATTGCTCCTTGCTAGTTGACTTTATTTTAAAATTTTCTATCAACTGGGAAATTGGTCTACAATTTACTTTTCTCTGCTTTCGCTCTTCCTGATATAGGTATCAGCACCATATTTGTGTTGTGAAAGGAATATGACTCCTTCTTTGCCTATTTTGCCAAACAGTTTATATAGTACTAGAATTAACTGTTCTTTAAATGTTTGGTAGGATTCACTTGTAAATCCATCTAGTCCTGGGGATTTTTTTCTTGGAGAGCTCATTAATGGTTTGTTCAATTTCTTTTCCTAAGACAGGGTTATTTAAGTATTCCATTTCCTCTTCTGTTAAATCTGAACAATTTATATTTTTATAAACGGTCATCCATTTCTCTTAAATTATTAGATGTACTGGCACATAACTGAGCAAAATAGCTCCTAATAACTGTTTTAATTTCATCTTCATTGGTGGTACATTCATTCTTTTATTATTGTTGTTTTTGCTTTTTGGAGGCAGGAGGCAGGGCACCTGGAGTTAAGTGATTTGCCCAAGGTCACATGGCTAGTAAGTGTTAAGTGTCTGAGGCCAAATTTGAACTCAGGGCCGACTGACTCTAGGACCGGTGCTCTATTCACTTCTGACACCTAGCCACGCCACTGGTACATTCATTCTATTTTTTTTTTTAAAGCAATTGGGGTTAAGTAACTTGCTCAAGGTTACACAGCCAGGTGTTTCTGGGTGGGTGCTAAGTGTCTGAGCCCAGATTCAATCCCCAGGTCATTCCGACACTGGGGCCGGTGCTCTTACTTGCTGTGCTACCTGGCTGCCCCCATTCTATTAATTTTTGATACTGGTAACTTGCTTTCTTTATCAAAATCAAATTAACTAATGGTTTATCATTTTCCCCCATAAAATCAGCATCTAATTTTATTAAGCTTTTTTACTTTCAATTTTATTACTCTCTCCTTTGATTTTCAGGATTTCCAACTTAGTATTTAATTGGGAGGGGAGAGGCTAATTTGTTCTTTTTCTAGTTTTTTAAACTGCATGCCCAATTCACTGGTCTTTCTCTAGTTCACTGATGTAAGCATTTATAGAGATACAAATTTTACTGTAAGTACTGCTTTGTCCACATTCCATAAATTTTGGTATGTTGTCTCCTCTCATTCTTTTTAATGAAAGCATTCTAAGCACAGGGTTTAGAATCAGGAAGTCTCATCTTTGTGAAATGTGTAATCCTAGGCAAAGTCACTTAACCCTGTTTGCCTTAGTTCCTCCTCTGTAAAATGACCTGGAGAAGGAAATGGCAAACCACTTCAATATCTTTGCCAAGAAAACCCCAAATAGGATCATGAAGATTTGGTCACAACTGAAATGACTCAATGACAACAAAAACAAGCCTCTGTTACACAGTCAGTGTGACCTAAAGGAAGTCATTGAATCTCTTACTGCTCTAGGCAACTAAGAATAAAATTTGCAAAGCCGTGGACCTGCCTTAGTAGAGGGCATTTCCTCTCCTTGGACTTCCCTATACTAATGAAATGGTTGGTCCAGGAAAAAGAAAAAAGAAAATACCCAAAAAAATTATGAGCAAGTTAACCAAAATCATAAACCTCTCATTCTTCTCTTAATAATCTGCAGGTTCAGAGATCCTGTATGATTAAAAATTTTTATATGAAGACAATGCTAACTGACCCACTTTTTGGTAAGAGAAGTTTTGAGTTTTCTAGTAATAATATTAAATTACACTGAATTATCCACATTCTTAAAACTTCTCTGCCTTTAAAAATACAGATTTCCAGGATGAATAGATACATGGCTGGGAGTGCCTTTGGGGGTGGGGAGAAAGAAGTGCTTTGTGGGAACAGAGATTCTTTCCATACAAAGCTAACTGAGCCTCAGGGGAATCAACCCCATAACCTTGGTCTTTGAAGTAGCTTATTCTAACCAACTGTCCTAACAAGCCCAAATCATATCTGATAAAGATAAGAACTCCAATAGAAGCCTGCCCCTATAAAAATAATAGAAGATAAGAATTTTACTAAGGGTGCTTTGGTCCCTTTTTATTCCAACCTGAATCCAACTATATGGTAATTAAAACTAGAATAATATAAGTTTTGTCTGATAGACCTTCCCTACATTATAGGTTTCAACCAATAGAAGTTTTTAAAACGCAATTTGGTTTGCATGTGGAATAATGCTTTAAAGATACATTAAAAGCTTATTTTCCAAAGTAAGTAGTCATGGGGCAGCTAGCTCAGGAGACAGAGCACTAGCCCTGAAGTCAGGAGGACCCAAGTTCAAATATGACCTCAGATACTTACTAGCTGTGTGACCCTAGGCAAGTAACTGCCTTGCAGACTGCCTTATCAAAAACAAACAAAAAAAAAAACCTCACAAAGTAAATATTCACAAACATTAATTTGGGGCTTAGTGCTTAACAAGACATTAAAAAAACTGTGAAAAGGTAGACAGCATCCAAGCCCAATCTAAATCAGGCCCGCACAACATACAGTCTGCTGGCAGCTTGTGGCCAGTCACCATAGCCTGGGGGAGGTATGTTGTATAGACCTGCATCCTTTACATTTTTTGCTGGCTGCCTGAAATCCCAAAATGGTAATGGCTAAAGGACCTAATAATTTTATTCATAATAGAGTAATTTAAAAATAATTTACCTCAACAAGGATTCCAACAAAAGGTATGGAAGCTTCTTCATATTTGATAAAGAACAACTCTGGATTTGTCTTCCAGACACCAAGCCATTTGTCTTTCATCTTCAATTTTTCTGATAGATATTTGCTCATTGCTTCATCAGCATCCTCTGCCTAGCACAAGTGTAATGGAAAATATTAGTAACACTGTATTTATGACTAAATGTTCTAGTTGGCTTCCATTCAAATATGAATTAATGAAGGTGGAAAAGAACATTCCTTTTAAAAAAGGAAATTTGTAGAAACAGAAACCAAAGAGAAACCACCTAAGCATTTTCTTTAGAATTAAAACAAACTGGAAAGAGATCTATAAGCATACCATAGTACTTTGTAGAAGTGTCTTTCACTCAAAACCAGAATATAGTACATTTATCCAAAAGCAAAATGATATAATTCTAACTCTCTAAGTAGAATGACCGTATAAAAACAAAATAAATAATCCTTTGCCTCAAACTAATTTTTGCAAAGGGCTGTTTAATATTCAGAGAACTTTCCAGAAACTTTAGTATATGAAAATCTAAAACGTCCTTTCATTTTATAAATGCAAACATCAACAACAACCAAATTGTCTTGATTTGATGGGATCACCACGGGTTTAAATTTCAATTCAAGGATGACAAATGACTAAAGTTAAATAATCTTTTTTAGCTTGAAAACATGTTGCTTTACAAATGACACAATAACATATACTGATACTGTACCAATTACTGTAAATTCTGTTTTAGTATTCTTTTTTGGATTTATCTCAGTATCAAATACATGTGTTTCATTAAAAAATAGTATCTTTAAAGATTTTATTGAAATGTTGTCCAGTATTCAGCTCTCACCCAGGATCACCATATAACATCTATGAGAACAGGTAAAAATTTTATTTATTTATTTATTTATTTTTGAAATATACACTACAAATATTTATCATCTAAAAACCACTCCTAAAATGAGGATTTTGGCCCTGGTTGCACACAAATCAAAACTGAACTTATGTCAATAAAGGTCCAACCAGGGCAAGTAGGTGGCGCAGTGGATAGAGCATTGGTACCTGGTAGCCAGAGTACCTTAATTCAAATCCAGCCTCAGACACTTGACACTTACTAGCCCTGTTGATCCTGGACAAGTCACTTAACCCTGACTGCTTGGCCCAAAGAAATAAAGGTCCAACCTCTAAATATTCCAATCTAAAAAAATGAAATAAAAATTCTAACGGTGACCCTGGATGTAACAAATCTACAGTGACAGGAACACATGCCTTCAACTTTTAGGGACCAAAAATTAGAAAAACCCTTAGTTAGGGCGCCCTTTACTTGTTCAAGTAAACTTCCACATCTATGGAAAAATATCGTAACAAGTGTTTATTTATACTGCAGTAATAAGAGTAAAATTCATCATTTAGAGTCAAATGAGCAGAACCAAGATAACGTTGTGCACAGTAACAGCAGTATCATTCTAAGAACACCTGTGAACCCCTAAGGAAGATGCAGTCTACCTCCAGAGAAAGAAGAGGGGGGGTGGGAGAGTGGGGGGGGGTGTACTGTGAGAAACGGTGACTTCTTTAGTTTGGGGGTGGGGGGTGCAGGTCTGAATTTAAAACGCAACAAAAATTTCTTTTCCACTTTTAAAAAGAAAAAACTGTAATAAAAGCTGGTCTTCCCGAGTTCCAGGCTCCTGGGCAGGGTCTTTCCCCTCGGTGGCAGGGGCCGGGAGCGCGGTACCTCCGCCGCCTCCTCCTCAGTCATGGGAGTGGCAGTGACTCCTGGGCCGTGGAGTCGGCCTTTCCACCCGCGGCCGGGCACTCTCCGCGCCATGGCCCCCGCAGAGCCAGGCGGCCTCCGAATTCAGTTGGGGGGCCGGGGTGGGGGAGGGGATCTCCCACAGGCCGCAGTGCCCCCCACCCCCACCAGAACAGGCATCAGGAGAAGGCAGCTGCTGACGCCCTGGAGACGGGGAGACCTGAGTTCAAAGCCTGCCTCGGACACTTAGTAGCCAGGTGCCCCTGGGCAGGTGTCACTTAAATTGGCTTGCCTCGGTTTCCCCCGAACGTAAAACGGGGGCCCCCTCTAAGTGGGCTGCGGAGGGGCTCAGAGGAGGTGGGCCCCGTAAAGCACTGGGCCGGGTGCCCCACCACGCGTGAACACCCGCGCCGCGGGGGACCGACGCGGCCACCTCCAGCCCCGCCCGCGCCTCCCCCCGGCCCCGGGCGGCCGCCTCACCTTGCAGCCCTGCAACACCTGGTCACAATAGAGCGCCACCTTCTCGTCCCGCCACATGCCCCTCATGGGGGACGCGCAGACGGGCGGCAGCGGCTGCGCCTCCTCCTCGTCCTCCTCGTGCACCAAGAGCAGGCCCTCATCCTCCTCTTCCTCCTCCTCACCCTCTCCGCCGGGGCCCTCGGCCTGGGGGATGGGCAGAAGCTGCAGCCGCCGCCTCGCCGCCTCCCGGCCCTCTTTGCCCTTCACGGGCCTCGGCGAGGCCACTACCGACCGCACCGGGGACATGTTGCTTTTGGCGGCCGCTTCTTCGAGGGCCGAGAAAACGGCCTTGTCCCTGCGCCTCCCGGGGCTGATCACCACAGCCGAGTCCCCCGTCTCGGTATTGTCGGGTCCCGACGCCATGTCGTCCGCAGCCTGGCCTGGAGGTAGAACCGTTAGCCACTTTTCCCGCCCAGCGCAGGGCTGGCCAATGGGCACGCGGCACGCTTCCGGGCGCCGCAACGAGCGGCAGCGACGGCACGCGGCACGACGGGAGGAGGGGAGAGCACAGCGTGCACAGGCTTAACCACCACGCTCCTCCACGTGGTCTCCGGAGCAGCCCCCCCCCCCCCCCCGGAGGGGGGGGCGGCCCCCCCCCCCCGCCCCCCGGGGCGGGGGGGGGGGGGGGGGGGGAGGCCCAAGCACCTGGTCTGTTTGGTTTTTTTTTTTTTTGACTGAGCGTGAGTATGGCACTGAATAAATGAGACTTTAAACACACCCGCCCCCGTCCTGATGCACACTACACAAAATACACAAGGCACGGCCACGGAAAATCTGCAACTTTTGCCGAGCACGGCTAAGGGTGTTGCCTGCTTCCATTGCATTTCATTTTGTGCGCGTTGGAGCAAAACGCTGATTTTCTAGAGATACTTACAAAGGACGGGAAAGAAAGGGCAGAGAGTTGTACTAAATCAAGCCTTTGTGAAGTGCCGTGTACGCCTGGGGACCGGGACGAAAATAAAGCAAACAGAGCTGGTTCTCCAGGAGCTTGCGGTGTAGGGAGGGGGAGGATAACAGGTGTCTGTAATCCGTTAATTAAACCGACCCAGAAAGGGGTCACAGAAGAGTCAAACACCACCGAAATGACCGAGGAAGAACGATATAGACGTGGGTATATGTTGTTACAGTGTATACAAGCACATGTAAGGCACGATGAGCCATGCATCCATGCTGAGGGGCATATGTGTGCATGTGTACGTGTACATGTGATGCATATATACATGCACAAATATTATGAGCAGGTATATGTGTACATACACACAGCTATGTTCAAATACATACTCATACCCATGTGCATGCATAAAGGCACATATGCATATGCAGTGTGCACACAACCTGTATATAAAGGCATGTGTGTGCAGTACAATATGCATAGGCATGTGTACAACATGTATAGAGACATGTATGTATATATACATACAACCATGTGCATGCATACAGTGGAGTATTTGTATTTGCATTTTGTATATAGATGTGTGTACACACATATATACATACATTTATTATGAGTTATGGGCATTTACAGATATACAAACTGTATATCCTGCCCAGGCATGTGACCTTGTGGATTTGGTTTGGGGTTCAGAATAATCAAGGTCGTCTGTGTTGGTAGACTCTATCTGGGTAAGAGCAGGCAGCTGCTTCTGTCATGGGGATAAAACCAAGCAAAGAGAGGTTTTACAAGATTACCAAACATTAGTACAAACATTTGGCTTCTTCCCTTCTTCCCTCCTTTCCTCTCTCAGAAACTGAGGGCAGTGTAGAGGTAGCACAACCTATTCCAGAGGGCTGGGGCAGGTGATGTGATGGCAATGATATTTTTAGAGGAATGCATAACTGGAAAAGAATGTGGCCTGGTGGTGTAGTGAGATCAAGGGACAACCAGTGGACAGCCCTTGCATCCCCTAAATATATCAAAAATATTGAAAGGACAGGGGAAGGCCCTGGCACATTTGATGAACTCCTTGTGGAGTACAAACAAAGGAGGAAATGAACAAAAGTGAGGTACGTGTTCATATCAGAGATCACAGATTCCCAATGGAGTATTGATATGTAAGGACCATGAGTTTCAGAGAGGCTAGTTGACGAAGAGATCTCAGAGGTTTTTAGCCCAACCCACTAATTTTACTGAAGAGGAAACTGAGTCCCATAGTGTAGCGGCAAGCACCCCAAGCATCCTCAGGGTCGCTGCCCACACAGGTTCTTGGATCTGCTTTGATAAAGGAAAGCAACTCAAAATGGGTTAACAAGCTTACTTTAATCAGTCACACATGTATCGTTTACCTAGTTCAGGCGAAAGAGGTCAGCACCCCGAACTTCAGAATATACAGATAGAATTATCAAGACAGAAACAGATCAAGTAGACAGCTTTCCAAACTGTCTAACCACTACATCCATACCAAATCAACATCTGGGTTTTTCAAAGCCGGGGGGCTCTGGACAATGGCTTCCCATAATCCAGATCAAATCACAGAACACTTCTCAAAGTGAGCCTCCAAAACAAAGCTACACATCAGGGCTTATATAGCCTTCTCCTGGCTCAGAGAATGTAACAACCTTGTTGACTCACTGGCCAATCAAGAAGTATCTACTGAAAAACAAGCCTCCCACCCCAGGCTCCAGGTGCACTTTAGCCTAGGGGCAGGGAAGATCTTCAAAATTTACATTCCCATTACACATAGGTATGCAGGGACTTGCCCAAGGTCATATAGGTAAGCAAATGCCAGAACTGGGATTCAAACCCAGTCCTCCAAGACCAAATCCTAAGTTCTTTCCACTACACCCTGGCCTCTTTCCCCAGCCTCTATTGTGATGTGTTTTTCAGACAGCTTAGAATTCTCACACTGAAGAATGACTGGGATTCAATACTAGGTCAGGAATTTTCAGCTGAGAACAGTAAGAGGAATGGTCTGGGACCACATTTGGATTTGCAAAATTTGTTCAAAGCAATACACGGTGGAGAAGGACACTGCAAAAATAATTTCTGGTGTTGTTTTCCTACTGAATGAGCACTCTATTGGTTGCCACAATTTCTATTTACAATTTAGCAATGAAAACACTGGAGGTATTGACGTCACCACAGCATATTGGGAAAACACCTGCCTTCCTTCATACTCATCTGGAAGAACATTTTGTTAGGATTTGGGTCCAACATGAGGAAAACATTAGCTATAATGTTAACACTGTTTAGGGAACAGTTACAATACTCATCATGTTCTGGAGTAGTCTTACTCAGTCTGGCCCTTTTGTTGGGAAACCCAGATGTTAGTAAGTCAAGCTGCAATCACACAGACTTCACTCTCTTGAGAACAAGAACTGTTTTGATGTATTCTGTTCCCAAATAAGTTTGTTTCTCATAAATCCTAGTTTCCTTGCTTTTAGTCTTAATAAATAATAAAGTAATGAAGAACATCTGTCCTGGAAGGCCCCACCTGTGTAGGCAGAGCAGGAAACTATGTCTGTCATGTGAGTAAAATAATAATAGAATTTTAGAGCTGAGGGAGAGACTCTACAAAATATTAGAGATTATCTACTATATCCCATTTCCCTCACTATTTAATTTTTATTTCTTTTACAATTAAATTAAGAACGAGAAAGCCTAATTTTTAAAGTTAAATTATATGTTTTTCAATGAACAAAAATCTATTTCCTAATCTTCCCATGGTCCCCTTTCATTGGAAAAGAAAAAGAAAAGCCATGTAACAAATATACAAATTCAAGCAAAACAAAATTTCAAAACAAAAAACATTTTTTAAAATGTCTCACTCTATATCCTGAGTCTATCACCTCTCTGTCAGGAGGCAGATTAACATGCTGCATCTTTGGTACTCTGGACTCAAGGTTGGTCATTGAGATGATCAGAGTTCTTAAATCTTTCAGAGTGGTTCATTTCATTTATTTATTGCTTTTTGGAGGGGGAAAGGTAGGGCAATTGGGGTTAAGTGACTTGCCCAAAGTCACATGGCTAGTTTTTTGTGTTTGTTTTAATTGTCTGAGGTCGGACTTGAACTTAGGTCCTCTTGACTCCAGAGCCAGTGCTCTATTCACTACACCACCTAGCCACCCCTAGAGTGGTTCATTTTAGCAGTGCACAAATTGTTCTGGTTCTGCTCCTTTTACTCTGCATCAGTTCACCTTAAATCTTCCCAGCTTTCTCTGAAACTTAGTATCTTGCTACATAGTAGATGCTTAATAAAAGTTCATTGACTGACTCATGGCATAATAGTATTCCATTACATTCAAATACCACAATTTGTCCAGTTATTTCCCAACTGATGAGCATTTCCCTTAGTTTACAGTTCTTTACTGATGTAAAAAGAATTCCTATAAGTGGCTTTGTACATTTGGGTCCTTTTCTGCTTTCTTTGATCTCTAGTGCTAACAGTGGTATTGCTGGGTCAAAGGATGTACACAGCTTAATAACAAATTGCTTTCCAAAATGGCTAGACCAATTCACAGCTCCACTAATGGCACATTAATGTTAATTAGGCTACAAGCAATTATTAAGGTAGTTGCTCCTATAAAACTTCAGGCAGATTGTATTAGAGTAGCAATTATTACTAGATCTATATGGCTAATTTATGAATAGGCAATTAGAGATTTTTTAGGTCTGTTTTGAGTAAGCAAATAAAGTTGTTATAATTATGATCCATATAGATAAAATAATAAATGGGTATGAGAAATATGTGGTGATTAGATCAACAAATACTTATGTAATACCATAGCCTTCAAGTTTTAATAGAATAGCAACAGTGTGCATTTTTTCCACAGTCCATCCGATATTTGATATTTTCTTTTTTTGTCAATTTTGCCAATTTGATGAGTGTGAAATGAAATCTCAGAGTTGATTTAATGTGAATTTCTCAAGTAATTGATAATTTGGAGCATTTTTTCATATGGTTATTATAGCTTGATTTCTTCTTTTGAAAACTGACTATACATTTCCCTTGATCATTTATCAATTGGGAAATGACGATTATTACAAATTATAAAATTCAAATTGTAAATTTGAATCAATTTTTTAAATATCTTGAAAATAAGACCTTTATCAGAGAAATTTGCTTATCAATATATTTCCCAGTTATCTCCTTCCCTTCTAGTTTTAGCTGCATTGATTTTGTTTGTGCAGAGTATTAAATTTTATATAATCCAAATTGTCTTTTGTGATCCTCTCTATCCCTTGTTTGATTATTACTTCTACTCCTACCATAGATCAGAAAGGTAATTGCTTCTTTGTTTCTTTAATCTGTTTATGATTTCATCCTTTATGTCTGAGTACTATTATTCATTAGAAGCTTGTATTGATATATGATGGAAGACATTAATTTATAAGTAGGTGCTATCAGACTGCTTTCCAGTTTTCCCCATAGGCTTTTTTTTTTGTCAAATCGTGAGTTCTTTTCCAAGAATAGCTGAGGAATTTGAGTTTATCAAACACTAGACCACTATGTTCTTTTGCTTCTGTGTGTGTTGTATACCTAATCTGTTCCACTGATCAACCTTTCTATAGAAAGGCTAATCGTTTGAATTGCTTGCCCAAGGTCTCAAAGGCTAGTTAGGGACAGAACCAAGATTATAATCGTTATCAACTAACTCCCAATTCAGTGTTCTTTCTATGATGATGTTATTTGAAATGGAAACACCTCACACCTTCAAATAACTCCCCTACTCTGCCTGATTGTGCCGTGGTGTTTGCCTGCATTTTAAATTGCTTTTTTGGGTAAGACTGTATATATTCAGGAAATCCTAGTGAAACTTGAATGTTATTTCTGTAGTCGTTAGTCCTAAGGTCATGTTAGCCCTGGCTTTCATCTCCCAAGACAGCAATCTACAGAAAATAGGAAATAAGCATTTATTAAGTACCTACTGTGTGCAAGGCACTACACTAAGTACTTTACACAGATTATCTCATTTGTCCTCACAACAACTTTGAGAAGTAGGTGCTATTATTGTGCCTATTATACAATTGAGGAAACAGAGGCAGACAGTGGTTAAGTGACCTACCCAGGGTCACACAACTAGTAAGTGTCTAAGGCTGGATTTGAGCACACATCTTCCTGACTCCAACATTCCAGCACTTTATCCTAGCTAGGTCAGGGAATAAACATTTTCATGGGGGTAGGGATACAGTAAATTGATCAAGAGCACATGGCAATGATCAGGGAGGTCAGGCTTAGGTAAAGGTCACTCAGAACAACCAGGAGAAGCTTAAGGGTCTTGAGGATAAAAGGGAAAATATGTACCAGCTTTGCCCATTTAATTTTGCCTAGCATAGGCAAATGGACATTTAAGCCATTTTTGCCTGAGGCATTGGGAATAAATAACTGAACCAGAGAAGGATTTAAAGGGAAAAGGCAATACTTGCATCCTTTTCTCATGCAACAGCAACATAACTATAACATGCTGTCTAAACAGCTCCATATTTTCCACCATCAGTGTGATATAGCAGAAAGAATACTGTATTTGAAGTCAGCAGAGCTTAGGTTTGAATCCTGATACTAGCTGTGTGACCATAACCTCTTAGTTTCTCTATAGGACTTGCCTTACAAGCATAGATTTGCATTACCAAATGGGCTGAGTGTGCCAGGGTATGCCACACACCCTGGGGTGATCACAGTGATCATTGACATGGGTGCTACTTATGGACCTTGTGGCTTCCAGATTTAGCCTGCCGGTTCCACAGGAGAAGGCCAACACACCAGTGTCAGGAAGCTGTCCCCCAGGCTGAGGAGAGGGCCCTTTGCCCAGGAGGCACTAAGAGTAAAGCCAGGGAAAATCAAGGGGAATAGCTACTAGAATGTTTGGAGGTAGTCATAGTGCTATTACCTTTCCTGAAAGGACTGCTACAAGAAAGTAAGGGGGAAGGGACTAAAGGGAAAGTTAGGGGGAGATATAAGAGTCAAACTAGGGGAAGGGACAATCAGTATGCTTGTCATCTTGGGGTGGGGGATAGGAGAGAGATGGGGAGAAAACTTAAAACCCAAAATCTTGTGGAAATGAATATTGAAAATGAAAAATAAATAAATTCTAAAAGGACTGCTAGTGAAGGGTCAAGTTGTTCAGACTATTTGGCCTTAGCTTTTAGCACATGAAAGGCCATTTGTGAGATTGAGAGAGTTGATTGCCTCCTATTTATGGTTTATATACACATATGCATATATACATATACACACATACATATACATACATACATGTGTATATAGTTTGTATACAGTTGTTTGCATGTAGTCTCCTTCATTAGAATATGAGCTCCTAGAGATCAGGGACCGTGTTTTTGCCATTCCATTCCTAGCACTAAGCACAGGGTCAGGCCCACAGTAAATTCCTAATAAATGTTAATGGACTTAACTTGATCCTTGGTTCTTCTTGTGCCCCTCAGGGATACTTGCACACACATCCAGTCCATGCTCTGTGTGTACATTTGCTGATAGGGTGGTTGTTAAAATCACCCTCCCCCTTTCTATACATATATATGTATGTGTATAAAATATATTATATATAAAATATATCTATAAAATATTGCATAGTATATATGTGTATGTGTATATTGTATGTATATGCACATATATACTTATATTTTATCCTAAGGGAGCCACTGGAGTTTATTGAATAGGGGAGTAACTCAGATCTGTGTTTAAGGAAAATTACTTTATCTACAGTAATGGCAAGAGAAAGGAATACAATTAACAGAAGAAGACATAATCAAGAACCACTTGTCTAGCTTTGAATATAGTCACCTACAATATACTAACCAATCTACTTATTTACCATTCTCAGTGTTCTGCCAAGTACCTACTAAGTACCCAGCCCTTTGCCAACAGAAGGCAAAACAGATTATTCGTAGAGCAACAACTTAAAATTATGCCAAATTGAAAAATAACTTTAATCGAGAATGGTTTTTTTCATGCCTTAAAGTTGATTTCTAGTCAGTCTGAAATTTGGGATACTACATTCAGTGGAAAAACCCATCAATTTCTAGTAAAGAGTAATGATGGACAACAGCAGCTAGCATTTTTTAAATGCCTTCTATGTGCCAGTCATTGTGCTAAGTGCTTTAAAAATATTACCTTTTCAAATTTTCTCAACAACCTTGGAGGTGGGTTCTATTACAATGGTGCCTATTTTCCTGATGAGGAAACCGAGGCAAACATCTTTCTAAACAATTCATTACCCTGTATCCTGGAAGGAAAGAAGTTGTAAAGAGAGTGGAAAGGTAAGAGGGGAGCAGGTTATGGAGGGTTTTAAAAACCAAACAGGATTTTACATTTGATCCTGGAGTCAATAGGGAGATATTGGAATTGATTGAAAGGGATAGGGGATGGAGGAATGACATAGAGACAGACTTTAGGAAGATTATTTGATTATTTGCAACAACCTGCTAGTTATTGCAGTAGTCCAGGTGTGAAGTGATGTCACCAAGCTGGTAACTTTAGATGCTAGATGTGAAGAATCCAGAGACTCTTTCTAACTATGAAAATTAAAAAAACAACAACAACAACACAACTCTGGTCATTAGGAATCATTGTGATATTAGAATTGTGTCACCCTTTCCATTTACCAAAAAAAAATTAATCTTCCTTCGAAACATAAATCAAGTCATAGGTTTTACATATATGGAAGGAACCTCAGTGATCATCTAGTCCAATGCTTCACAAACTTCTCTGAAGTGGTTGGAAACCATTTTAAACAAACCTTTGGTGGACCCCTTAATGGTAGAATCCTCTGAATAACTACTATTTTCATACCTATTAACAAACAATATAAAGTTCATTTTAAAACAATTTGGGGTGTTTTGGGTTTTCTTGCAGCACAATGAGACCATCTGAATTCTAGTCCAATGAGCCCCCTTATTTTACAGATGAAAAACAGGCCTCCAAAGGGGAATCAGCTTGCATAGGGTCATGCTGATAAGGGAGGCACCTTATTTTATAGATGAGGAAAGCAAGTCTTGGAGAAGATGACCCAGGTTGAAGCCCCAAGTTTTCTGACTTCAAGTCAGTGTTTGATCTGCCATATTCCAAGAAGCTGTTTCTAGTTCCCATCTTGCTTGACGTTTGGTTTTCAGAGCATTTATGCACTGTGTCAAGATTTTTGAATTTGATTTTGGTTACACCAGTCAACATATGAATGTAGTACTCTGAGCCAGTAGAGCTGGGGGAAGCTATGTTTTTAGTATATTGTTGGAACAAATATTTGCTGAATGAATGAGTATATTGTTGAATTATTTGAAATACTGCTGCCATAGCCCTGGGGTGTTTGCAGGAATTTCATACTAATGGAGCCCCAGAAATAGTTGTGTGGCACATAAAAAGTAAGCCGTTAGGGGGCAGGGAGAGGGAGGAGCATTAAAAGGGAGTGGGAGAGAGGCAATGTTCCCAATTGCTCGTGTGGTTGTGGGAAAGCCACTGTCATTCTATAAATGATTTAGGGGAAAAATAGGGCTTGGACTGTGCAGGAGCTCCATCCAGTCCATCACCTTTGGAGGGCTTTTAGAGCAGCTATTCCTTTTTTTTATTTTTTGAGAAATTTTCCATCTGGAGCTTAGAAATGTGCCTATATATTGGTTTTTTTTTTAAACTTGTAAATCCCTAAGTTAGAAATGGTTGGGAAATACTATAAAATTGCAGTGGGGCTAAAGTCAGGAAGATGTGAGTTCAAACATGGCCTCAAACACTTAACAGCTGTGTAATCCTGAGCAATCACTTAACCTCTTATTGCCTCAGTTTCCTTATCTGTAAAATGGGGAAAATAATAGCACCTACTTCCCAGGGTTGTTGTGAGGATCAAATGAGATAATAATTGCAAAAAGCTGAACATGGTGCCTGACACATAGTAAGCGATAAGTTAGTTAAGTGTAAGTATAGTAAGAATAAGTATAGTATAAGTAAGTGTAAGTACAGTTAGTTAAGTATAAGTATAGTAAGTTAGATATTGTTACATTAGGATGTTCTAATATTAATCTTAGTTATTATATTTTGATATAACATTACTATGATAAAATTAATGCATTATTAATATTATTTTAAAGTTCTAGGCTACAAAATTTATTTCCATTCATTCTAATGTTCATCCATCAGCATGCTTACTTTTCCCTCCTTTGTCATCCCTCCCAAAGATCTATGTATGTTTCAACTACGTCTCTAGAGAGAGGACAAAAGGAATTGCTGTTTTTGGAAGAACCTCTCTCTGGTGTTGGCCAGAGGAGGTCACTAGAGAACTTCAGGGTTGATTAAATGCCACATTCCCAAAGGGTTGGGCGGTGCCCAGAGCATTCCTCTGGTCCACGCTCTGAATTAGCACAGGGTTGCACACTGCTTTGCTGCAGGACAAGCCTAGACATATTTCTTTAATGTTTCAAGCTTCTTTGCCCTCCAGGTGATGTTCTGCTGGATCTCCAGCATTTGGCAGTTTGTTTTCCTTAAGCATTTTCATTTTGTATGAATTTTATTTTTTTAAGGAACTATCCAACTTTTAATTTCATTCTAGATAAAATCATACAAGAGGAACAATTACAACTACTTGTTCTGTCCAGAGGCTAAATAGATTCTATTAAAGAAAGGAAGTGGAGGTTATGGAACACGCGTGACCTAAAACCACATAATGTGTGACTGTCCTTCAAAGAAGGGTAGAAACAGAAACTATTATTTCCTGGCTCTGGAGATGTCTGGAAAGGGGCCTGGAGAACTGATAAAATGTCTTGGATCTGTTGTCTGGCAGTCTTGATGCGTTGATGGAGGGATAGCAACTCAGCTTATATTTGCAAAAGACAAAAATAATCTAGAATTGGATGGCATAGGTAAAAAGATATTAGGGATCATCTAATTCTATCCTATCAGTAAAGACACTGAAGTTCAGGGGAATGAGAATTGTGCCCAAGGTCAGACCAGGACTATAACTCATGTTTCATGGTCCATTGCCTCTTACTTGAATAAAATAATGTACTGTCATTGTATTATTTGGTATTATGGCCTATTGATACAACAGACTCATAATTACATGCTTGAAAATTTTACCTCATTTGTCAATGGCCCAAGCATCCTTGCTATTAATGTAATTAACACATGAGAGAGGGGATAATTCATGAATTGTTGCTTTAGGGCCCAAAATTAAATCTTATGGTACTACTTTCCTTCCACAGATAAATAATTATGAGTAAGAGGCAAGGTTCTACTGAATATAAATGTGCATATTCTAACTAATGCAGTATACCATTCTCATATTTCTCCTAGCACTTTGTCTAGACCTCCTTATCACATTCTACCTTACCTCATACTTGAGGATTTTGGTGTTTGTTTTTGTTTTTTAATCTTTGTGTACCCTGTTCTTAGCAGGGTATCTTATAAATTAGGCCATACATATGATTTTGTTGGAATGGTAAACTCCCTCTACCAACACAAGCAACTGTTTTGGAAATTATAGGGTCATAGGGGAAGTATGTGTCAGAGGCAGGATTTGAATCCAAGTCTAGTTACTAAGTAAGAGGCCACTTCTTTATCCAGTTTACCTTATATACAGCGGTGCTTCAGGAATGTTTGTTGAATTGATTTGAATTGGTAAGGCAAAACTCTGTCCCTGGTATGAATCTAATTATTTCTTGTTTTCATTTCTCGAGTTTTTAGGTCATAAAGATAACCCCTCTCAATTGGACTTGTGGTCTTCTTCTGCCTTGCCTACAACCACATAGTCTAAAAATGATAGTTGACACTATGTGCCAACAAACAGGTATCTGTATGAGAGAAGGAGCCCTCATTCGATATTGCCCAATTAATTGATCAGAGGATTTTTGAAATTTGTCAAGAGGTACTCCAACATCATCCCCTAGATCTTCTGATTCACCCTGGGTTAAATAGTGTTGATTGGCTCTTCTACCTTTGATGCTAAATGTTACAGAGTTCTGGGACTTTCAGGAATAGGACTTTTAGGATGAAAGCTTCTAGGAATTTGTGGCATCCTTTGTGATGGGCAGGGTAAGGGTAGAAAGAATATGAAGTACAGTAGCAGGAATTCCTCTTTCTCCCCTTCCTGTACCTCACCCTTCCGGAAAAAATATAGACAGTAGTACAGAAAAAATGTCCAAATGCTAGCTACAGTAGTCATATCCTGCTGGAAAAAAATTAGCTTGGGTTTAACTTATTATAATTACATTTGGGACCTTTTCATTCCTTATCCTTTTAATTTCAAATTAATTTTCACCTTAACTCTTAACATTTTGGCATCCACAATGACATAGTGGAATAGTAGGAAGAGAGGCAAAGGGTGCTAGGAAATAGACTTTTGATTTAGAAACATTAATTTAACTGTAGATACTCTAATGTGAGATCTCTGTCTAATGACCAATGAATTACCATACTATTGAAAGAAAGGGATGACATTAATATTTGTATTACTAAGATAAAACCAGAAAGCAGAAGAACTTGAAGTAAATGGAAGGATGGTTATAAGTTCTCCTTGGAGAGGTAAATGCATCCAAAGGTTACCAGAAACATAATTTCACTGGACACTTGCTCATTTTGCTTTGTAGTACTCATGATGAACATAAGCAACCATCATCAAGATAATTGCTGCTCATACACCAGCATCTTGCAGTAGTTAAGCATTTATTAAATGCCTATGATAAGTCAGGCACTTTGCTAAGTCCTAAAGATACAAAACTAAAAACAATTCCTGGTCTCAAGGAGCTTACGAACTAATTTGGGGTAAAGAAGAGAAAGTCTTTGAAGAACTTGATAAGATTCTCCAAACCAAGAAAAACTTGTTAGAAAATGTGTTTCAGATTTGGAAAAAGAAAGACGCCAAAGACTTGTACAATTATATAATGCTATTCAGAAGTTCCATGCCAATATAGCACGAATATTTTCTTCCAGAAAAGAGTAGGAAGGTGTTTGATATGATGAGCACTGAAAATATGAAACTAACTGATCTCAACAGATGACAGACAAGTCAGGATGTGAGCTCTGTAGTATGACCATAAATTAAATAAGGCAAAGGTCAAAATGAACATTAAATTGGGGGCTGGAACCAAGATAGTGGAGAAAAGACAGGTACTCACCTGAGCTCTCCCAAATTCCCCTCCAAACATCTTTAAATGATGCTGCAAAACAAATCCTGGAGTGGCAGAACCCACAAAAGGATGTGCTAAAACAATTTTTCCATCCCAAGACAACTTAGAAGGTTGGGAGGAAATATCTGTTGCACTAGGGTGAGAATGGAGCCAGTCTAGTATAGATTGTGCCTTAGCAAACCAGCAGCAGGCCTTGGGGGTAACTGAATCAGAACCATCAGCGGCAGCTTCCAGAGCTCTCAGCTCACAATAAGACAGGAAGGGGTTCAGACCACTGACCAGAAGGAGATCACAGCGGCTGGTTTGCTGACACTGGGGGCAGGACTCTGTTCCATTTCCTATATACACATCTGGGTTGCAGCCTTGGGTCACAGCCCCGGGGTGAAGAGGAGCACTAATACAGCAGAGCTTGTGACTACAGGAGAGCAAGGACCTAGGATAAGGTTCCAGGGTGGGAAAGAGTGCTTGTGAGTGCCCACAGACCAGAGCACAGGCCAGGAGAGCACTAAATACACCGTTCCTTAGAGCATACCACCTTGGAAGAACCGAAAACTTACAGATCCCCAGAACTAGTTCTGAAAACAGGTTCACAAGAAACCTGAAGCTTGGGACACTGCTCCCTCCATCCCAGAAACAGAATCGAACTTCAGTATAAAGTTAAAAGTCCAGACATAGGCTGGAAAAAATGAGCAAAAAAACAAAATTAACATTAAATTAAAAGAAAGTCAATATGAGTAGGTGCTAAACAATTGCAACAACGTCAACCAGCCCTTTTCTTTTTTTTTCACATTTAAAATTTTTTAATTATTTTTTTTTTAGTTTTCAACATTCAGTTCCACAAGCTTTTGAGTTTTAAATTTTCTCTGCCTCTCTCCCCTCTCCCCTCTTTCCTTCCCCCTCCCCAAGAGGGTATGCAATCTAATATAGGCTCTACATATACATTCATATTAATCATTTTCACATTAGTCATGTTATAAAGAAGAACCTTCCCTCTTCAAATGATCAGTTGCTACTGAAAAGTAGGAAATGGAAAAATTGGATTTATCAGGAAAATTTAAATGATATAAAGCAGTCATCACAATAAGGAGGCCCAAAGAGAACAGAAAATGTTCTAGCCAGCAAATACCTTATTTCCTTCCACTAGGACAGATGTGGCAGCCAAGTTCAAGATCTGTTTGGGATATAAACTCATTAGAGAGACACTATAGAGTAGAATGTTGGGAGATTATAAGCAGTATAATCTTATAAAATAGAAAAAAATAGAAGTGAAATTATTTCTAAAAAAAGGTTTGGCATGAAATTCTAGTGAGGGCATGCATAGCTAAATATCAGAAGGTTAAGACATGGAACACCTCCTGGTGAGGGTGAATTTGTCACAAACTTGTCGATGTTTCTGTATAAATGTAGTGGTAAGGCTGCTATGCTGAGCTGAGGAGCAGAGAAGTTGTTACTCTTACTCATTGGCACTGTCCATAATGCTCACCTTAAATTTTTCTCCCACTAAAGACAGATAAAGTCATTGTACAAGATAATCTAAATCCATGTTTTCTCCTTGCTCTAAGAAAATTTAAAAACACAAATCAATATGTTTCTTTTGTTCAATTCAAGTCCTGAATAAAGATTTCTCCTGATGAATTTTTTTTCCAGTTTATAAAAATCTACCCTTCTCCCTTTCCTTATTACCTTTCCTCTAATGCATTTGAGCAATGAAACACATAGGTCATCAGTGCAATGGTTAATCACCTTTAACTTAGAGAAACTGGCTTTTAAACAAAAATGAAGCAGAACGCAAACAAATTCTTAAGAAACAGGGATTGGGGAACAAGGACAACTCTCCTGAGAAAGAAGCTATGAGATAAGAGGAAGAAACCACCAGCCTTGGGTCTGTAGCTGGCCCTGCTTGCTAGCTTGTCTATTGTTCCACTGCTAGCCTCCTGCTGGTCTCATGGTCCCTGTGTACATATTTCTGGGCTGCTTCTCTGGAGCACCCCCTTGCTCCATGACTTCTCTTGGTCACCTTGGAACAGCTCCTAGTGGTGGTGATCACTCAACTTGCCTCCTTGGGGTGTCATTGGGGGTGACCACACTGCCTGCTTTCTTGGGGCCTACATCAGCTTATCTTGTCTGACATGCTCATATGCAGGTCACAAATGGGGTACCTGATTGAGTGGGGAGGTGAGACTGTAGCTTTTACACTTTCTTTCCTTCAGGATAAAAAGACTTGCTTGTCAGTAAAAATCTGTTAAGTTCAGAATAAAAATAAATGTGTATTTTTTATTGACTTATTTGTTAGTTTTCAACATTCACTTCCATAAGATTTTGAGTTCCAGATTTCCTCTCCATTTCTCTCTTCCCCTACCCCAAGACAGCATGTAATTTAATATAGGCTCTATATATACATTCATATTTAACCTATTTTCATAGTAATGTTGTAAAGAAGAATTGGAATTAATGGGAAAAAACACAAGAAAGAAGAAACAAAAAAAGAAAAAAGAGAGAGAGCAAATAACATGCTTCAATCTGCATTCAGACTCCTTAGTTCTTTTTCTGGATGTGGATAGCATTTTCCATCATGAGTCCTTTGGAGTTGTATTGAATCCTTGCATTGCTAAGAAGAGGTAAGTCCATCAAAATTAGCCATAGCACAATGTGCCTGTTCCTATGTACAATGTTCTCCTGGTTCTGTTCTCTTTACTCAGCATCAACTCATTCAAGTCTTTCCAGGTTTTTCTGAAGTCCACCTGCTCATCATTTCTTATAGCACAATAGTAATCCTTTGCATTTATATACAACTTATTCAGCCATTCCACAACTGATGGGCATCCCCTTGATTTCTAATTCATTGCCACCACAAAAAATGTACTGCTATAAATATTTTTGTACACGTTGAGTCCTTTCCCCATTTGTATGATCTCTTCAAGATACAGACCTAGAAGTGCTATTTCTGGGTCAAAAGGGTATGCACATTTTTATAGTCCTTTGGGCATAGTTTCAAATTGCTCTCCAAAGCAGTTGGATCAGTTCACAACTCCACCAACTATGCATTAGTGTTCCAATTTTTCCACATCTTCTCCAGCAATAAATGTATATTTTTAAAGTTCATCCTTCAGCACAAAAAGAGAAGAAAACCACCAATGAAAATAGCGAAACACAAAAAATAATAACTAGCATACATATAACACGTTAAAGTTTGCTGAGCACTTTACAAATGTTATTTTGTTTTATCCTCACAATAACCCTGAAATGTAGGTGTTACTACTATTCTCATTTTATAGATGAGGAAGCTGAAATGGACAGAGGTTAAGTCACTTGCTAGGATCACACAGCTAGTAAGTGTCTGAGGCCAGATTTGAACTGATCAGTTTAGTGGTTGCCTGGAATTTTGCTGAAGCAATAACTATGCTGTATAAAGAAAAAAAGAACTTTATGTGGTGAACTAAGGGGAAGGACACACACAAACACACACATTTGGGACAAGAACTGAAGATGGACAATTTATTGACCCAGATTTATATAGGAGGAAAAGAATAGAGTGGATTTCATTTGGGAAATTGAAGTGTCTCTAATGGTCCCAAGCTACTTTCTAGTTTAAAGATCCATCTTTTCAATTAATTTAGTAACATGATATTCAACAGCTATGAAGCTTATTCCAATCAATCTCTATAGGATTAAAGGTTTGTCTAAAGAGAGAGTTCTATGTGGGTACAGAAAAGGTATGGTGTATTTCCAATGATGACCTATGTTCTACAAATGGCATAAGGATATCGATGAAGAAATATCAGCTGTAACGAGGCCATATTTACTTATTTAATTGCTCTAGCAATTGAGGGGTGAGCTGTGGAAAGCAACAGATCCTGGGAACCCAGCAAGCAACTCACCCAGTAGAGATGGTGAACCCAAAGGAGCTCTATTTCTTTCTACAAAGAAAGGAAAAGTCTTCAAGGCCCTGAAGTACCAGGGGTTATGAGTTGCCTTTGTCATTTTACCTGTTTAAAATTGCCTATTATTACTTTCGCTTTCTTTAGGATAGTCACTGGGAAAACTCTTATGTATTGGGCTCCCTGTGGCCTCTGGGATCAAATGTAAAATCCTTTGTTCGATATTTAAAGCCCTTCATAATCTAGTTTCCCTGCCGCTGCCCCCCACATTTCCCAGTCTTATCTTACTTCCCAACACACACTCTTTGATCCAATGACACTGGCCTCCTGGCTGTTCCACAAACAAGTCACTCCATCTCTCAGCTTTGGGCATTTTCTCTGGCTGTCCCCCATGCCTGGAACACCCTCCTTATCTCTACCTACTGCCATCCCTGGCCTCCTTAAGTCCCAAACAAAATCCCATCTTCTACAAGCAGCCTTTTCTAACCCCTCTGAATTCTAACATCCTTCTTCTGTTAATTTTTTTCCTATTTATTCTGAATACATCTTGTTTGTACACACATGTTTGCATGTTATCTCCCCCATTAGACTGTAAAGTCCTTAAGGGCAGAGACTATCTTTTGCCTCTTTCTGTATCCCCACAGTGCCTGACACTTAGTGGGTGGGTGCTTAATAAATGCCTACGGTCTATTGACTGTTGTTATCATTCACAAGACAGCTCTTAAAATCCTTGAAGACCATTATTCTTTTCCCATTAATTTTTTTCTTCAAGTTAAACATTCTTAGTACTTTCCACTGATCCTCACATGGCAAGAACTAGAGGTGTTTTGCCATCATTGTTGCCACCCTCTGGGCTTATCCTCCAGTTTATCAGTCCCTCCTAAAATGTGATGCCCAGAGCAGAATTACAATCCCAAGTATAACATTCAGTCCTCAACACCACATTTTGGGCAGAGCATACACCAGAAGGCTAGGAGCTAATAACTGTGTTGCAAGGTCAGCTGATACTTGGCAATAACTTGTGAGCCTTAGGACCCTAATATAAGGGAAGGGCAATGTGATTTCCTTTTCCTGACTCAGTTGAGTGTTTTGATGAGGTTTTTATGTGGTCACAAGGCATTTAATTAACTGTAAAATTGTGACCCAGACTTTAGTAATTAATTAATGTAATTGTATTAATTGTAATGAATTGTAATTACTTAATGAGTTTTAGTAATACATAGTTTTTTGTTTTTTTCTAATCATTTCTAGTGAAAGCATATTTTTCCAATCTTTTGGCAATGTCTATGTCCCTCACCAGGGGACCATCGTTCCAGCACTGTATGTCACGTTTTAAATATCATCCATGTAGTGAATTGTTCGTTTCCCCACTTCCTCCTTTTTCATTTAAAGGCATGACCATACGCTGAAAGAAGAGGTGATAAAAACAGCATGTATACATCCCAAGTTCTTTAGTTCCTATCCAGTATGTCAAAATTGCTGGAGAATTATACCATTTTTCCCCTAATAGTGATATTTGTTCCCACAAGGATAAACAATTAGTGGATTTCACAAGTCTTGGCAGGGGCAAAGTTGCAGCTCAGAAAAAATACATTTTTTGATTAGCTATGCCAAAGCTAAACGAGGCTAATTCTGTACCCTCAGCAGGTAAGGGTACCTCTGTATCTACAGATGAGTACAGAGGAACTTTCCACTTCCAGATCTCTTCCTCCTGATATGGGTAACAGGTTTCTTCATACCCACTAGTACCTTTGGGTCTTCCTTATTATCTCCTGGTTTCTTTTCAGACACTCTATGTTTCAATAAACATTATTTTTCTCTTTTACTTTACCAATTGTTTCATTTTTCTAAGTCTCTTAAAAGGCAGTCAGTGTTATTGTTACATATTCAAATGAAGCAAGGGGAGAATTTTGAGAGCCAGCTTATTCTTATCCATTTTGGGGGTTTGGGAAAGTTAATTGAGTTACTGATTCATAAAATTTAGAGAGCTCATACCTTTGTACAGTGAAACCAAAGCTTTATCAAAAGTATATTTGTTTCTTGATATCAGGAACTCAAAACCCTATTTCCTTAAAAATTCATCTAAAGGTAAAGATTTATTTCAGATGTTTTAAAATCTAAGCCATAAGCATTACTTCAAAAGTCAACTCATTGGTTTCGGACTTTAAAGTTTCCCTGAGTTAAGCAATTACTGTTGGCTGAGAGATCCAGAAGTACTCTACTGATGATTCTGGGACTTGTGCCAACTAAGGGTTAGCCAAAGGTACTCAAGCCCTGGGGGACCTGAGGTGAACAGGCACCTGTTCAAGGCAACCACTCACCCATCTCTCTTCTATGGATATATTGCTGGGGGGTAACATACCTAAGACTGAGAAAAAGGAAAATGGGCTAAATTTTAGATAAGAAATAGTTTGACTTAAACATTGCTTCCCTATATTGTATGTCTTTGATCTTGGAGGGTACAATTAAGAGGAACTTATACTTGTAGACAGAATATGGGGGTGGGTGGAAAGTTAGGAGAAAGAAAAGTAGGAAAATATGGGAATTATGGAGGAGGAAGAGAGCCTTGTCTTTGGCTCATAAATGTCTGAAAAACAGCCTCATAGTATTACAGATTGTTTTTAAAGCTAGTTAGAGAACATCTAGTTCAATGACTGTATTATATAGATAAGGAAACTGAACTCCAGAGAAGTTAAGTGATTTGCCCTGAATTCACACAGGAAGCCAGTGGCAGAGCTGAGACTCAAACCAAGTTCATTTGACTCTAAATTCAGAGCTCTTGAACTCATTCTAGCTATTACTTCCTCATTTATTGAGGTCACTGAAATGAGCATCTAACTTCTCAGATAAGAAAGCAGAAATAGAATGGAAAAAGCCCTCTAGTCAAGGAGCTGGACTAGGACCTTTTCCAGATATCCTTATTTCTGGACCCAATTTTACCACAGTCTCTACAAAAGTTAGTACTTCTTCCTAAAACACCCAACTTACTTCTGAAGAGAAACCAATGGACTAATGCAGTAGTGCTCATGGTGAGGGAATTCTAAAGTCATGATTGCACTCACCACTAACCAAAGAACTACATGATTATTGTGTGCTTGATCTAGTCTTGTCAATTAATATTAATTAATATTTATATTACAGTATTGTACTATATAATGTATGATATAGTCATACAATATTCTAACATAGAAATTATAGTATTAAAAGAAGTCATACTTTATGGTAAAATAATCTGATTGATTGACTATAGGCAGTTGAAGTTGCAAAATTATCTATAAATATAAAATAGTATGGCACCTTCTTTGGCAACATTCTAAGAACAGAGGTCAGCAAACCATAGCCTAAGGATCAGTCTAGCTCTCTTTTGTTTTTGTAAATCTGCCAGCTAAGAATGTTTTTTTGCAATTTAAAATGAAATTGTATTTGAAAATGTAAAAATCATTGTTACATTGCAGGTCATAAAACAACTAATTGGCAATGGCCTGGATTTGGGCCTTGGGCCATAGTTTGCTGATCCGCCTTCCAGAATTATAGGCTCCTTGCAAATAGAATGTAAGGCTCTTGACTTCAGATGTTGTTTTTCAATTTGTCTTTGTCTCCCTAGCTCCTAGCACAATGCATGACACATACCGTATTTCCCCGATAATAAGACACTGTCTTATTATTTTTTTTGGACAGAAAAACACCAGAGGGCTTATTTTCAGGGGAGGGCTTATTTTAATGAACATTGACAGCAATTTTAATAAACAGGTAAATGTGAACAAATAAATGTACCTTTATTCAATAAGCAAATCACTGGGGAAGAACAGGATGATGCGCTCACTGCTGCAGCTCTGATTGGATGCAGCTCGGAGCGTGGCGTGCATTTCACGGGGGGGGGGGCGGTGCATACAGAGGGTACCGTAATGTAGCATGTAGCACAGGGGATCACCTTCACTACAGTAGCAATCTCAATAGGGCTTATTTTTGGGGGAGGGCTTATTTTAGAGGAATCTTACACAGTAAGGGGAGGGCTTATTTTGGGGATAGGTCTTATTATTGGGGAAACACGGTAGTAAGTGTTTAATAAATGCTTTTTATTATAGGAGTGATTGTTGTTAAGAAGGTGTTGATCATTTCCCCAAACCCCATTTTCATGACAGCTTTGTCCCACTTCACTATAACTATCTTTTTTTTTTTTTATTAAATAAAAATAAATCAATAACTTAAAGTAATTAAAACAATGTCTCAGTTCAGTGGTTGCCAACATATTTGATTGGAGTCCTTCTAAGACTGTTAAAAAATGTTTTTGGTACCTTTCCTTCCCAGCTGTGAGGCCTTTAAATGGAATTCGAATGGAAAAGCTTCTTGTCTTATTTTCCTTTTTACAGATGTTGTTCCATATCTCCCCTACTAGACTGTAAAAGTTTCAAAGGCAGTGATTTGTTTATCTTGTGACTTTTTCGTGTTTATATTCCTGGCCTTTGGATAGATTGCTGGGCCTAGAGTTAGCAAGAGCTGCATGCAGATCTTACTTCTGACCCACTAGCTGTGGGAAAATGGGCAAGTCACAAAAGCTCTCTGAACCTCAGTTTCCTCAGATGTAAAATAAGGGAAGTCATAGGTATTACAGTCATAACTATAATACCTATCTCACAGGGTTATGGTGAGGCTCACATGAGTCAAAGTATGGAAAGCATTTTACAAACTTTAAAGCCCTGTACACATGTCCCCTATTATTACATCCCTGAACTTAGAATTCAGGAAATATTTGTTGAATGCTGAATGAGACCAAAACCATTAGGTGCATTCCTAAGGCAATACTGCTGCCCCATTGGTCTGGATTTTTGCAAGGTTTTATCTGTATCTATTGTCTATGACTTAATCACAAGTTTAAAAAGATTTGGGTATCAAAAAACCTGCCAAATTAAATGTGATTAGAACTTGGAGATTGTGAAATCTCTTGCATAATGAAGTCCTAACGAAGATAAATCCTCTCAGTATACTAGATTGAAATGGTTTGTTCCTTAGAATGTCTGACCAAATTCAAAATTCCATTTAGATTTCACCCTTTGAACTAGGTTTGTCTTTATGATAACAGCATTATATGAACTGATCTCTTGATCTGGTTCTCATCCACAAACAGCAACTGGTTACTAAAGAAGAAAATTATGGGTACCTTGGGGACAGATGGCTCTTGATCTTAGAATCCATGATAGGGACAAAGAGAAATGTTTAGGGGTCGTTTGACATTCACCTTAGATTTTATGAGAGCTCATTTCAAAAGGTTCAGGGAAAGGAAAGATTGGAGCTCATGGCCTTACTGGGGAAATAAGACCAGGAGGGATAGAGATCTCTCCACAATGAAGTTCTGGAGACAGAGAGGAAAAATTGCAGTGAAGAGGCAAAGTAAGAATTCTATGAAAAAGATCATGGGGAGTCACAGGGAATCCATCAACCACCTTAGATATAAAAAAAAATGTAAGAGATAGAAACAAAGGAAAGGAAGATGCATTCAAAAACATAATTCGGACCTCTAAGATAATCGGTCATGATAAAGCTCAGAATGAGGCTGTCAAGGGCCACTAAGGATAACAAAAAGGGCTTTTTGAAAGCTCTATTGGGGAAAAAAAGAGATAGAACAGCCTTTTGGGATGCGTAGGGACAATGATAACTGACTGACTTCTAGCAGATAGAAGTTAGAGTTCCCCAAATCTTGTTTTGCTGTTGTTTTCTCTTCGTTGGAAAATGATCTTTGACCTTAAAAGGACAGAAAAAAATAGCAAATAAAGACCTGAAACCCAAAATAAATTGAGGATGAGAGAGCACCTAGATGCCCTGGAGAAGTTCAAATCAGTAGGCACAGCATTCCAGGGCTCTTTAGATGGTGACTGTTGAGAGGTTTTTGAAAGATCATGGAGGACAAGACAGGAGGGCAAATTGTCCCAATTTCCAAAAGAGGAAAGAGAAGACAGTTTGCAAACAAAGGGGAAAAAATATGCTTCAATCTGTACTCTGAGCCTATCAGTTTTCTATCTGGAGGTAGATAGCGTTTTTCATCATTAGTCCTTTGAAACTGTAGTGGGCTATTGTATTGATCAACATTATTAAAACTTTCAGAGTTGATTGTTTTTACAATATTGCTGTTACTGTATAAATTGTTCTCCTAGTTCTGCTCACTTCACTTTGCATCAGTTTATTACCTAGATTTTAGCAAAGCATTTGACAAAGTCTCTTGTGCTATTCTTGTAGATAAGATGGATAGAAAGGACTAGACAACAATACAATTAGCTACCGTGTTTCCCTGATAATAAGACACTGTCTTATTTTTTTGGACAGAAAAACACCAGAGGGCTTATTTTCAGGGGAGGGCTTATTTTAATGAACATTGACAGCAATTTTAATAAACAGGTAAATGTGAACAAAAAATGTACCTTTATTCAATAAGCAAATCACTGGGGAAGAACAGGATGACGCGCTCACTGCTGCAGCTCTGATTGGATGCAGCTCGGAGCGCGGCATGCGTTTCACCCGGGGGGGGGGAATGGTGCATACAGAGGGTACCGTAATGTAGCGTGTAGCGCAGGGGATCATCTTCACTACAGTAGCAATCTCAATAGGGCTTATTTTCAGGGGAGGGCTTATTTTAGAGGAATCTTACACAGTAAGGGGAGGGCTTATTTTCGGGATAGGTCTTATTATCGGGAAAACACGGTAATTTAGTACTAGTGGATGATCAGACTCAAAGGGGCGGCTAGGTGACACAGTGAGTAAAAGTGCCTGCCCTGGAGTCAGGAGGACCCCAGTTCAGTACCAGCCTCAGACACTTAACACCCACACAAAAAAACTAGCTGTGTAACCTTGGGCAAGTTACTTAACCCCAATTGCCCTCCAAAAGGCAAAAAAAAAAAGATCAGACTCAAAAAGAAGTAATTCCATGTCAACTTGGCAGGTGGGCTAAAGTGCGGCATCTCACAGGGATTTCTGCTTAGTCCTCTGCCATTTAATATTTTCTTCAATGATATCTGTGAAGGCATAGATGGAATGCTTATAAAATTTGAATATAACACAAAATAGGAAGGGTTAATTAGTGACAGAGTCACAATCCCAAAAAGGGGCAAATAGGTGGCTAAGAATAGTGGACTTAGGCTAGGACCTGGAATCAGGTTTGATTCCTGAGTTTGAGTCCTACCTCAGGGACTGTGATCCTAGACACATTGCTTAAAGTCTCTGAGCCTTGGTTTTTTTTTTTTTTACTTATAAAATGTGGCTAATAATAATAGCACCTACCTCACAGGATTGTTGTGAGAATCAAATGAGTTAACAAATGTAAAGAGCTTTGCAAATCTTAAAGCTTGTTATTATTATTCAACAGGCCAGAATACATCTAATAAGAAGAAATTTAATAGGGATAGAGCATAGTTTTACACATTGTTTCAAAACATCAACCTCACAAGTACTATGTGAGGGAAATGTGCTTTTCTCTGATAAAGATCTGGGGCTTCAATGGACCACAAATTCAATACCAATCAATAGGGGGCCATTCTTACTCCAATCAAATCAAAGCTAATGTGATCTCAGGCTGTGTTATGAGAGTTATAATGACCAGGACTCTGAGGCTCATGTGACTTGACTCTTTTCAGAACACATCCATATTGGATTGTAGAATCAGAGATTTTGAGATGAAAAGGGACCTTAGAGTGAATTGAATCCAAGCCTCTCATTTTCCAGCTGAGGAAACTGAGACCCTAAATAGTTAATTGCCTAAGGTCATACAGGTTTTTAGTGGGAAAAGCTAGGTTTTGAATCCTAAGTCTTTCAAATCTGGACTCTGCATTTTTTCCTCACTGCATTACATTGTTGAATTCTGGACAGGACATTTTAGGAAGGACAGCAATGAGCTGGATAATGTCCAGAGGAGAGTGACCACAACAATGAAGGACCTAGAAGAGATTATACCATTGAAGATTAATTGAAGGAATCTTGTATGTTTAGTCTGGAGAAGAGAATACAAGTTTGTTGTCTTTAAGTAGCTGAAATGTTATTATATAGAAAAGGGATTAATTCTGCTCTACTTGGTCCTAGAGGAAGGAACAGTTAAAAGTTTCAGAGCGGCAGATTTCAGAACTATATGTAAAAAAAAAACTTCCCAATAATTAGAGCTATTCAGAAGTGTAAGAAATTGCCTGGGGAGATAGTAAAGAAGGGAAAGGAAGGGAGGGAAGGAGAGGGAAAAGAGAAGATGGGATGGGAGAGATGGGGAAGGAAAGGAAAGAGAGGATTCTCCCCTTAGCAGAGGTCTTCATATGAAGGCTAGATTATCACTTATTTGGATATTGTAGTGGGTATTTTTGTCCACATGTGGCATGAACTAATTGTCCTCTGGGATTCCAACTCTGAGATTCTGAGTTACTGTGGCTTAAAAAAAATTCATTGCCCCATGGCTAACTTTATAGTGATAAGCCTTTTCAAACATAGCTAGACTGATCCTCAGATGACAGACATACTGTAGTCCCCTTGGAGTCCATGCACAGAGGTTTTCCAACTTTGGGATGGTCAAAGCTCTTGCTTTGCTGGCATAACTTTTGGGAATCCAGGGTCACCTTCATGCCGAGATGAGGCATGAGAGTAGGATATGATTGTTTTCCCACTGTACCGCTCTCTAAATGGAAAAATACGTAACTTAATCTGTTCGTTTTCAAGAAGTCGATGAGAGAACACTCATATTTATGAAATGACACAGGCCTTTACAAAATGGCATCTACCGTAGAATGACTGACTAATCTGTACCTAGCTTATCTCAACCATGTTTTAGTGTGATCTGATCTAGCATAGTATCTTGGCAGAGCAGGTTGTGTGGTAATGCTCTTACATAAAAGGGAATTATTTTTTTTGACAGTATACCATGATTCTAGTTATAAATGTGACATGGCATGATGATATTACATAACTCATGATGAGATAATTGGGAAGTTCACTTATGTCAACCTTGGAGGCTACGACAACTTTCTACAGATAGAAGCCTGGTTATCATCATCAGAGAGGCTTGCTATCTCAGAAGTCTGAGGTATTTTGCTCATCTGTAAACTCTTGCCTTTACTTGAAAGCTGACAGATACTGTTGAGGGAATAGGCCCTCCCCATTTGAGATGCCTGGCATACAAGTGGTAGTAAGACTAAATAAAAAAATAACAATATGCTTTTAAAGATGTCTGAGGCTTTAAGAGAATAGTAAATTAGTTGAGAGAGGAGACATAAAAATTGTTGGAATGGAATCCATGCAGAGCAAGGCACAAACATGGTTCTAAACCACATTTTTTTAGTTGTATCCAGTCATGCATACTTAAAAACACTGCAACTTTAGCAGCCTCAACAGGAATTCTGCATGCACAGAGTACAGCTCTGGTCAAACAGTCAGGAGAGACGGATGGGAAAATAGAGATACCCTTCAGAAGTCCCCTTCTAACCAGAACCCAACAACAATAAATAAATGACCTGTATTTTAAGCACTGGATATATTTTCCCTGTTGAATTCAGTATGTTTTCTCTACCTCACTATTTTGTGCAGTATATAATGTTTTCTTCTCCCATTAATACAAAGCAAGGGAAGGATTTCACAGGTATCCAAACAAATCTTAAGCTTGAAAAATAAAGCTATAGAGCTATTTTTCCACTTCTCAAGTTTCTCCTTTAGTTTTTTAGGTACCCCATGCATCTTCCTTCTTTGACTTGCATAAAACATGGGAACGAGGGATCAGCCTTGTTTTCCCTGTAAGGTTGGAGTTGCTTTGGTAGCCAAAAAATAAAGGGGAGTGGGGGTGGGGAGGAGGGCAATTGCAACCAGGAACAGATTGTTATAAACTCCTTCTCACGTATGAGGTTTAACTTCTTGACAGCAAACATTTGCAGGTCACTGGAGTCACATATCAGGAGTTTAAAACACAACTTCAGAGGGTAAACTAAAGGTGTACTTTAATAGTAAACTACCTCTTTAGCAAATGTTGCTATTGTATCTTTTTAAATTAAAAGATGTAATAGGAATTAAACTCTTTAATGGAAATGAATTACCTAATCTCTGAACTCCAGGTTAATAACAAACGAGAAGTACCCTTTTTCTGCTTCATCTTTCAATAGAGTATAATGATTTTGAAGGTAATACACACACATAACACACACACACCCACACACACAACAAGAACAACACCACACCAGACAGGAGAAATTTGCCCAATTAAAGGAAAGTTTAATGTTACACCTTTTGTTGCCTCTTAATTTTCCAGAACACAGTAGAAATTCAAACAAGTTCTGTTCAATAGGGACTCTGGAAATAATTACCTGAATGGAGATTAACACCTCTTCTCTGGGTTTAGCCCTACCCTATTGTTTGTTGTTAAAGGGGCTATTCATTCATAAAGCTGAACCCACCCAACCAAACAAAGGGACCTTGGTGCATGCTCAGGTGAACTCTGAGCCAAGAGAAAAAGATTGACTCATTTCCTCATGGCTGAACATTGCTGTGTAGTCAAGCTAAAAAGTTAGGATGGAATCTTAAACAAGGTTAATAATGGGAGGGCTTCAGAATTAGGCACCAGAGCCACCTTCATTTTCCATAGGTATCAAAGCAAAAAGGGCAGGCGCCCTTGGGCTGGGTCCTTAATAATAATGGTTGACATTTATATGGTACTTAAAGGTTTACAAACCATTTTACATACATCATCTCATTTGATTCATTGCACCAACTCTGTGAGGTGGGTGCTATTATAAATCCCATTTTACAGAAGAGGAAGCAGAACCCAGAGAACTTTAGAAACTTAACCAAGTTCACACAGATAGTAAGCATAAAAGATGGGATTAAACTTGAGGGCCTCTCTGATACCAGATATTACATTCATTCTATATAAACTTCAGGTAGAAAGCTGTTTCTCTAACTTGGTCAAGATCACATTTTACGTGGATTCCAGAAACTACAGCAACTACAATCCCTAAAAAAAGTATAGAATTAATTATAAAACAGGTATTGGGTTGAGTCAAAAAAGCAATAACTCAATTCAACATGAATTTATTAAGGTACATAGTGCCAGATCTGGAGTCAGGAAGACTAATCTTCATGAGTTCAAATCTAGTCTCAGACACTTACTAGTTGTGTTACCCCGGGCAAATCACTTAACCCCCTTTACCTTAGTTTCCTCACCTGTAAAATGAGCTGGAGAAGGAAATGGCAAACCACTTCAGTGTCTCTGCCAAGAAAACCCGAATGGGGTTTCAAGTCAGAAGTGACTTGAACAACAAAACTTTTTGCAAGACACCATTCTACGAGCTGGGTATACAAAGATAAAACAAAAAACAGACCTACCCTCAAAGAACTTACATTTCTGTTGGTGAGATCACCAACTACTTTACACAAATAAAGTAGTACATGATTATTTTAGAAGAGAGGGAGCACTGACAATTAAAGGAATCAGGAAAATTTCCCAAGGAGAGAATGCCTGAGCTGAACTTTGAAGGAAGCTGAGGACATTAAGAGGTGGAGATAAAGAGTATATAGTGAGCAGACCTAGCCTATGCCAAGGCAAGGAGGTGGGAGATACAATGTCAAAGTCATGTAACAGCAATTAGGAAAGTTTGGTTGGAACACAGTGTGGGAAGGCATTTGATTTGAAATGTCTATTAAGGAAGGCTGGAGCCAGAAAATGAAGGGTTTAAAATATCAAAGTCAGAGTTTGCATTTTCTCCTAGAAGAAATGGAGAGCCACTTAAGGTTTCCAATGGGGGTTAGACTTGCACTTTAGGAAGGCTGTTTTGGCAGTTGTACAGAGGATGGGTTGGGGAAAGGAGACACTGACTGGAAACCAAAAAAAAAAAAACAATTAGGAGGATATTATAATTTAACAGTCCAGGTGAGAGGTGATGAGGATTTAAACAAGGATGGTAACCATGTGAAATCAAAGGATATGAGACATATTGTAAAGTTACACAACAAATCGGATCATATGACTGTAGGTAGGGGTGAAGGAGGAAAGAAAAGTGTCTAGGACAGAGATTTATAGGATACACGAGATTATATGTGAGACATGACTATGATCTAGCAAAGGAAACTGAGGAGGGAAGAGAACCAGGATAAAGAAGTGTTACAAAAACCCTGGAAGGAGAGAGTGAGTATTCAGGCAGAAGGGTAGTCAACAGCGCCAAAAGTCATGTGTCATCTCCCGCATTGTGTGGTGAGCTCCTTGAAAGCTGGGGTTGATTTTTAACTTTCTTTCTATCATAGTGCCCAGTAGGTGCTTCTTGACTTGACTTGACTTGACTTGACTTAATTAAGAGATGGTTGGTAACCTTGGAGAGCACATTTTCAAGTCTGAGGGTAGAATAAATACAAGGGACTAAGTAGTGACTAGGAGTTAAGGATGTAGAGACAAAACTGAAGAGAAGAGAGGCTCAAGTTTAAATAATGAGGAAGAACTGAGCATGTTTATAGGCAGCAGGAAAGGAAAGATTTGAAAATAAGAGAGGAGGTCTGGCAGAAATTAGGTTAAGACCAATATCTCATAGTATATACTGCAATAAGCTTCAGGTGGATATATGACTGAGATATAATAGGTCACATCATAAAGAAATTAGAGGAACAAGCAAGAAATTGTGGAAAGGGTGAGTTCATGACTAAACAAGTGACAGAGAGATTCACACAAGATAAAACAGTCAATTTTGTTTAGATAAAATTAAAAAGATGTCAGACAAACAAATCTATTGAAGTTAAAATTAAAAGGGAAACAGATAACTTGGGAAAGTCTTTGTAGCACGTTTATATGATAAAGATCTTGTACCTAAGATATATAAGGAAGATTCAAATATATAAAACTAAGAGCCATTCCTCAATAGATGAATGGTCAAGGAATATGAACAGGCAGTTTTCAAAAGAAGAGATTTAAATAATTAATAATTAGAAACATGCAAATTTAAGCAACTTTGGGGTTCTACATCATACCTACTACCCTGACAAAGATAGCAAAAGAGGAAAATGACAAATATTGGAGGAGCCATGGGAAAACATGCACATCAGTATACTACTGATAGAGTTGTCAATTTAGAGATTCTGGAAAGCAATTTGGAACTATACCCCAAAAGTTACAAAACTACACATACTCTTTGACCTAGCTATACCACTACTCAACATATACCCCAAAGAAATTTTAAAAAGAGGAAAAGGATCTACATGACAAAAATATTTATAGCAGCTTTTTTTGTGGTGACCAAAAATTGGAAAATCAGGGTGATGTCCTCCTGTTGGCGAATAGCTAAACAAAATATAGGATGTAAATGCAATGGAATAATTATTGTGCCAATAAGGAATGACAATTTCCTAAGAAACTGGGAAAACTTTTATGAACTGAGATAGAGTGAAGTGAGCAGAACTAGAGCATTCTATACAAGGATAACAACATCATGTAGAAAAATAACTTTGAAAGACTAGATATGTGATCAGTGAAATGATTATGAAGGGAAATGAATGAAATCCAAATGCAATGAAGTCCAAATGAAATGAAATCCAAAAGAATGAAGGTGAAATATGACACTCACCTCTTGCCAGAGAGGTTTTGTTGTCGTTCAGTCATTTCAGATGTGTCCAACTCCTCATGACCCTATTTGCTGTTTTCTTGGCAAAGATACTGGAGTGGTTTGCCATTTACTTCTCCAGAGAGGTAATGAACTTAATATTCAGAGACATATATTTTCAGACATGACCAATGTCAGAATTTGTTTTGCCAGACTATTCTGTATGTATCAAGGGCTTTGTTTATTTTTCTTTTTTAATAAGTGAGTAGGAGTTAGGGGGAAGGACAGATGAATAAAAGGAAAAATAAAAAATAGATAGCCTTTTTCTCTTTCACTTCAAAGTGTAAAGATGTCCTACAGAAACTCTTCTAAGAAGTGAGGCTTCAGGTCCAGCCTAAACAAATATTCATCAGTTTCTCATGGAAATAGTTCATCATCTATAGGATATGAGGAGGGGATAAAGCAGTACAAAGGAACATGGGGACTAAAATCGTCCAACCTACAATAAAAGAGAATGAAGTAGAGCTCTGCTCTGAGCCAATGGCACTTTATTAAAGGGTCTCTGGTCCCATCCAATGGAGTGGACCTCAGATCTTCCTCATGATTTGAGATGCCCCCTTCTTCCCAGACCTTGTTTTTATAGGATTTAATACCCAAATATGCAAAAGAGGCATGGCAAAATACAGAATCTCATTGGTTGATAGAACTTGCTCTTGGCCAAAAATGACATATTAGTAGAGGGGTCAGAGGTTGACTGAAACATGGGGCATTTCTTCTCACTAAGTGGTCACAAGAGGGTCACTTGTTCTTGGACAAGAGAGAGAGGTCTAGAGTTACAAGTGTAACTTTCCATGTAATTGAGTCACCTCTGCTGCACTGGGCTTGGTCACCATGACAAGGAAAAACAAGGGTGGAAGGTGTCTACTTAGATTCCTATGAAGCAAGTGATTTTACAATCACAGTTCTGAGGTTTCATATATAGAATTTATAATCATTATCCCTGTGGAATCATATCAAATTGATTGATATTTATTGGAATAGAGTAGGAGTTCAAATGAATTATTTCTCACAGGAACTCTAATCTATGGGGAAATTTGGGGGCAATCGATTGTTTAGATGCAAATATTATACTTGCTCATTAGTTCAGCACAGATATCTATGTTTTTAGCTGCACATACAACTCAAAACAGAATAATGTGCCTGGGATAGTAAACCACAAGGAAGCCTGTGTCCATTAACATCTGTCTCATTGAGTCTGAGATTGTGCTGTCATGGATGATGAAGGGCTTGGCCTTCTGCACTCTTTAAAGTTTGGACAAATGGAAGAGTTCTAACCAACCCAGAAGTGTAGATGGGAAGGAAATTGTTAAAATAAAGCCAGCAACAAAGACCCATAGTGTTGTTCAGTTATTTCAGATGTGTCCAACTCTGGGGGTTTCTTGGCAAAGATCCTGGAGTGATCTGCCATTTTCTTCTCCAGTTCATTTTGCAGATGAGGAATTGAGGCAAACTGGGTTAAGTGACTGGCCCAGGGTCACACATGTAGATGAGTCTTCCTGATTCCAAGCTCAGTGCTCTGTCCACTGCCACCCAGTTGCCATAATGTTTATTAACAAAGTGTTTATTAAAAGACTTAAGCTGACAATATAGCCACCAATGCAACCAAAGGCTTTGCCGAGTATTCTAGTAACAATGTCCAGTTTGTGCATGACTCTATCCTGATCAGTTATCCTGCCATCTTGAGTTCTATATTGAGTTCTGCAACATGGACTTCATCTACAAAGATAATTGCCCAATACTCATAAGCCAAATCACACAATTCTTCCACACAAGTGGAAATGTTACTCCATCCATGGAGCAAACAGTTTCAAATGCAATGACCTTGGGGACTGATGGGTCTGATTTCTTTAGCTGCTCTTTGAGATAGCTTACATATTATGATGAAATATTTATCTTGGCACTGCTGCTGTGAATTCCTTGGATCATGAAGGCATGGTTCCCAGAATTAGAATAAATGTCACAGACTGGCATCATCTTAGCCAAAGTGAAGAGAGTGGAGTGATCAGCAGCAAAGTAAGATGAAAACAATAATGCTGCATATTTCCCGTGTAGGTTGGCCAATTCTTGATCCATATCTACATGAAACTTACTAATTCCAGAAATATTTCTAGTATCACCAGCATCAAAACCATGTTGTTTTAATGTATCTGTGACTGCCCCCCCCCCCCAAGGATAATGAGTCATCTTTAGGTATTAGTTGCTACAATGGACAAAAATCTATTTGATTTTTTAATAACAAGAGAATCCATGTAGCCATCTGACACTGGGAAGGTGGGTACCCTCTAATTCACTGCTCTATACATTCAATATGTTTGATCTTTTTTTTCCATAAATTTTTTTTCTCAAAGGTACAATCATTGTACTAGGAAATGGAAACAGATTTTTGGCAAGTTTTTCTAAAGGATGTGGGACACTTTCTCTTGTCTTTGATTTGGCAAGAAATCCTGAGAATTCTTAAGCAAACCATTCTAGTTTCTTCCAGTCTAGAGATTAATCATCTTGAAGATAACTGGAACTTAATCAACTTCTTTCCTCATAAAGAGGCATTTCCTGCTTGAAGTTCTAAACTGGCCTTATAGAAAACTGCTGTTCTTTGGTCCTTCTGAACTAGCAAGAAGGATATCCATAAAGCAATTGAGATCTACCAGTGGTCTGCTGAATGGTAGTTTTGAAAGTTTTATCATTCTGATTAACTGAAGGTGTTCCTTTTCCTTGTGAGCTGCTGAAGTGCACCAAAGCTTGAAAAGAAATTTTCATCATTTTTGGCTAATTCTATGTATAGAAGAGTAGTGATTTGCCAGTCTTTTGGAGAAACATTCAAAGTATTCTTGACAGGAATGGGTATCATCAAACACTGGTCTTAGTCAACAAGCATTTAGTGAATTTAAAAATTTATTTAAATTAAGTTTAAAAATAAAACAAGCAAATTTCTTCTAACAAATATGCCTTAGCCATGCAAAATGAATTCCCCCAATGGCTACATGCACACACACACACACACGCACATGCACGTGCACATGCACACACACATACACAAAATGTGTATGTATATATGTATATATGTCTTATTCTGTACCCTAAATCCCTCACCTCCTTTATAATGAATATAACATTTCATTCTGAAATCACAAATGGTCATTGAATTGATTAGAGTACTTAAACAGTATTCAAAGTTGTTTATATTTAGAGTGTTGTCATTGCATAATTTCATTCTCTGTCAGTTTATAAAAATTCTTAAATGCATTCATTTTTATAATATTGTTGTTATAGGATAAATTCTGGTTTTGCTCACTTCAGTCTGCATCCGTTCATATGAGTTTTTCTGTGTCTTTTTTGGAGTCATCCATTTCCTTATATCATAATAGAACCCCAACATATTCATATCATACAACTTATCCAACTGTTTCTCAATTATCTTAGTTTCCAGGGGTTTGTATGTGTGTGTGTTTTCTTTTTACCACCACAAAAAAAAGAACTGCTATAAATGTTTGTAAATGAAAGATCCTTTCCTCTGTAGTTGATCTCTTTTAAGTATTAGCCTAGTAGGGGTTACAAGATTCAGAGCTGCCTCCACTAACTCTCTCTTTTCCTCCCTGTTGGATGTGTTTTTTTTTTTCCTGCTGGGGTAATAACTCTTGATGGGGGAGGGGGAGGGGTTTATGGGCGGTGCCATGGTTGTTTT